>NW_024100545.1:0-382500 GCF_016545835.1 Crotalus tigris | reverse complement strand
AGAAATGAGATTAGTCCAGCTGTTCCATTTTTGTTTTTTTCCTGCTGTCCTGTGGCTTTGTGCAATGCATGTGTGAAACAAGGACAGAAAAATTTCTGATGGAAGCAGAAAAATTAAGTGTAAGTAATAATAACAGGGAATGTTGGTCTGCCAACTTCCACAAAGATTTGGGATGTTCTCCACTGGCTGTTCCTCTGTTTTTTCAGTGAACTGGCAGTGGTTCTTTTACCCATAATTCATGCCTAATCAGGCATGCTGATTTTCAGCACAATGATCAGGATAAAAGTACTCCATCAGCAATATACTGAGAAAGCAAGAGTATCACTCTTTCAAAAGGTTCCAAACCTAGTTAAGCTTTGCAAAGGGGAAATATAAATGTTAATGTTTAAAGGAAGGGATGATTAGCAATTAAAGTGGGAAATTGAATTGATGAGCAAAGACAACAGTGAACTTTCTGGTACTGCTGCAAAATGAACAGGTACAAATTTGCTTCTCTCAGCCTTCAGGTAGATACAATGAAGGACTAGGAAGTTGTATCTTGAGCAAGTGTGGTTCATTTTGGGCAAACACAAAGACAAAAGTATCAGAAAATCCTAAAAGAGAGGTTGGTGTGATAGGAATGAGAAACATCACCATCTGATTGACCCTGTGAATAAAGGCAATGTGGTACCTGCTGAAGTGTAAGATAGTTTCTTCTCCTTTCTTTACAGTTTGATGAGCTTCTAATAGAAGGTAGCCTGTATATAAGTGAGTCGGATATACTGCTACATAGAATAATTCCACAACAGAAATAAAAATGAACTTCCTATATTAAACAATAAGTATTCATTTGAGCAATAAATGAAGAAAGATAAAGTGGTTAAGGCATCAAGCTAGAAACTGGGAGACTGGAAGTTCTAGTCTCATCTTAGGAACAAAGCCAGCTGAATGACCTTGGACTAGCACTCTTTCTCAGTCCTAGGAAGAAGACAATGGCAAACCACTTCTGAACAATCTTTCCCAAAAAAACCTGCAAGGACTTGTCCAGGCAATTTCCAGGAGTCAAAAATTGACTTGAGAGAGCACGTGCGCACACACACACACACACACACACACACACACACACACACACATGAAGAAATGTTTCTATCTTTTCTTTCTATTGTTTCTTTTGTTTGTTTTTTAATCTCTACAACTGGGCAATAACTAACAGACAAATTTCTGTCTGAAATTGAGAGAAAAAAGAGATGTAAATGTTGGGCCCCAAGTCTAACCATTTAGCTCAAAACTAATCCTTTCATCCCAGCATTAATAATCAGTTAAAGAGACAGAATAGACAGTATTCCTATGTTTGAAAGAGCAGACTTGTTCTGGTACCTAAAGCTTTGTCCGCACAATTTTTTTTTAGGCAGGAATCATCCACTAATATCCACTTGGGGTTCTGTGATCCACAAGGCAACCACCCTCCCCTTAGGCATCTCTTCGTACGTATGTTGATGCCAAAATGGGCATTATTATATTGCAATGGAATCACTGGCTTTTTCTACTTGTATAAGTAGCATTTAAACGATATAGGTTTGTGTCACAATGTCACAATCGACATTTCATCCTTGTCTTTGCCTCACCTCTGTGCACATTTGATTCATTACCAATATTATTCAGCTTTTCACTATAAATGGTGGTGAACTAAAAAGAAGAGCCGCAACTGCACATTTTATCACAAACTAACGTTCATTTATGCTATCATTAACATAATATTAATTAGGACACACTCCTAAACTGTAACAGAAGATATAATGCATAAAGGCCTCTTGATAGCACCTTCAGAGAACAATATTTTACTCTTAGAATAAAATTGCTGCAAGCTTTAATCAGGGAAAAATAATAACTTCAGAAGCACAATTCAGGATTTCATTAACAGTAACTCCTAATAAAACACTTTAATAATTTTTATTGGACAGAAGTATATTATATGCTCTAATCGGAACTTGCTGTTCCTGTTGCCTTTTTAATCAGATTGATTTGAAATCTAGCACATTTATAGAATTCATCAAGTTTCAGGTTGTTAACAAGAGGGGCAATATTTTTAAGCAATAAAATGCTGAAGCTTTAAACCTTTGTTTTAAATCAATACCATTTTAATCACAGTTCTCTTGTGGAATGTGAAAAACAAATACATTACAGCAAAAAGTAATTCACAAAACCATGTCCCCATTAGTGATATATAGTGACTTCATTGTGTCACCTAACCTTCATAATCTTAAAGTAATCAGAAATTTCTTCAGGATTTGAGTCTCTGTCCCTTTTTTACATTTGTCACACAATTGACAATGTATAAAAGGGGAGAGGTTTTGATCACACAATCATGACTGCCATCTTGGTTTTTAAAATTCCCCTTCCACAGGAATCACTAGGATAAATTGAAGCTATTTTGGCGCAATTATGATTGGATATCACCAGACCATTTTGTACATAACTAGTGGGCAAAGGAATTAAATTGCAGCATGACATTTTATATTTCAGGTTTTGGGGAAGTACTGACCTGTGATGGTTGCTTTGCTGTATAAATGGCTAAAAATGGAATTCCTTGTTGCTGCAAAGATCTGATAAACCTTCCAATTATTTCATCTGTAAAACAGAATAATGTTATAATAGTTTATTAATACTATTAAATTCATAATTTGGAATATAATGAAATATATTAATATATTATTAATCTTTGAAAGTTCATTTTACATAGTTAAATTGAAATTTAGCAATACGGGAGAGAAACTTTTTGCATATCATCAGATGCAAGAAATTAAAAAGATTTAGAGATTTAAGTATTATGGAAATAATTCAAGAGCTTCAAAGAAAATTGTTGGAAATTACAGGTAGTCCTCAGTTATGGTTGTAATGGAGCCTGCCCATCATTGCTGTAAGTCGTAACTCTGGTCACTCCCATGACTGATTCAATTTTACAACCTTTTTATGTGACGATCATAAAGCAATCACCACAGTTGTTAAGCAAACACTGCAGTAGTTAAGTCAGCCAATGGATCCCTAGGGGCAAGTTTTGCCAAAAAAAGGAAGCACTGATATTTGGCAAAACCACGGTCAAATGACCATGGGACACTGCAAACAGCCATCAATGCAAGTCAGTTACTAAGCAGCTGAAATGTAATTACATGTCCATGAAGTGGTGCTAGTGGTTCCACTGGAACTTCAGGAAGGTCCATCATAATTTCCAATGATTGTGGATAGTCAAGGACTATCTGTATATACATGCCAGGCTCAGGCCCACATATGAGACAGTGAGATCCAATCAAATCCAATACTTTATCTGCTTACATCTAATAGAATCTTGCCACATTAAAACTATAACTAAACATCTATATATATATCCTGAGAGATTCTAGGGAATGGTTACTCTGAGTCTCTTCCTTCCCTCACATTTTCCAGCTCAGAACTGTGCAGACTCTTGACAATTGAAAATTAGCACTGTCATTTTCTGTCATTTTGAGTTAGGGAATATATTGTTGAACGTTGTTGAATATGCCTCAAATAGGCTTAAAATATCTTCCAAAATCTAAAATCCAGGAAAATAGAAACAAAAACCTTTCCCTGATTGTTAGAGTCTTCAGGATCTTCTTAAATGTCAACTGTATCTATTACAGCAGACATGTCAAACTCACAATGTCACGTGATGTTGCGCATGGTATCGGGAGAGTTTTGCATTGCCGGCAATGGGGTGGGTGCAGCTTCTGCATGATGCTTCTGGCCTGTGGGCCGGCAGTTTGACACCCCTGTATTACAGGTAATCCTTGACTTACAACCATTTTTGGGATCAGAATTTGTGTTACTAAGCGAAGAAATTTTTACATGCCCTTTTTTGCAATGGTAGTTAAGCGAATCATTGCAGTTACACGAATCATGCAATGGTTAAGCAAATCTGGCTTTCTGCATTGATTTTTCTTGTTGGAAGCCAGCTAAGAGGGCTGCAAATGGCAATCCCATGATTCTGGGATGCTGCAAGTATCGTAAATA
Source organism: Crotalus tigris (assembly GCF_016545835.1). NCBI lineage: Eukaryota > Metazoa > Chordata > Lepidosauria > Squamata > Viperidae > Crotalus > Crotalus tigris. The sequence continues at coordinate 378,495 of NW_024100545.1, read as the reverse complement.
CATGCTGGTTGCCAAGCACCAGCACTTTGGTCATGTGACTGTGGAGGTATTCTGATGGTTGTAACTGCAAGGATGAATTGTAAGTCATGCTTTTCAATGCCACTATAACTTCAAACTACCTGTGGTCACTATAAAGTTGCCCACTCCAGTAAAGCTGGTGTTCTTCACACTTGTTCTTGGAAAGAAGGGCTATCAACTTTGGTAAACCTAATGATTTATTTCATGCCCAAAGGACTGGGCAAAGCTCTCAAATAAAGCAGTGTAACTTGTAGGGATATTAGTTTATATGCAAGCCAAAGTCCCATAATGGATACCTTTGGATTATACATTGTTGGTTTTGATTTGTAATTCTATCTTTTATATTCTGCTATTGTTCCCACATTTTATTAGTTATTTTGAGTCTTCCACAGAGCAGTTATGTAGGTATAATTCAAATATGTAAATGAAAATAAATGAACAAAAAATATCCTTATCTAGCACAACAGCCCTTTTTCCTTTTATATTTACTGATCATCTCATCCCTTGGCAAAGTTTTTCCCCATTTATTCTTTGTAGGTAAGTTCATTTAATCACCTACCGTTTTCCATGAGCTTGTTTTGAATGGGAAGTTCATCTTTTCTGCATGAAAAATATTGAAAGGAAAACTAAAATATTGCAAAAGTAACTAATAGGTAAATATTTTGCATTTAAAAATATTTTACTTAAAAATATTTAATATACTTTCAAGAGGAAACATAAAACATATGGTGTCATACTCAAATATTGTAGCAAAGATATCGTGTTGTAATAATCATTATCAGTGAATGTTTTGACAAATTATATAGTCCTGAAATAAATAGGGGATCCACTAAAGGAACATTATTTTAGATAAAAAGTGCTGACAATTATGGATATTAAAAACAATCACAATGTTTAATATGTCTCAGAAGCTGGACCTGCTTTCTGCAATATTAAAACAACTTTAGTATCATTTAAAATGTCATATAGTGGCTTATGTATCCCAGTGACTTTCATTGAATCTGCAAAATGGAGAATAATCAGCATAACATAATAGCATAAGGATAAGGGTAAATTAAGCCTTCACTTGGAAGACAATATTTCAAAATGAGATGATGATGATGATGATGATGACGACAACGATGATGACTACAACAATAGCAACAACAACAATAAGATTGAAATGCACCCAGGTAAACATGCCATGTCTAGTTTGTGTTTTTTATTTACAATTATTTCCTCCCAAAGAAATCTAATGCTTGGGCAGTAATTTGCTCTTTCAGAAAGAAAAGGGAAACTGCTTAAAAACAAACTGACAGCAGAACAGTTTTTATTGAGTAAGACAGATAATCAGGTTTTTGCCAGTCTTAATAACTTAGGCTTCAGTTGAATGATTTTTACCTAATAAGATTGCTGACAGCACCTATAGAACAGCCTAAAATGAGAGATCATGGCAAAAAAAGAAACCAAATGAGAGAGAAATTTCTATTTGAGATAAATAGATCCATTCAGTGTGTCCAATATCTCCTACATAAACCATTTCAGGATTTGCTAGACTAAGCATAAAATCTGGAGCTGTTTTTTCTCAAGTTGGTTCTTTCCAGATATGCTAGGATTTTATATACAAATAGTCCTCAACTTATAACACAATTGAGCCCAAAATTTATGTTGCTAAGTGAGAAATTTGTTAAGTGAGTTTTGCCCTATTTTATTACTTTTCTTGCCATATTTGTTAAGTGAATCACTGCAGTTGTTAAATTAATAACACAGTTGTTAAGTGAATCTGGTTTCCTCATTAACTTTGCTTGTCAGAAGATTGCAAAAGGTGTTCACATAACTCCAGGACACTGCAGCCTTCATAAATGTGAATCAGTTGTCAAGTCTGAATGAAAATCACATGACCATGGGGATGCTGCAATGGTCATAAGTGTGAAAAATGGTCATGTCACTTTTTTCAGTGCCATTGTAACTTTGAATGGTCACTAAGTGAACTGTTTTAAGTTGGGGACTACCTGTACCAAAGAAACCTACTTTCACCATGATTATATTCCTCACTATTGGGAAGCGGAATACTCTCTTCTGATACTTTATAAGTTTTCTTCCATGACTCCATCTATGTATTCTTCTAAAATTTGAAGGACTTGTGTGCATCCCAAAATAATATAGGAGAATCTTTGGCTGTTGGATCTTCCTGTATCTAAGGAGAATACATTACTTATTATAACTCATAACTGGTTTTCAATTGACATTATTCTTACATAAGGCCCACTATTACGAAAATTCTCAGCTGCTTTAAGGAAGCATGCAAGATGTTTAGTCCTTATGAGAGTTCATACCTTCTGATAGGTGGTAGGTTTATCTCAAATAAGTTGGGTTTGGAGATATTAATTCTTAGTTTTGATATGTCAGGGCTGTCTACATTTACCAAGTTCCAGTTCAGAGTCTTCTGGAGGTGGCCTGAAAAATGACTGACAGCATGACAATCAACTGCTGGCAAAACCAATGAAGATGATGAAGTCTCAAGAAGCTCCTGCAGTAAATACAAATAGCAGTTAATTATGAAGTAGATAATTAAAGACCTTAAGAGGGTGATTGCTTTTTATACTCTGATCAGCTTTGATTACAATCTTTTATAGTTTCCATTATGCAAAATAAATTCTATTATCTTCAATAAGAATTTGACAAGCAATTACACAAACAACGCAGTAATGAAAACACCTTGCTGAAAACAACAAGGAAAAAATTCAATATTGAAAATGTCCTACATGTTTTGAAAATAAGTAGGTATGAAACTGGCTGTTTTGTGACCAATCTACCAAGAAGTAAAAAACACTGACATGTAATATGGTAACAGATGGGATCAGATAACTAACTATCTGACTTGGTCTCTTCATACATTACCTTTAGTGAAGCATGCAAACCAGTGTTTGCATTCCTTGCGTCTGATGAGGACAGCACATCTTTCTCCTTCTCTCCTGGCCACTTTTTACAGAGGCATGATTGAGAACATTTTAACAAACAGCATCACTGTTTGGTTTAGTGGTAGCAGTGCCTCAAACAGAAGGTCCATATAGAGAATGGCAAGGACAGCTGAGAAGATTATAGGAAACTCACTTCCTGTTATTCAGGATACTGCTTATAAGCACTATGTGCTTAGAGCTCAAAGCATTGTTAGAGATCCCACACAACCACTTCATGGTCTCTTCCTGTTGCTTTCCTTTGGAAAGAGGTTTCAAAGTATTTATAGCAGAACTACTACATTCTGTAACAGCTTTGTTCCTTATGCCATCCGTCTTGTAAATTCACAAGATTCTTTTTTTTTTCACCAAGTATATGAATACATTTAAACTAGACTGTGATGTTTCTCTCTGTCATATATGTGTATGGGGAGGTGGGGTGGGGGTGGGGGTATATACATAATGGTATTTTTTGAAAGCTGAATGCAATGCAATTTCATTTTAATGTATGCTGACTAGTGTACATTTAAAGTGAAATAAAGTTTCTATTCTATTCTATTCTATTCTATTCTATTCTATTCTATTCTATTCTATTCTATTCTATTCTATTCTATTCTATTCTATTCTTTTGAGAGGCGTAAATGCTCTGCCAGCAAATTCATGGCCACCTTATAATTGATGACCAAAGTGTAACAAACTGTAACACTGAGTGAACTGCTCAAATGTTCCCTCCCAGATGGCATACTGAGTGTTGGTGGGGTTTTGCTTCTCCTGCCGATGAACAGCTGGTTTTTCTGCCAAAGTGGTTCCTTGGCAGCCAGCTCACTCAATCGAATGGGAGCATCTAGGAATGATCCAAGATGACTCTCGGACAACTGTGGACAACTGAAGAAGAATCCTGGAGGATGCAATTCCTAGAGGCGCAGTTGGAGAGTCCCAGTCTCCATCTTTCTTCTTAGCTGTTTCTTTTTAAAGTAAATCTTGGCTTTTAACTGCACTTTTCAAAGTTTTTTTCCTTGAATTTGATTCTTATGTTTAAAAGTAAATTGACTGGTTGAATGCTGATTTATTCTAACCCCCTGCTGGATTTAATGTTAATTTTCATTTGTTGCTTTACTGTTTTGTTTTGTTTTGTTTTTCAGCACTGAGAAGCCACTCCAGGTTTTTTGCTCCTACCATTTGGAAAACAAAAACTGTGTTATATCTCTTGTTGAAATTCAGCAGAGAAAATATGAATTAACCTGCTTATCTACATCATAATGGTCATATGGGTTTCATCAAATTTAGCAAACAAATGTTTAGATGCTAATAAGAACATTTATCCATTCTTGGATAAACTTATACATCCAGTGCCACATTAGTGACTCTCACTTCTACCCAAAGGAAAGCCAATTAAAACATTTGAGATACATTTTCTAGAACACACAGTTATTAACATCATTTGTTAAAAGTAAATAAAAAAACCATCTGTTCCCTCTTAGGCGATAGCTGTTGGAGCATCCTCATGATAAACCAGTTAATAATTAGTATTGCTACTGTTCTCAAATATTTAATATATTTAATTTCATCTATTTGCTATCTGATTCTTAAACTGTAACATATTTTTATACAAATCCCTTTATTCAACTCCAGTGGAAACTATGTAACTGAATAGATTAAAAAATGTTAACCAAATATATATATATATTCTTCTGAACGGAATCAATTACTGTATAAGGCACAGAGTCAGGATATTATATCTTTTGCATTAGCAAAATGCAAGAATTGACCTATATAGACAGATACATGCTTCAATGGCTTACCATTTGTCACTTATTTTTAATGACTTATTTCACCCATTTATTTGCCATCTATAACCCACCAAATGGTGAGTAGGCAAGAGCAGAAGTCACCATGCAGGTGGAACATAGGCAAGAGAAAAACTAGCAATATCTACTTTTTATCATCATCATTGCTTCTAGGTAAAAATAGCAAAGAAATGAGTAACATGTCCATAGTGACTTTGTCCTCTCCTTTCATAAAGTGAGTAGAAACAGCTCATATTGGTATATCTGACAAAAGAGCAAAGGAGCCTAAATTTCTGCAGCCAACAGATGTGCGTAATGATTGCCACAACTCTTCTTTAGGGGCATTGCTTTGACAATACAGTGGTACTTCAGTACTTGTCCATAATTCTAAAACCAATGAGAAAACCATGTGACCTTCTATTTCATCTGGAAGAAATAATGAGTCATGAGACAGCTGATGTCAGCACATTCTTCTTTGCACATTGACTACCGGGAGAGAAATGAGTGCTGGGACAAGATTTCTGCTTCAAAAATGTGTTGAATACCAAATTTGATGAGTTTTCAAGCAGTTTAGTACTGAGATATGATTGTACATAGATAACAGTGGGCCTTTCTTAAGGCTGATTTAGAGTTGCCCACAACTGCCCATAGCCGTTGCCACATACCTACACTGTGAAGAAGTTGAAAGATAAGCAGAGGTTGCACATGACTGCAGACATGCTGATGAAAACATCTCCCAAATCCCAACTCCAAGTTGCGTGAAGGTGTGCACCCTGCCTGCTGATTGATTCTGACTTTCTGCTGGAAGGTGGGGGAGGCAAGGCATATTCAAGTGGGAAATGTTAAAATTCACTTATGTATAAAAGGAACACTTATGCAACCATCCCCAAACAACAGATGCATATGTTCCCTCATGTTCCCTTATAAGTTATGGTGGCACAGTGATTAGAATGCGGTATTGTAGCTAATTCAGCTCACTACTAGGTGTTGATTCAAGAATGACTCAGCCTTCCATCCATCTGAGGTCAGTAAAATGAGGAGCCACATTGTTGGGGTTAATATGCTGACACTGTAAACTGCTTAGAGAGGGCTGTAAAGCACTGTGAAGCAATATATAAGTCTAAGTGCTATTACTATTGCCAGAGAATCTGCTTAAGCTTTAAGCTGTTGAGATGAAAACAAGTGGATTTGGCAGGGCAAATGTAAGATAAGCAAGGTAAACTAGATGCCAGCTTTCCTCTATTCAACATATGGAAGCAAATTAGCTCAGTAGGTGAATCTTTCTTCAATATTGTCATTGGAACAGGGTCTTCACATACCATACTTCATGACAAAAAAAATATTTCCCCCCAAAATCCAGTTGTCACTTCTCAGGATCAGCTGTATAAGATAACAGCCAAATGGTAGGCCAGTTGTGGGATTTTCCACTGCCCCTGAATCTATCTACAATTCTGAAGTACTTAGCATACAGTTATTGTAATTTAATAAATTGCTTTGATATGTAATATATCTCATTTAAAAAAAAGAACATTCAAAGAGGCAAAATATTGCTGACTGATTTATGGAGCACTATATTGAAGACAGACGGTATTCAATTTTAATATCCAATTTTTTGGGGGGTACACACACCAAAGTCAGTGCAAGAATAGCTGTATAAACAGCTACTGATCCTCAACTACTAATGTTCCTACACAAATCTAATGTATGACAACACTAGTGATGTTTTTAAAGCCAGTGTTTAATTATTGCAAAAAACCTGCATTCTTTCCTTTGTAAAATATAGGCTGCCCCATACTGCTGACATAAGAACTGTAAAACCTGAGTTTACAGGATTTCAATGGTTTGACTAGAATAGAGCTGGAAGGGACTTTGGATGTCTTCTAGTCCAGCCCCCCCGCTCAAGCAGAAGAACCTATATCATCTCAGACAAGTGACTGTCCCGTCTCTTCTTAAAAACGTTCAGTGATGGAGCACCCACAATTTCTGAAGGCAAGCTGTTCCACTGGTTAATTGTCCTCACTGTTAGGAAGTTTCTCCTTAATTCCAGGTTGCTTCTCTCTTTGATCAGTTTCCAACCATTGTTTCTTGTCCTGCTCTCTGGTGCTTTGGAGAATAATTTGACCCCCTCTTCTTTGTGGCAGCCTCTCAAATACTTGAATTGATCCTTTTTTCTGTTTTGATTAACTTCATTTGCACAATGAAAGTATTATGTAAATAATTCTGCTTACTTCATTGGCATAAGAATGTAATTAAGTAAGTGACACCAATCAATGCGGGCAGGTACTCTCCAGCTTAATGGACATTAATAAATAATGCATACTTCTTTGTCCTAATTAGTCATTAAAATAAGCTATCATTTAATGTGGCTAATGTCAATGAATACTGTAAATTAATAAAGTAAAAATTGTGTATCAGAGGACTTAATATACACCTACGTAATCAGACAAGGTATTCCTAACTTCCATGAGTATCCATACAATAGTAACTTCCATGAGTATCCATACAATAGTAACTACATGCTTCTGGTACCGAGCACTCACAAATTTTGGGAGAACAGCAAACAAAATGGGGATTTTTAAAGATCAATTCAATATATGTACTCTTAGAATCTTTATCTGGCCCTCCATCTTATAAAAGGAAAGGTTAAGATTTGTCAGCAATTAATATTAATCAAGAGTTCTCAAATGTAGACTTCCTTTTTAAAGAATCAAAATGGAAAATCTTTTCTGAATTTTAATATATATGTATAAGAACTTGGAGGAATAAATTTACCTGGAAAAAGAATTTCTTACATTTGAAAGAACCATCTTCAGAAAACAGCTTCTGAAAGCATTGTAAGGTTGTATTTTGATTTGTATTCTTAAGTGGGCTTTGAGAAAATCACTGGGGAAGTGAGAATGGGTTGACCCCTAATTTCCATTCCTGGGACCAACAGGTAGAATGAGCTGTAAACTCTGAATAATTTCAAATGTTCTTCCATACACTATAAAACAAATAGCAGAAATCTATCCTTATCAAGTTTGAAAGAGCCTTCAGCCTCTTTCTGGAATTCAAAAGATCCTTGTGCCATTTCTTTTAAGCATGCTTTTTTGATTTTATTTCTTAAAACTGCTGGGAAATGCCAGATGGAATAGTTATGCTTGCCTGAACATTGTGAAATAGTGACTCATTTCCGGAGAAGTCGGTGTATTGTGTGAAGTATTCCACACTAAGCTGAAAAATAGAGAGGTGATAGAGATTATTAGAGAGATGCCATGTTGTTGTATTCTATATAAGCTCATCTAACATACATAAGGAGAGCATACTTACTGCATCTTGAAGAAACAAGATAATGTTTGTGGGCTCTGGACCGAGGACTCTATCTTTCAGTAACACATATAACCTGTCCCTTGAAATAATATGTCCTTCATGTAAAGTCTTTGCCAAGCCATGGAGAGAGCTAAAAAAGAAATTTAAGTTATGAAAAAAAAGTTATAGGAACAAATGATTGCATCATAGCTACTTTCTAGGGAAAAGGAGGCCACCCTGAGATGTTATGTTAAAATCCATCATATGTCCATCATTTATGTCTGCTGCTCAGCTAATTAATTAATAATTCTTATATTGTGTTGCCTTTATTCCAAGGATTCAAGATGGCATATATGAAGCCCCCATTCATTTTTATGCTCAGAGAATTGTCACTGTAAAATAACCTGAGCTGAGTAAGGTGCTTCCAAGTCATCAGTTACAAATTGTGATGTCAAAATGACAATCTGGGAATAATGATGTCAACACAATAGTCAACTTGCTTTGGTGACATTATGTCAGGTTAAGTATACCCTATTTGTGTCATCTGCAGGAAGACATTGCAACATCCATGTCAACATTTGATACTCTTGTCCACCCCAGCCCTCACTATGGATGATAATGTCTGAATGCTGTTCTTTTTCCTTTTTAAAAGAATTTAAATATAATTTGCTGATTGTTGTAGAGCTAAAATTGTTTGAATGGCATGTTAAGTTGAATTTTGTTTTTAAAAGTAGTTTGGCACTCAAGCAAATTAGAGTAACTAGGAGAGAGAGAGAGAGAGAGAGAGAGAGAGAGAGAGAGAGAGAGAGAGAGAGAGAGAGAGAGAGAGACTGCAAATGCAATAGTTTTGGAACAATTCTTGTAGTCATGATATTAAATTCTACCTTGGATACATAATAGTTACCATTTGTTCTGCTGCCAGTTAAATGTGGTGGATCTTTGTTTCTTAGGATTTACAAGGATTACAGGGCATTCTGGCCTGAGGAATCCAGAAATGCTCCTTCCTAAGCATGGGCTACTCTTCAGTTGGACCACTTTCAGGACATTTAGAACAAATTGTGATGAGATTGGAATGTTCCATGATTTTGGCATACCTCTATTAAAAATCCATTAAGAGCAAAAACATGTATTGAGCAATTTTCTAAAATTTTCAATTCAAAAATCTGGGATTCTAAAATGCTTTCAAGTCAGTCTTGGACTTTTCTTTTTTTTGTAATATTTTATTGATTTTCTAATTTTACATTTAAGTATTTAAAAAGCAACGTGGTGGCTGAGTTAGTCAATAACATACAAAAATCTTTAGTACAAATCTCAAACTACCACATCAAATATTTCCTCTCCTTTTCCCTTAATATCTGCTGTCTCATATTCAAACTAATACAATTCTTATTATATCCATTAAGTAAAGATAGCATTGTTACATTTATCAATAACTTTTTAGCTTATACATATCCTAGTTACTTTAACATTCAATCTTTATAAACAGTCAATGTCCTGTAATTAGTTTTCCTCAATTTTTAGTTTCCCGTCAATATTTAAATTTAACATTTGATATTTATAATTTCCAAATTTTGGGTAACCAAAGTTTCCTTTATCACAATTCTTAACAAAGTCTAGTATTCAAAATACACATCTTATCTATTTGAGTATATTCTATTTCCGACCATCTTATATCATCTAATTAATAATACGATATAATATTTTTTATTTTCAACTAGTTTTCATATTTCTTAAATTTAATGACCAAAATTTCCCCTATTTCAACATCAAATATTTCCTCTCTTTTTCTCTTGATATCTACTTTCTCATATTTACGCTAATACAGTTATTATCTCAATTAAATAAAAATATATTTATTACATTTATCAATAAATTTTAGCTTATTATGTAACTTTGTTACTTTTACATTCAATCTTTATAAACAATCAATATCCTATTTATTTGTTTTCTCCAGTTTTTAATTTCCCATCAATATTCAAATTCAACTTTTAGTATTTATATTTCCAAGTTTTAAATGACCAAAGTTTTCTTTATCTCAATTCATAACAAAATCTGGTATTCAAAGTATACGTCTTGTCTATTTAAGTATATTCTATTTTAATTAGTAATATAAAATCCTCACTGATAAATCAAAACCCCAATTTTCTTCAGCCTTATTCTAGCTTTCTTCCTTTGCCATCTCGCCCTTCATGTCAATGCTTTTAGGTCATCAAACAGATCTCCCTCTGTTATTATATATATTATTTGAAATAAAAGAGACCATCCAGTCGCCATTTTTTGGAAAGGTTAATAAATCATCTCTCTATTATTCCAGATCCCCATAATTGTCCTGGTATGTTTATCTTCCCTTCAGTCTGTTCTTCTTCTTGCTCCTCAAGTTTCTTCTAGTTTATATAGAAAGTCTTTTCCATTTTCAATATTGTCAGTCCCTTTTCTGGACTTTCCATTGACTGTATTTGTTGGTCAATTGAATCCTCTGTCATAGTGTTTAATTGTTCCACTTCTTCTCTTATGTTTTGTGTAGTTGATTCTTTAGTTGTAGTCAAAATTTGAGTTCGTATATCTAGGCCAGTGGTGGCGAACCTATGGTACACGTGTCAGAAGTGGCACTCGGAGCCCTCTCTGTGGGCATGCACACCATCGCCTCAGCCCTGCCTCCTCCCATGGCCCCCTCCTCACCAGCAGCCCCCCCAGAGGAGAGTCACCCCCAGGCACAGCTCGCACAGAGCAGCGTAGCCAAGCACATGGCAGCGGGGCAGCAGAGACAAGACTCTGCCCTCGTGCTCTGCCAAGTCTCCTTTAGACAATAACAAGTTGTAATATCAAACTTAACCACAAGATGTCACCAATGCCATTTAAGGTTTTTTAAGTCCAAAATTTTTATAATCCTTTTTCCAATTTTATTTCTTTTTTGTAAATAAAAATCAAGGTCTTCAATAAGGATAAGAAATATTTTGGCCCCCAAATTCTAGAAGCATATAAATCCAGTTAGATTAAGGTTATTCTTTCAGTGTTTTAACTCCCCTGGATAGTCAGTCACTGCTATTCTTAGAGGGTGGGATAAAAGTTCCCTTCCCTCTTTCTCACAGGGTGGAAGATACTTTGGGCAGCTTTTGCAGGAGAAAAAAAACACTTAGGATTAAAGAGAGGTTCAGATCTCATCCAGTCTCATCTGGAGAGCCTGGTGGTAAGTTTGAGTTTGACTGTCTGTAGCTTAGTGACCAGCCATATTGCTATGCCTGGTCTTTCGTCTGCCAGTTTGGAGGGCTGCCCTGGATTGAGCAGAAGGGCTAGAGCCCTCCTGCAATCAAGTGGGGATCTCCTCCTTGCTGATCGCCCTACAGGGCAACTTTTGATCTTTTCCAGGATCCCCCAGCGGTGCAAAATTGAACAAGGAAGATGGAGCTCACCTTCCAGTGTCCATGGCAGCCGCGATGACAAACCGGAAGTCCAGTCTTGGACTTTTCATGATTGCCTGAACAAGTCCCTGCAGTTTTCTTGGAAAGGTTTTTCAGAAGTGGTTTGCCACTGCCTCCTTCCTAGACTGAGAGAGAGGAACTGGCCAAGAACATCCATCAGACTTTATGCCCCAGACATGAGTAGAACTCATAGTCTTCCCCTTTCTAGCCTGATGCTTTAACCACTCCAACAAACTGGCTCTCTTTTCCAATTTCCAATCATTTCCAGTTCTAAGATTCTATGATTCTGATATAGGGTTTTAGCCACTTTTAATGAGAAGATAAATGGACTGGAACATAGAGAATGCATAATATCTTCTTCCATTGCTGAAGCAGCTCCAAAACCTTTCCATGTAGGCTGCATATAAAGTTATCTTTACATTCATAATTTTTAAAAATATCTCCAACGTATTATTTTATCGTAAACAAATACATGGGTATTTTGCAAGGTACATTAAACAGCACACACAAAGCCCAGAGTGTAGTTGTTATTTAGTTGGAAGATGAAAAAAGGAATTGTCTGCAAAGTCACAATGGAAAGCCACAACAATTCAGAATAGCCTGCTACCTGTTCCTAATTCTATATGTATGTTTCAGGTGAGGTTGCTATGGGGGAAAACATGAAGATAAGGACAAGTGCAGGGAGAATTAGAGAGGATGAAGGATCTCCCAAGGTTCTTCTCCTCTTCAGGAAAGCTCAGCATCTGATGGAACAGAAAAAAAAAATCCAATAACTGGAGATAGGATTGTGGATGGGAATGATCTTGGGAGACAGGAGGAAGATCTGTAATCTAGGTAACAATTCTGCATGTGGGGGTAAAGTATGGGAAGTATTTCAGAAAAGACATGCTCTAGTTTTCTAGAGAATGGAAAGAGAGAAGGGGAGAAATATTTCAGTCTTTCTGAAGTATTCAGAAGATTCTGTTTAATGTAACCCTATAATATAGATAATTATGATGCTCTTGCTTGTGCTTCTTGTTGGACTACCTTGAAAGGCTAACAGGAGGCTACTGTTGTAGGAACAACAAACTTTGGGAATATTTTCTTGAAGATTGCTATTCCTACCTAAGCCTAAAAGTAACAAAGCAAACTTTGGTTGCCAAGGAGATTCTGATCTCTCTGGCAGCCAAAGCAGAAATGGTCCCTGTTAAATACTCCGTTCGCTTGCGAATGATGAATAGACATGATGAAGTTCAACAGCTCTTTATTCCTCCTCAATCAATACTTGAACAAAAACAACAGGCATGCAGGCCTCTTTATTTGTCCGGAGACCCGGACAATGGCAAAACAAAGTAACAAGGCGTTTCCGTGCCTTGCGCATGTGCACAAATCTGGTGCCACTCAGTCTGGTCCCGGGCAGCTTTTGGAATGCCCGGGACCAATGCAACGTCCCGAGCCTGCTTTTGCAGGCTCAGGACACAACAGTCCCAGAGGTACAAAACCCCATGGCTGAATGGGAGGGGACAGTCCTACACTGGCTCAGCTGGAACCATGATGGTTTTGATCTTCCTTTGGCACTTCTGTGCAAATCAGAATGTTTGCACAGGAGAATGTGCTGTGTTTTCTGATTTTAAAAAAATCCCTTTCTCATCAGATCACTAGTTTCAGCTTGCCTGAGCTGCAGGTTGGCAGGAGTTGAAGATTCTGTTGTGGGATATATCTTCAACACACTATTAAGAGGGTCTCTTGGTGCTGGGGCAAGGAGAGTATCTAGATCGCATTCCTTAGAAACTCTGCACAGCTGGGGCATATCATACTTCAGAATGATGTTGGTCTATGAAATGGGCTCTTGGCACCCTGTCTCTCTTGAAATATATTATTTCTTGCTTCATTCAAGAAAAGTTCAAATGACTCTCATGAATTCTTCAAGAAATCTGGGACTGAAATAAGCTGAAGGATTGATACTATACATGAAAAATTATTTAATTATATAATACAAGTTAAATTTCAAGTTCGTTTCAATGGAGTTATCTCTTCAAATGCAGACAGCTGCTTGGGAACGGATTTAAATTTTTGTTGAACTATTTGGCAGATGTGGAAGGACTCATCTCTCCCTCTCCATATGTCTAGGGACATCCACATCACCTATGTTATATTTTTTTAAAAAGAATATCAATTGCATCCCTCCACTTAACATCATGTCTAATTTGATCCATTCCCTTCTGCATGCCAAGCTGGTGAAATCCCAGATTCCTTTCCCAAGTAATCATTAACATGTTAGTTCTAAGAACCCTTGGACTCCTCAGTCATTCAACTTTTACAACTGTGCTACTAATTTGGTGCTTACTGTATTTGGGTTTTAATAGGTTACAAAATCTGCCAGGCTAAACTACAGAACTAAAATGAATATCCAACATCGATTGAGCTATCTCAGAAGGAGGAATTAGTTCAACGGTTCACTCAAAATCAGAAATATGATATTCACCCTTGGTTATATTGCAGGTTAACCTTGAGTGTTTAAGTTGTCAGATGTACTTAGGAAATAGAGTGGGTAATGATTTGAAATATCCCTTGAATATAAGGATGAAGTGGAAGATATATGCAAAGAAATCATTTCTGCAGTCCTGTTCAAATGGAGTAAATGAAATGGGGCTCCTTTGTTATCTGGTTTTTTTTCTTCTTTTAATGATCCTGCAGACCTTTGCATCAGGGTAGACTTGGAGGTGACAGAACGGAGTTCGAGAATTTACTGGATGGATGCTCCCGATTGTGAAGCAGCTTTGTTATCTGGGATAAGCCCCACTAAATTTAAAATCCTTAGAAAAGCCATGTGTGGCCCATGTTTATCCAATCCTTATCTAACAACTTACTTTGGGGAAATTAAGTTGTAGATTTCACTTTAATTGTGCTACCTATAATTACAGCATTTCAGTATGCATGTAATTGATTATTTATTTGGTAGAATTATATTAGATTATTAGAAATGTTCACATTCTAAAATTAGATAATGAGAAAGAGTTTATATTAACTTATCTTGGTTTTGTTTAAAGAAATAAATGGAATATAACAGAATAGGGTAATAAATAAATGCATAACAATCTAAAATGACTCTCAGTAAAATAAGTAACTATCTAAAATAACTCTAAAATGTTGTGTGAAAAAGCAGACATTTTGTGAAATAAACACTCCCTGATGCATTTTTAAGAATGTTTAAAATATTCTGCTATTATTTTAAAATAATATGTGAAACATGAATCAGAATTAATTAGGTTCCCGGAAAAGAAAATAACAACATTACACTTAAAGGTTTCGATGATAACAAAAAGATCACATTTTAAAATATATCCCTTTTTATTTTTTATGTTTTATTTTTATGATAGGTTCAGAACTTGATTTAAAACTCGTTTCCATTCACTCCTGCTTTGCCTTTTCTCTTTTTAGAGTTCCCATATGCAAAATCTAAGTTTGCTTTCAATGAAGTGATAGAAGGCATTCCATTATATTATTTAGACCAGGGTACTCAAAAGTGGTCAATATCAATCGCCAAGGATCAATGAAATTGTCCATTGCTATGTTGTTATTATGATTTGTCAACAGCCAGACTGGATTTCGCATTTGTTCCACTTATTAAGTTCTTCCAAGGACCTGGGATAGGCAGATGTTGATATTTGATGGTGTTAGAGATATCATTGTGGGATGTGAGCTGTTCTGAATAAAGCTGCTTTTTGCAATTGACTGATGGAGATTTTGTCAATGCCGATGGTGTTCAAATAGTGCTCCAACTGTTTTGGGATTGCACCCAAAGTGCCTATTAGTTTTAGTGCTATCTTTGCTTTCTTTTATCACAGTCATTCTATTTCTATTTGCAGATCTTTGTATTTTGTTACCCTCTCCTTTCTCTTCTCTTCTGCTGTCTCCAGGTACCACCATGTCCACTATCCAGACTTTTTTGTCTTTCTTATCGAAAATTGTTAAGTCTGGATGTTATGTGGCAAGTGCTTGTCTATTTGAATTCTAAAATTGAATTCTAAATGATCACCTTGGTAAAATGTCAAAACATTGCTGAAGCACCTTGCTTGATGTGACAACTCAATTCACTACTAGAACATGGAATTTGGATGGGGGAGTGACAATCCAAGGCTGATATAAAATATCATCTTAAGATTTCACTCTTTTTTCATCCAATTTTTTTTTTGTAAATGAGACAATTGCTCAATTAGTTTGTGTTCATTAGATTGCTTCAATATGCCAAAAAGGCAGCCTTGCTTTCTCCTTAAATATCTCATATGCATGTGGCACATATTAAGTAGAAGAGCACTATCAAAGGGGACAATAAATTGTTTTTGAAAATAATGTATTTTTTCACCTTCAGTCTTACTCAAAAGTAGACATCACTATAAAATGACAGATGGGCAGCACTGAATATTCTAACCATGTTTTTTTTTCCTTCTTAAAATTGTTCCCATATCATGTAGAGGTTAGATTTTATTATCATTATATAATGATATAATATTATTGTACAACAATGTGAAATCACAGTTGCTGGTTCTTTTTAGTAGTATTGGCCTTCATACACATCTGGTTCTTTCAAAGAACCCAGGTTATTGTAATGTTTCAGCTTAGTATAAGTCCAGATCCAAACAATGTGGCCTTATGTAATTGATAGATGGGAATTTTGTCAATGCACAGATTTTCTAAGTGCTGTCCAGGATTCTTTAGTATGACACCCCTGACCAGTTTGGGCCATAATCTTTCAACTTTGATTTTCAGATATTACTACTTTGTGATCTTCTCCAATTGTTTGTCTTCTATTCTACAATTCCCTAGTATCATCACATCAGTTACTACTTTCTTCTTTTTAACCATAGTTCAGTCTGATGTGTTATGAGCCAAGTCTTTATCAGTTTGTATTCAGTAATTCCACATCATTTTAACCTATTCATTCTCAACTATTTTTTCAATTATACATTCCCACCATTTTTTTCATTACTGGCACATGATAATTTTTATAGATGTTCCAGTGAATCATTTTGGTGACAGTTGTTGTTGCTTACAATCAGTTTGTGCAATCTTGCATGTGCTGAGTATGTGATCTACTGTTTCTTTTGCTTCTTTGCTCAATCTGCACTTTGAATCATTGATGATTTTTCAATTCCAGCCTTGAATGCATTGGTTCGAATAGCTTGCTCTTGTACAGACAAAATCAAATCTTCAGAGCTTTTTTTTAATGTTCCAGTTGAATACCATTGCCAGATTTTATCTTTTTCTACTTTTCACTTGATCTTTTGTAGAAACTGATCATGTAACACTTTTACTTGTCAGTATTCTATTTGTGTTATTATTACAGTGTTTCAATATTTTTTTTCTTTCCTGTACATTTAGCGAGTTCCAATTTTTACTTGCATTAAGCTTCTTCTTGGCTGTCTTTTATATAATTAGCCAAGTCACGCTTTTCCTCTTTGACTATTTGACCTGAAGTCAACCTCTGCCTCCATTTCTGCAGGGCAGATATAGACCATCAATATCACTAAGGGGATGCAATGTAGAGTGAATAGTCATCAGTTTTTTTGTTTTTCAGTCCAAACTATCCAGTTCAGCTTGTGTCCAGTTAATAATTGCAGCAGTGTATCGTATCACAGGCATGGTTCAGATATTGATGGCTTTGATACTATTTCCACCATTCCATTTTGTCTTTAGGAAATTTCTCATGTTTCTTTATTAATCACATGTTTAACTTATTCAGGATTGATGTTTTCCAACTGTAAAATGCCCAAATACTTATAAGCATTATCTTCATGGCTCCTGATGGTTTGTCATGAGGCATTTCAATTCAGTTACTGTTGGCTCTTTTTCCCTGCTTTTTTGCTACTGTAGCAAATTTCTCTAGGCCAAATTCCATTGTTATATCTGTGCTAAAAAGTCCTTACACCGATTTTACCAACTCATCATCAGTGGGAACAAGAAGATGGTGAAGGTCAGCAGGGGTGGTGGAGTGCAGGGAGGCAGGGCTCTCAGAGTGCAAGGCAGCAAAGATGGGGCAGCTTTGGGCTTCCTGGGATGGCTGAGGCTTTCTGCTGAGCTGCTGGGCTGCAGCTTTGTACCACACTACTGGACTTCCTAACATAGTTGAGGCTTCTCAGGACAGCTGTGGGTTTCCCCCCATGCAGCTTAACTGGGCTGGGAAACTGAGATTTCTATAGGTGGCTGCAGTTTTATACTGCAGCTCCGGGGCTTCCTGCAGCCTCAGAGCCATGGCACATTAAGAAGCCCCTGAACTGCAGTGTGGCAAGAAGCCCCAGAGCCACACAACTTGGGGTTGCTTATTGCTATGCAAGGCAGGGGGCAGGGTGAACAAAAGAGCAGAGAGGAGAGGAGGTGGGTAGGTAGGTAGGTGTGGGGAGTTGGAGGCTAAGGTTCAGGACTGGGAGGTACCAAACCCAGAATGGCTTGGATTAGGGTGGTCCTCAGCTAAAGATCATGGAGTTGCTTAACAATGACAAGGGGGTTGTTGGGATTGCATTGCTATGTGATGTAGTTATGTGATGGAAATTACAGTCCCAATTGTGTTCATAAGGCAGGACTACCTGTCTGATAGATCAACTTTTAGAGAGCACACACATGTCTTAAACATCAGATCTAGTCCTGGCAGTTAATCACAAGTTTCCTTATGTTTGTTTTTGGCTGGACTTGGCAAAAGTATACCAGACAGAGGTTAGTAAGTTAGTTTTTATTGAAAACAGGAAGAGGGTCTTAAATACAGTTGTTGATTGCCCACTGCAGTGCAAAGAAGTCAGAATCTTTATCTGTAGTTTAACTATGCTCTTGAGTTTAAGCTTTTGCATCTGGCTCTTCTAAAAATTAATTGGTCTCTTAATGGCCTTGGGAGACAACTAAATATATTTTTTCTAGTCAGGGAACTGCTGGTTCTGCATCAATAGTGTCACCTTTGCATTGTGTGCCATAGCATGCATTGTAATTTTTTTATTACACAGAGAGAAAAGGGGTCGTTAAATCTGCTGAATTGTTAATAGATATAAAAATTTCATAGTGCAGAGTTGTATAGCCTATGATATTCCAATTATTATTGGACTGTAATTCCCATGTACTTCCTCAAGGAAAGTTCTAGAAAAAGCAAATTGTACCTTCTGGTTTATTTTGTATGATCATTAGTGAAAGAGAAATTCTTCTCCTTCTCTTCTCCTTCCCTAGTTTTTTCCTTTTCTCCTTCCTCTCATTTCACTAAGTTACATAAGTTTTTGGGAAGCATCCCAAATCCCTATTCTTTCTGTGTTTCTCAGATGAACAGCAAAGGAAAATAATTTGATGGCAAGAGAGGGGTTCTGGTACCGGTGTGACAGGTGTGGACAGGTGCTGAGACCAGGGTTTTCATCAGAAGGAATGAAGAAGAAAGAAAATCTTAAGTGAAGCAAGGAGCAGTTGGATCATGATGAGGCCAAGAAAAAAGAAAGAAGAGGTAGCTTTGCACAACATGGTTAAGAGAAAATGAATAAGCAGTTTCTTGATAGAGCTGAAGTTTGCCAGCAAGTGAGTCCTTCAGCAGACACAGACACAAAAGAGATCTGTAGTGCAGAAATGGATTAATGGTGCACGTTGATAGGAGAAGAGGCTGTTGGAGAAAAGAAGAGGCTGAGAGCTCTATATCAGCAGATACTGTGAATTCAGCAGCATTTAAGTGTCTATCATCAATTTTGCTTTAAATAGCTTGCTTTGTTGGCCTTTTTTGTGTGTGTTCCCAGTCTGAAAGATGGGAAAAAGAGGAGATAATAGCAATACCAATAGCACTTAGAGTTATATACAGCTTCATAGCTCTTTACAGACCTCTGTAAGTGGTTTTACAGAGTCACCGTATTTGCCCCCAACAATCTGGGTCCTCATTTTATCAACCTTAGAGGATAAGTAAGAGACATTGTGCAAACATTGCATTTTAAGAAAAAGATTGGACAGCCATTTGTCAGGGAAGGTATAAGGTCTCTTGTCTTGGGCATAGGGTTGTATTAGAAGACCTTCAAGGTTCTTTCCAACTCTGTGATTCTGTAATTCTGAAATCTGCAACAAATGTAATTAAGCAGCATTCTGCAAAGATGAATAAGATATTAGAAATAATCAGGGGATTAAGAAGTAGAGAAAATTGTAGGTTATAGTTAGGAGGAAGACTTATTTTCCTAACATCAAAACTTTACTATTGTAGTAATAGTTTATTGTAATAGTGTAATCATAACCAGATACCTGGAGGCTGCAAGGGTCTGGATGGGCAGAACAGGTTTCAGCTGAAGCCTGGCAAGACTCAGAAGCTTTGGGCTTGGAGGTCTAATGGTTGTAGGACAGTAACAACTTTTGTGCTGGGTGGCATTGCCCCAGACAGACCCAGGACACAATCTGGGGTGTTCTTCTGGATTCAACAAATCCTGTTTGAAGAGCAGGTGGCAGTTGTGGCTAGGAGGCCCTTTGCACAGCTTCAGATAGTGTGTCATTTACGCCCATTCCTAGATTGGGGGGGTGCTCTGCTCATAGTCACTCATGCCCTAGTCACACACTGTACATGGGGCTGCCTTTAGAGAGTATCTGGGAGCTTCAGCTGGCACAAAATGAGGTGGCACAGACAGTTAAGCATACCACTAGAACAACACATGATATAGCCTTTTCTCCTCAAACTGCATTAATTCTAAATCTGCTTCTGGTTCCAATTCAAGGTGCTGAATTTAAAACCCTAAATGGCATGATGCTAGGTTATTTGAGGGACTATCTTTCCCTGTCTTCCCACCAGATCTGGGAGAAAAATTATGCTATGGATCTCATCTGCTAGGGAGCCACAAAGTGCTGGAATTCAAATATTTTAACAACTGGTTCTCTGCAGAAAACGCCCCCCTGCACGGAGTGCTCTGCCACCACTGCTTCCCCCCACCTCACCCCGATGGAGCGCTCTGCTGCTGCTTCCCTCTCAGGATGGAGTGTTCTGCCACTGCCAGTGCTTCCCTCAGTGGTGAAGGTGGAGTTTGGGAGGCAGCGGCAGGACGTGACCCAGGCGCAGTCCAGCAGCAGCAGCAAAGCTGGTACTCTCCAGTCAAGTGGCTGCCAGCAGTTTGAATGTTTCAGCTCCATCTGAGTTGAAGAAAGCAGAGGGGCAGCAGTGGGATTGCTCTCAATAAGGCGGGTGCACATGAGCGAGCAGCGCACCCAGGTTTTATTGTGTGAGAGCAATCCTGCTGCTATGCCTCTGCTTTCTTCAACTCAGATGGAGCTGAGGCACCCAAGGCACTGGCGGCCACTTGAATGTGGAGGACAAGAAGGAGGAGAAGAGCAGTGAGGCTTTGTGCCAGCTGGTCGGCTAGGGAAAGAATAGGTTGGGTGATGGTGGCTGGCTAGGGAGGGGGATCATGATTGCTTGGGGGGGATCTGCCAAGCCTCATGGCAGCGGCATTGGCACATGTGATGCGGTTCAGCTGAAAATGGCTGCAAAACAGGTGCGGCAGTGTGGGACAGACCCCCCCCTTCTGCCTACCCACCCTCTTCCCTTTCACTCCCCTTCCAAGCCCTCTTTGCAGCTATGCCCACACAGCCACTGAAGCAGCAGGTGAAGCACCGGAGCTGGAAAGTGCCTGCTTTCCAGCTCCATCGCATTTCTCTGCTAGAGAGCTTGCCCCACCCACCATCACCCAGATGCCCTTGCTTCACAAACCATTTCTTTTCTAACCTTCTTTCCAGCTCCGACACAGTCCTCCACTGCCGTGTGCAGTCCCACAAACAAAAGAAGTTTGTGGGACTAAAAAAAAAGTTCAATCAATCAATCAATTCCAACTTCTCTTGAAAAAAAAGATCTCGCAAAGTTGGAACTGATTGATTGAATTTTTTCCCCAGAAACTTCTTTTATTTGTGGGACTGTCCACGGTGGCGGAGGAGCACATCAGAGCTGGAGAGCTTGCTCCACCCACCACTGCCCAGATGCCCTCCCTTCCTAAAACATTTCTATGCTAACCTTGTCCCACAAACAAAAGAAGTTTGCCAAAGTGGATCCCGGGCTGCAATATGTTCTGCAATGGAGAGACCAGAAGCGAAGTAGTCAGGGCGAGGGAAGGAGGAATGGGGAGAAGAAGGAGGAAAAGCAGCTGAGTGAGAAGAGGTGCTGAAAACAGTGGAGTCCTGTGCCTTCCTGCCACATGCTCGCCCCACATTAGCCATGCTCTGCATGTCTGACACGGGGGGAGGTTGGAGTGGCAGGGTTTGGGGGATGGCGAATCCCCATTTGTGACATGTCTGCCAACCAATCATCATGCCACCTTTTGGAAGGGCACCAAAAAAAAGCAGAGCCCTTGTGTTTGCCTGCCTCCCACTCACCCCGCAACCTCCATGCTCTCTATGGCATGCTGCAGTTGACCTGAGGCGGCTGGCCAGACATCAAAGCGCCGCTGAAAACAGCAGAGTGTGTGCATGCACCTGCTACACACCCGTCAGCTGTGCTCCCCACACTTTAAATCAGCTGCAGCATGCTGTGGAGAGCATGGCAGATGTGGGGCGAGTGTGAGGCAGGTGTGCACACAAACTCCACTTTTTTCAAGTGCCATTTTAACAGCTGGTTCACCATACTCAAGAGAAAGTAGGTAATGGTTCTACAGAACTGGTGTGAACTGGCTGAATCCCACCTCTGGAGCTATATCTGTCACTGGCTCCTGCCTTATGGAACATCCTTCTCCCCACCCTCTAGTGAGGCTGCCTACATTCCTGCTGATTTTCCTGAAAACCTTCAAAACCTGGTTAGGCCATCAGCCCTGGAGGCCCCAAGGGGCCAGCAAGATACTGAAGCAACTCCATTGTTATTAACATCTACTATTTTTTTTAGTTTTTGTAATTTTTAAAGTTGTTTTTAATTTTTTAATAATCATTGTTTTTATAAACTTGTTATTAACAGTTATTAATTGTTTTAATAGTTCTGTTGTACACCACCCAGAACTTTACGTGAGATGGATGGTCATATAAACTTAATACATAACAGTAAATCAATAATTGTTCTTCTGTAATAAAGTGGTGAGTAAAATGCAATTCTGTGTTCTTTCCTGAATACCATCCAGAAATCAACCTGTGACCTCCCATCACCTTTGATAATCCACTATGCTTAATAGGAATGTGGGGGAGAATAGATTTTCAAAAGTGAGATCATACATGCTAATTCAGAAATATGTTGTATAATGTTAAAACTTGGGACAAAGAGCAGCTTTTGTATTTACAGTCTTTTGTCCTTTTGGTATCTTGTTTATCCTCCCTGTATGTGTTGTTCTTTTTAAAAAAAATTAAAAGGATGCTATTTTCCAACATACTGTAGTTAATTTAAAGATTGGTAGCATTTGGCTAGACTAGAGCACTAGAGAAGAACTACTTTCCTGCTCCAGTTTTAAATGATCAGAACATTCTGCAATGATTAACTAATGAGCTGACTAAACAATTCCCCTCCAATGTTTATACCATAAATACTAGCAGTATTTTACAGCAAGGCAAAGAAATGGCTGAAATTCTTCATTCTCTTTCCTCTGAGTTTCCGATCAGCAGTTTGATCCCTTGCTGTGCCCTTCATAAAACATTTATCACTCTTCTTTGGCTTCTTGCCTATTGCAGACAATTTTTTAAAAAGCCTTCATTTGCCCTATTGTCGATCTGTTTCCCCAGCTGCCTCCACACACACACTCCAAAGCCAGAAAAAACAATAAGAACACTGGATAGTCTGTGATGCTAATTCACAAGTATGTTGTAAAATGTTAAAACCTGAGACAAAGATCAGAGTTTTCTATTTATAGTTTATCCTCCCTGTAATTTTTTTAAAAATAAAAATTAAGAGATGACATTTTCCTACTTAGAATAATTTGGTAGCATTTGGCTTCACAATTAAATCTTTAATAAGAGATGTATTCCAGTGAATCATATTGTATGACTGAACCATACTTTAAAAAATACTTACATTTCTATATGTTAATATATATTGCTACGTATGTATTATATGCCATATGCTAAATAAATAATAAATTTCTGTTTATGTATGAGGATAAAAAAATATGTAGATTAGTATTTCTCAACTAGTAACACTATAGGTAATTAGAAGTGTGAACTTCAACTCCCAGAATTCCCTAGCCAGCATGATGACTGGAATTCTGGGAGTTGAAGTCCATACAGCTTCTAGTTGCCAAGGTTGAGAAACAGTGATGAAGATAAACAAAATACTGAAACTGAATCTAGCGAGCTAGAGTTTTGTAAAGTCTTCTCAGTTTAGAAAGAAAATAGAAGGAATAAATCCAGGAGTTTCTGATTCATATAATCAGCAGTTCCCAACCTTTTCTATACCCCACACCCCTAGAAAGCTTCAATATATTCTCGCACCCCTTACAAAAGTTCAAAATAACGACAACGAATTGTGCATATACACTATAATTTTGAAACTTCTAAACCTAAGTTTTCGCACCTCCTGGAATATGGTCTTGCACCCCCGGTTGGGAATCCCTGATATAGATGAACTAGCATGTTGCCTAGAGTGCAGGCTTCTGCATTGAAAATTTAAAAAAAAAAAATCAGTTTGGCAGCTGTAATCAGCTGATTGAAGCCCTGCATCATTTAAAGTGTGGCATGCATGGCACACATTTTAAAAGGGCAGGTTTGTGATCATGCAATCACAGTTGCCATACTAACTAACATACTAACTTTTTCCCTCTCTATGGACAATTCCATTGGAATAACAATTTTTTTATTAATGGAATTTGGCTCGCCTAGAATAGCAATTCAATATCAATATCAATCTCCTCACCTGATACATTCAGATACATTCTGTGTGGGCTTCAGAACCCTTCAAATAGATTCTGCCCTCTTGTGAGGCTGAAAAAATGTGCCTTCTCTCTGGGGGTCCCTGACGTCTGGATCAACTATACTCCAGAGGTACAGATGGCACTCTCTATCCTTGAGTTCCAGAAAGCCTTTAAGACTTTCTGGAAGGTGGCTCCAATTCTAGGCCAGGGGCTAATATGACTGTGATTTACTTATTTCTTCATTTTTTTATCCCATAGTTATTACTTTTTTAAATAATTCAAGGCAGCAAATATATCTAATACTCTTTCCTCCTTTAGTTTACCCCACAAAGACATCCCTTTGAAGTAGGTTGGGCTGAGAGAGAGTGACTGGCCCATTGTCACCCAGCCACAGTCTCTTTAACCTTAGTCTTAACCACTACATCAAACCAACTTTTTTTTTTATTTTATTGGTTGGACCCCTTTTTTATTTTTATTCTATTTGCTGCTCTAGTCATTTAATCCTTGGATTTTTACTGTTCTTTTTTAAGACGCCCAAAACCATAATAAATCTAATGCATTCAATTACATTAAATTCTTCTGGCTCATCTCATTTTTCCGTGTGTTAATTTCCAAGTGAATTCTATTCCATTTCTGGACAAATTTGTAAAAAAAATTTATAAATTCATAGAACATTTTTGAGTTTACATACAGTTGACATATATGTTTGAATGGGCAAACTCTCACAATATGCATTCAGGTAGAATAGAATAGAGCTGGAAGGGACCTTGGAGGTATTCTAGTCCAG
Organism: Crotalus tigris; assembly: GCF_016545835.1. Classification (NCBI taxonomy): domain Eukaryota; kingdom Metazoa; phylum Chordata; class Lepidosauria; order Squamata; family Viperidae; genus Crotalus; species Crotalus tigris. The sequence goes on along the minus strand of NW_024100545.1, from coordinate 353,481 downwards.
CTCAGGTAGAAGAACCTATACCATTTCAGACAAGTGACTATCCAGTCTCTTCTTAAAAACCTCCAGTGATGGAGTGCCCACGATTTCTGAAGTCAAGCTGTTCCACTGGTTAATTGTCCTCACCATTAGGAAGTTTCTCCTTAATTCCAGGTTGCTTCTCTCTTTGGTCAGTTTCCAACCATAGTTTCCTGTCTTGCCCTCTGGTGCTCTGAAGAATAATTTGACCCCCTCTTCTTTGTGACAGCCCCTCAAATACTAGAATACTGATACCATGTCACTCCTGTTTCTTCTTTTCTTTAGACTAGTCAAACCCGTCCTGCAGCCGTTCTTCATATGTTTTAGTCTCCAGGCCTTTGATCATTTTAGTTGCTCTTCTCTGAAATTTTTCCAATGTCTCAACATCTTTTTTGTAGTATGGTGACCATAATTGGTTCCAGTATTCCATTCTTTAATATTCTTTTTCATCATACAGTACTACATGCTTCCAGGCATCTATCATTCTATCCTAAAATATGCATCTCAACATACTTTGGCAGAACTTTTCTTTTTTTAGCTGAAAGCTGCACAGTAAAATGCAAAGTCTGAAATCCTAAAAATAATTGATAGATCAACATTAAATCCCATTAAATCTAACTTCTACCTGATAGCCTAGTAGTCCCAAATGGGGAGCCAGTCTCCAGTCTGTTGAGCCAACATTTGATGAGTTTCATTTGGCTTTAAAAAAACATGTGTTATAGAAACTTGTGTTATGGGCAGCTGGCAATCTTGCCTTACACAATTGCACTGGGGTAGAAAGTACCATGAACTCTATCATATTTTACTGAGTAGTTCTCAACAAAGCTAAATGCAGAAGATACTTTACAGGTACCTGTTTCTTCCTCCCTATTCAATCTATCCATTTCATGTGCTTTTCAAAACCTACTAGTATTAGCTGTTGGGTTTTCAAAATTCCAGCTGTTAGGTTATAAATTAGTATCTGATATTCCAAATATAAACTGGTTTGAAGATGGAATGTACCTGATTAGTTGAGGAAAAACAGCACAGAGCAAATTTCTGGCTTGCTTTAGAACTTGAACGACCTATGTAATTTGTGATTTATACTCAAGGTCACTCTGTATGACAAAAGTTATTGTTCCACTTGTTTATGTTGATATCCAGGTTAGCAGTTGTCATATAAGAACAAAAGACAGACAAGAGTTGAAATAATTCCTCCTTTAAAGTATTTAATAATGATGTCTTTTGGAAAAGATTTTAATTGCAGAGTTTATTTATAATGGGGAAAATGCATTATAAATAAAACATATTAATTTCCTACTCTTACTCTGTAATAAAAATAATTTTAGGACTGAGTTTACAGAACAGCACATCAGGATTTGCTAAGAGGTATAGTTGAATATAGTTTAATCACTGAGCCTTTGGGAAGTGATGGCTCAGCAGTTAAAGATACTGATCTTATGAGCTGGATGGCTGACAGCCCAGGTTTGAGATCAAAGCTCCGCACAATGGGGTGAGTTCCCATTACTTGCCCCAACTCCTGCCCACCTAGCAGTTTGAAAATATGCAAATGCAAATAGATTAATAAGTACCACTTTGGTGGGAAGATACTAGTATTCCATGCTATATGGAACAGTATTACATTTGACGTATAGCTATGCTATATTCCAAAGATATTACCATGGAAAATATCCTTGGACAACACTGGCTCTCTTGGCCAAGAAACAGAGATGAGCACCATGCCTTAGAGTCAGGGAAACTTTTAGGTTTATATTTGAGAAGGTCCACTAAACTAACAGTGCAAAGATTTCCATTATGTTCTGAGCATCAAGAAGAACAAGTTTAAAAGAATACCTAATTGTTATGTCTTCCAGTTCCAGATAACCCTCACATACACTGTCACTGCCACTACTAGTGCCAGTGGATAAAACACTGAACAAGGATATTTAGAATGAAAACTTGCAAAGACTATTAAATACAATTGTCTCAGCTGAATGCTAAATAGGAACAAATGGATCCCTCAGACCAAGAAATGTCAGTCTGTTAAGACTTGGGAATCACTCATCACTCAAATTTCTAAAACTAGTGGGCTACAAAGCAGATGCTGTCTCCAGGTGGACAAGCTTCATACCAAATATATTTTTGTAAGTATACCATCTCTAACGTGCTTAAGTTTGTCTTCGAGATGACAGGTAAGGAGTAAAAATGAACTTGAAAGGCTGGCTGCACAAAATATATCTCTAAAAATAGCTGTATCTTTAAAAAGTAGAGAATTTCTTACCTATCTGTTGACCACAGCAGCATAGGAACATGATCCAAGGATAGGGTCTCTTTGCACAGGAAAAGAAATACATAGAGTAGCTGTCCCCATGAAACAGCACTGCATCTTGCCATGATCTTTTCAGTGTTTGTGTGGTAAGGAAACCAAAGTTGATTCAAAAGGAAAATAAATGATGGGAACTGGTTATTCTGGTATCTGTTATGAAGCTTCTGGCTTTGGCCAGTTTTTATTTATGATAGCTGGAGTAGGTCTGTTTTATGACAACAGGAAAAAGAATTTATATCCAAACACAGTGCAAGCTTTGACATGGCTTTGAAAATAAGACTGTCTCTATTAGCAGGAGAAGGAAATGGCAAACCACTCCAGTATCTTTGCCATGAAAACCCCATGGACAGTACTAAAAGGCAAAAAGATATGACGCTGGAAGATGAGCCCCTCAGGTCGGAAGGTGTCCAATATGCTACTGGAGAAGAGCAGAGGGCTAGTACTAGTAGCGCCAGAAAGAATGAAGCAACTGGGCCAAAGCCGAAAGGACGCTCAGCTGTGGATATATCTGGTGGTGAAAGGAAAGTCCGATGCTGTAAAGATTTTTTCTCCATAGGAACCTGGAATGTAAGATCCATGAATCAAGGCAAGCTAGACGTAGTCAAAAAAGAGATGACAAGACTAAACATCGACATCTTAGGAATCAGCGAACTAAAATGGACAGGAAGGGTGAATTTAACTCAGATGACCATCAGGTATACTACTGTGGGCAAGAATCCCTCAGAGGAAATGGAGTAGCCTTCATAGTCAATAAAAGAATAGGAAAAGCAATACTGGGATACAATCCCCAAAAGGACAGAATGATCTCAATTCGAATCCAAGGCAAACCATTCAATATCACAATAGTCCAAATCTATGCCCCAACCCCTGGTGCTGAAGAGGATGAAATTGACCAGTTTTATGAAGCCCTACAGCACCTTATAGAATTAACACCAAAAAATGATGTCCTTATCATCATGGGGGATTGGAATGCTAAAGTAGGAAGCCAAAAGATAACCAGAATAACAGGCAAGTTTGGCCTTGGAGTACAAAATGAAGCAGGGCACAGGCTAATAGAATTTTGTCAAGAGAATACGATGGTCATAACAAACACTCTTTTCCAACAACCCAAGAGACGGCTCTACACATGGACATCACCAGACGCTCAACACAGAAATCAGATTGACTATGTGCTATGCAGCCAAAGATGGAGAAGCTGTATACAGTCAGTAAAAACAAGACCAGGAGCTGACTGTGGTTCAGATCATGAGCTTCTCGTTGCAAAATTTAGGCTTCAATTGAAAAAAGTAGGGAAAAGTACTAGGCCACTCAGGTATGAACTAAATCGTATTCCTGATGAATATACAGTAGAGGTGACAAATAGATTTAAGGAATTAGATCTGATAGACAGAGTGCCTGAAGAACTATGGAAGGAAGTTCACAACATTGTACAAGATGTAGCAACTAAAACCATCCCAAAGAGAAAGAAAATGCAAGAAAGCAAAATGGCTATCTGAGGAAGCTTTGCAAATAGCTGAGGAAAGAAGGGAAGCGAAAGGCAAAGGAGAAAGAGAAAGATACACCCAATTGAACGCAGAATTCCAGAGAATAGCTAGAAGAGATAAGAATGCCTTCTTAAATGAACAGTGCAAAGAAATAGAAGAAAACAACAGAATAGGGAGGACCAGAGATCTCTTCAAGAAAATTGGAGATATGAAGGGAAAGTTTCATGCAAAGATGGGCATGATAAAGGACCAAAATGGCAGGGACCTAACAGAGGCAGAAGAGATTAAGAAGAGATGGCAAAACTACACAGAAAAACTATACAAGAATGAACTTAACGTCCCAGATAACCACAATGAGATGGTCACTGACCTCGAACCAGACATCCTAGAATGGGAAGTGAAATGGGCCTTAGAAAATCTGAGCAACAACAAAGCTAGTGGAGGTGACAGTATTCCAGCTGAGCTATTCAAAATCTTAAAAGACGATGCAGTAAAAGTGCTACATTCAATTTGCCAGCAAATTTGGAAAACTCAACAGTTGCCACAGGATTGGCAAAGGTCAGTTTACATTCCAATTCCAAAGAAAGGCAATGCCAAAGAATGTTCAAACTATCGCACCATTGCACTCATTTCACATGCTAGTAAAGTTATGCTTAAAATCCTACAAGCTAGACTCCAGCAGTATGTGGATCGAAAACTACCAGAAGTACAGGCAGGATTTCGAAGAGGCAGAGGAACTAGAGATCAAATTGCCAACATATGCTGGATCATGGAGAAAGCTAGGGAGTTCCAGAAAAACATCTATTTCTGCTTCATTGACTATGCAAAAGCCTTTGATTGTGTGGATCACAACAAATTGTGGCAAGTTCTTAAAGAGAGGGGAGTACCAGACCATCTCATTTGTCTCTTGAGAAACTTATATGCGGGTCAAGAAGCAACAGTGAGAACTGGACACGGAACCACTGATTGGTTCAAAATTGGAAAAGGAGTCCAGCAAGGCTGTATACTGTTGCCCTGCCTATTTAACTTATATGCAGAGCACATCATGAGAAAGGCAGAGCTAGATGAATCAAAAGTTGGAATTAAGATTGCCGGGAGAAATATCAACAACCTAAGATATGTAGATGATACCACTCTAATGGCAGAAAGTGAAGAGGAACTAAAGAGCCTCTTGATGTGGGTGAAGAAGGAGAGTGCAAAAGTAGGCTTGAAACTCAACATTAAGAAAACCAAAATCATGGCATCTGGCCCTCTCAATTCCTGGCAAATAGATGGGGAAGAAATGGAGGTAGTGACAGATTTTATTTTTTCTGGGCTCCAAGATCACCTCAGATGGGGACTGCAGCCAAGAAATTAAAAGATGCTTGCTCCTGGGGAGGAAAGCTATGGCAAATCTAGACAGCATACTAAAAAGCAGAGACATCACCCTGCCAACAAAAGTGCATATAGTCCAGGCCATGGTTTTCCCAGTTGCAATGTATGGCTGTGAAAGTTGGACCATAAGAAAGGCTGAGCACAAAATAATTGAGGCCTTTGAACTATGGTGCTGGAGAAGACTCCTGCGAGTCCCTTGGACTGCAAGGAGTTCAAACCGGTCAGTCCTAGAAGAGATCAACCCTGACTGCTCTTTAGAAGGCCAGATCCTGAAGTTGAAACTCAAATACTTTGGCCACCTAATGAGAAGGAAGGACTCACTGGAGAAGGCCTAATGCTGGGAAAGATTGAGGGCAATAGAAGAAGGGGACGACAGAGAATGAGATGGCTGGATGGAGTCACTGAAGCAGTAGGTGTGAACTTAAATGGACTCCAGAAGATGGTAGAGGACAGGAAGACCTGGAGGAACGTTGTCCATGGGGTCGCGATGGGTCGGACACGACTTCGCAATTAACAACAACAACAACATTAGCAGCTCTAGTTTAGGACCAGATAAATAGTGTTCACCTAAGCAAGATAATTATCTGATGCCTATATACTACAAGATGTCCTCCTTTTTGTTCTTGTAGTGCAATTATATCAGTATATATTACAGTGCAGTTGCTGTTCCTGGGGATACCCAGCAATGAATAGAACCAGTATATATTGTGTTTATATGCAATTTGTATATCATTACACCATATTATAATAACAGAAGAGATGGAGCATTGGATATATAACTGTTAGAGCAACAGTGGTGGTAGTGATGATAGTATCAGATTATGGTGCCAGATTAAGTTATTCTTTAAAAAGTCCAATAATTGTGCCTATAGTGCCACAAATGAGTAATAATTTGATTTTAAGAAGAAAGAAGATTTACAGCATCATAGATGTTCAGTAGAACATAGCTTTTAAAATTTCAAACATGTTGCCGCATTTTCCTATATAAAAATCTACTTACCATTTAATTTGTAAGGAAAAATACTAAATTTCCTATCCTTTTTAGAAATTAATCTTTAGGTAGTTCCAACCTTTTTGGGCAAAATAATTTTATATCTAGACTTTCCCTTCTACTTTGTTCCCAAATAACATCAAAACCCTGCTTGGAAGCATTGAAAGAGTATTGTAGTAGCCATAACTCCATTCTCAGGCCCTGTCTTCAGTCTGAGTCAAAACTTCTGAGAAAGAAACCCAAACCAAAAAAGGAGAAATTGGAAAAGAGATTCCAGAAAGTAATAAAAGGAGAGTTATACTCCATATATTAATATTTCCATATGGAAAAATATAGGGAAGCAAAACTGTCTGAGGAATTCTGGAATGAAGAGAACAACATGGAACTAAAAGTGTTAGGGCAAAGCAGTGGCATAAATGTTGATATAGTTGAGAGAAGGATTAGTGGATTCTTAATTGTTTCTTGGTTAATTTCCCATAAATTAATTGCTTAAATAGTCTTTCCCAATTATGATGTTCTCTATTCATGTCAATTTTTGGCTATCATAATCCCCAGCTATGGGGATTTTTATTTAAAAGGATGATTTACAGCCAATGTAGCATAATAAAAATAAGCAAAAATGCTTCTGGCAACTTCACAACTGATGAGCATTGTGTTCACAGGAGCATCATGGGGAGCAGAAAGGGTTAAAATGGTAGCACATATAAAAGGTTATGGGGCTTAAACCATAGACTTGTGGCTATCATCTTAACTTTTTCACACACTCCATTGATGCTCCCTATTTATCAAATACACAAAACATTTTCCAGAAATATACACCTGTTTTTATGTGTGCAGATATGCTGTGGAGATAAAATCAAAGAAATAAAATGCAGAAAATTCGATAGTAAATGCTGCATTACCATTTACAAAGCCTGATGGGTTAGATAAGACAGACCTAGTGCCATATAACATCTCTAGGCTGCTAAAAAAACCACCTACTATCCCAATAAAATCTGTCCTCATAGTTCTTCTATTTCACTTCATATGTATTCTCTATCCCAACCAAAATCAACTACTTTTTTAAAAAATTACATTTGTCTTATTCTTACTTTTATTGAATTACTTCTGAATTCTTTTCTTTGGTTCTCCTCCATACATTTCCCATATATGATTAAACATTTATTGTGTTTGTAGAGTTGCAACTATAGAGCTTCTATGAAAATGGAGGAGGAAAACGGAATCAAACAGACTTGCTAGATGCCTGTCCAAATCTGTGGTCTTATGAATCAAAGCCCTGTAGGTCCCTACCTCCTGCAGAGTTATTCTGTGTGAATGTGACATCTACTTCTGTTCAGGTGAAGTTTTGATGTTTAAAAAAGAAAGGGACGGGATCTATGTATGGATCAACATAGGGGTGGTTGGTTCAGAGCAGTGTGGTGGCCTAGAGATGAAGACACTCATCACACACTCACACATCTCACACTTGGGAAGTTGAGAGTTCAATCCTAGGCAGAGATAGATATTTCTCTATCAAGGCACAAAGAGAAAATATCTGTTGTGAACTCGTGTTTGAGTCAGGAAGGGCATCTAGCTAGTAAATGCTCGGCTTCATTCAGTCGCCCAGATTACATCCCAATAAAAGGGAGTACAGGGTGGAGAGAAAAAAGAACAATGGGTGGTTAGTTCATTTCTTTGAGGGATTATTTTTGTGATCTACCTTTTCTATCATAGGTTCATTGTTCTTTAACTTCTGTATTTCCCAGTCATTTCCTTTTAACTGCAGAATCCCTTCACTGCATATGTATTTATCATTATTGGTGCCTAGGCTCGGCTCAGCTGTTTAACTCAGGAAGCTTGACTTTGATTTGTAGCTTGAATTGGATACAGTGAATTGCAGTGATGTACATATGACTACCATGAGAATATAATCTGTTGTATTTATGCAGGGAACAAATTGGTAAAATAATATTTGGAATGCATATACTGTTTAGTGGGAAATGAATTACAGGCACATGCAATCCATCTTTAAGTGGGCCATCCCATTTTCACTTGGGCTTTCACCTGGGAATGACACTAAAATGTAAAGACACCTTTGAATTTAGCTCACTTCCTGGTATCTACAAGAATATAGGAGAATATTTGTAGCCCAGGGTTGAAATGAGGGGTCCTTGGTGCTTTCCTAGTTGTTTTTATGCAGATGTTTCATTATCCAAACTAGGTAACATCATCAATGCTAGTAAGGACTAGCAAATCTCACTCCTTGCTGGCACTGATGAGTTACCTAGTTTGGATAATGAAACGTCTGCATAAAAATCAACTAGGAGAGTAACAGTAACAGAGCTGGAAGGGACCTTGGAGGTCATCTAATCTAACCCCTGCTCACACAAGAGCACAAGTCTGACCATGTACCTAATATATATAATTGGTTTAACATTCTTCTTACACTTCTCCTCCTCCCCTTTGCTCCTCAGTTGGCAAATTACTGGTATTATGCTATGCAAGTATTAATCAGGTCTGACTCTGTTTAGATTTTTGAGGTGTTAGGTGGGGCAGTCTACTGTGATGGAGTCTCAGAATTAAGATTTCCAGAATTTTGTTTTTCCAGAGTTTGCAACCTTAATCACTTAGATGAAAAAGAAAATTATTTTGCAGATCCTTTTTTGGGTACTGACATATATCCTGCAGCTGTGTTTACATTCCTAATGTAAATTATTTTGACTGCAAATGCTTGTTGACATCAAATTCAGGTGATACAATGACAAAATTATTCTAAATTGGGATAACAAAGATGTTGCTGTAAAAATTGATGATTTATGGATATTTTTGCTTTTTAAAAGAAGATGTATAATATAAAATACAACTGGCATATTAAGAAAACAGATTTTATGGCAAGATTAGATTTTGAAATATTCTTTTGTCATTAAATCTGCTTTTAGATTTCAATTTTCATAGTTCTAAAATGAAAGTCTAGATAATGTACTTAACCAATTATTTCTTTTATAGGCATATTTGATAAATGAAAATCCTAATTAACCAGATGCTACACTGTATTTTATGCTAAAAAGTGAATGCAAAAACAGAACTAGAACTTGTTTTAAGGCCTTTGTGTTTAAGAATCCAGGTCTGTACTGAATATTTGGCAATTAAAATGCTGCCAAATTGTTTCTCTACATTTTTTTTCAATCACAAGAGTTAGAAACACCATGCTAAGTCCAATACATTGGATTAAATGATGCATCCAAATGGTGATATTAGAACATCTCCATTTATATAGTATACCTGGCAAGTCCCATAAAAAAGTTATTAGCTTTTGAGAAAGGCATGCGTGTATTATACAAAACACTTTCATTCACATTCCTATTGAAAACATTGCTGGTTTGACATTGCAAATACACAACAGTTCTTCCAAGTCCCTTCTCATTCTGAATGAGGCAGTGAGAACCTGCTATTGTGTATGACTGTTCATTTAACTGTAAATGGATTATAATACCCATTTTTACTTACCTTGAAAGAAATGAAAGGAAAAAAATGATAAAAGACAAAACTGGTAACATCCCCAAGAGAATCTAGTAAATCATATAAAGAATATTTTGACAATATGTACTTCATATATTTCCAAAATATATTTCTCCCTTCACTCTGGTCAATATATAAGTTGTATTTCAAAACTTTACATTGTTGATATGTAAATATTTTATTTAAAGTGCTCTTTATAGTGATGTTCTGTTAAATCTTACAAACAACAAAAAGATGCTTCTTAAATATTCCAGGCTAAACACAATAATTTCTTTTCTTAGGAAAATCTTTAAAAGTTTAGTTAATTCAAGATGTGCTTAGAAAAAGATAAATGCAACATGCGATTATAGCAAACTAATCAATCCAATGTGATGACTAATTTGTAGTATTTTTATTAATTTTCTATGGAAAACATTTTTGTTTTGCTTTCTTACACAAAGGTCTTTATTATAAAATGGGTAGTAGGCTTTCCATGGGAAATGTTTAGGACTGTTGGATGAAGATGTCAATAAAAAGTAATACAGTCTCTTGTGTATAACCCGAATATCAGCAGAAGACTACATACACAAAAAGACTTTTTCATTGTGTATTTTGTGTCAAGAATTTTATTCCTTGTATATGTCATACAAGAATTGTTTCCAAGTAACAGAGAAACATAGATAGTGTGCAAAGGCAGCCACCAACATTTGTTAAAAGTTCTTGTTCTACAATTTAAAGTTTTGATATATATTAAGTAGATATCACAGAAACAGTAGAAGACAATTAAGTTGCCCTGATGTTTGGTTGTGGTTGTAACTTGCCTTATGTGTATTTCCCAAATGGACCTAAAAGAAAGGAATGCAAGATAATGCTTATGACATCAATGTGTTTGGATGCATCACTTAGCAGCCACCAGGGTGCCTACCTCCTCTGATTATAATTGTTTACAGGTTCTTTTAATTAAATAGAAAGCAGGCACACTGCAAAACAAAGTAATTGCCTCTACCTTAATATGATTTACAAGAATGACTCTGGATTCACATAGACCAGATATATGTTTAGGAGGAGGGAATGGATTATTTGAGCCAGTGCTTTGTTTGCGTCTGCCTGACTGTCCAGAAAAAAAAGAGAAAAGAGAGAAGGTAAAAAGCATTGTGAGGAAAGAGTGTGGGAAGAAATTTTACCACATTTCCTCTATGACAGAGTGTTTTATTGTTCACCTGCCATCAAGAGAGTCACTATGTGAGAACATTGATCAACATGCTCCCATTATTTGAAACGATGGTCTATGGCTGCCTAAATTGTTGATACTGATGAATCCTTATTGGTATCATTAATATAAACACCTCTGAGAGAAATTTTAAAGGGAGTTTGTACCTGACAAAACCTTACTTTTAAGGGAAAACACTATCAGCTGGTTTGCTAGATATAGGCAATGTCTCTGCACTCTTCTAAAATAGCAGTGATCTTTTCCTGTAATTAATTTTGAAAAATATTTTCCAAACAAGTAATAGTCTGATGGCTGAACACAATTTTATGATGCTTTATGCAGTTGCTGGTAATATTTATGATGCTTATACAACTGAATAGATTTAATACCTCCTTGCAATTGTCCATATTTTACTCGGATGCTTCCAGCAATTAAAAATTGATCTATTATGTAATATGTATAAATTGGATTACTGAAGAACCAAGGTATTAGTCTATGTCCATATTAGTATATAAATATTATGAAAACCACACAAAATAGTTATAAATCTTTAAAATGTCTTCAACCATGGCTGTTTGACTTCTATTTGAATTTACTCTCTAAGATGTTGATAATAAGAAGATAGAGAGTAAAGGTAAGAAAAAATGAATAACTTAACCTTTGACATCTTTTTTCATTGTTGCCTCAATAAATTGTATTATACCTAATCTGCTGTGTTACAATAAAAAGTGATAGTGCTGGCCATAAGTGTGTGTGTGTGTGTGTGTGTGTGTGTGTGTGTGTGTGTGTGTGTGTGTATAAATGTACTCCATTTTATTTTGTATCGAAGTAGAATCTCTTTAAGAAAGTCAAGGTCTTTAATATGTGCCAGGTCTCATATGCAGGCATTCTTGAAAAAAAATAGCAGCTCTCTAGTTTAAAATTGTCTTTTAAAGTTGTTACTTAAGACTTGGCTAGCGTGCCAAAATATTCTTTCTTTAAAGAGAAAAAAATGACTAAAAGCATTTTGTATATTATATACCAAAGAGGTATATGTGAAAGAGGCAAGTGCAGTGTAACAATAATGAATTGGAAATGAAGTTCTAAGTTGAATTTTTGGCAATACAATTTAAAGAAAAATCTAGGGCATGCAAACAAACATTCTTTAAGCTCATGATCAGGCCAGCTTTTCAAGCAATGTTCTCTTCTTTTAAGAGAACAGTTCTAAACTTTTCTATAAGTGTTATTTTGATGAAGCAGTTGTTACAGACTTTGTTACTGAAAGATCTTCTGTGTTAGTTTGCTTGTCACTTTTATGAAGAGCAGCTGCCAGTTCTGGGAACTGAGAGAAATAATTCCTTGCAAGCATTTGTTTGTGCCTTACTCGGTGAATGAACACCTTCTCATAAGCCTGAAAGAAAAGAAAAATAGAAAATGTTTTGATTGGTTATATATTGGCATAGCAAATTCTTAAACTATGGATGGCATTAATTTTTAAATAAAAAAACTAATAATCATTTTGTGTTTTTAAAAAGATAACCCATAGAGTTGATTAGCTCAGAGATGCAATGCCATTTACAATGAACTACTGCAGATGTTAACAAATGGGTACAAGTTATTAGGTTGTGATTAATTCCTGCTCAGTTTTTTAAAATGATTGATTTGGAATCCCAAAGGTGCTGTTCAAAAGGCAACTGGACTTTCTTGTGTTTTTTTCTCTTGAAAACGTTTCCCTTCTCATCCAAGAAGCTTCTTTAGTTCTCCAGAACTGAAGAAGCATCTTGGATGAGAAGTGAAATGTTTTCAAAACTTTTCAGTTCAGTACTCCTTGTCAAATACGACTCAACTCCATAGTTGCACCTGTTGTTGCTTGTAGTTTGCCAAACAGCAAGGGAGAGCGGTGAGAGAATTCCTAACGGGGGAGGGAAGGTCTGGAATGTAAGAGAGCCTTCTGTTGCGGGCAATATGTTATCCACCAAGGTCAAGTTATGAAATGTTTGAGTGGTGCAGACAGTCTTTTCCCAAAACAAAAGAACTGAACCCAATTGGTGAATTATGAACTGTGGATGGCCCAGAGGGGAAAAAGGGGTTTTATCTATGTGGGTTTTCACAGGAAAATCCCAGAACTGACTATGCTGACTCAGGAATTATGAGAGTTGTAGTCATGAGTCATAAAAGAGCCGAGGTTGCCTACCCCTGACCTAGATGGATCTTTCAATAAAGCTACACTCGTGGTAATTTAAAAGAGCCGAGAGTTTCTTTTGTTGAATGTGCCAAATGGGACATTTGACATTAGTCAATTCTTACAGTAGTGCCTACCTGGATCCCACTGGAAGCCCAAAGACCCAAGATGTTGGCAACAGGCAAAGAATCAAAGAGAAGAAGCCGGAGGAGCACCTGGCTCAAGAAGCCTCAGTGGTGCTGCAGACTGGGGCAGAGGTGCAGCTGGCAGGCACGTGTTCCAAACTGAGGGCTGAAAAGCCAGAGTTGCAAGCAGTGAGCCTAAGAGAGCAGCTGCAGGATGTTCCATACCAGGGACTAAAGTCTCACTGGGCAGCAAACATGGGGAAGGCGGCTGAGGCTGAGGACCCCCTAATTCCCACAGGAATCAACATGACACAAGGGAGAAGATGGAAGATGACGCAATTGGTCATATTTTTTATGCAGTTTTGAGAACTGTTCTGGTTACTAGTTGACTTTAGGGTATGATTCAAAATGCTCTTCATAATATAGAGTCTTGTTATTTGTGGCGTCTACCTACCTTTGGTTTTTTCTGTCCAGTGAGACCAGATAGAGTAGCTACCCTTTGGGTCCCATCAATAAAGCATGTCATCTAACAAGACTCAGGAGGTATGCCTTCTCTATCACGGAGTCTACTCGCTGAAATAATATTCCCAGAAATTCAGATGGTTGATGATGTTTAGGAAGCTATTAAAGACCTAGCTATTTTCCCAGGACTTGGGGTGGGGTGATAGTTTAGTTCCTGTTAGATAGGTTGTTTTTCCTTTGTTTATAAGTCTGTCTTTAGACTAGTCATAGTTTTTTCTCCAATCCTTTTTGAATTGTTCTCATTTTTTAATTGTAAGCCAGCCAGAATTGTTGTAGTTTTGCAGCTATTAAACTATATTAATAAATAAAGCAACCAATTTATTTTCCCACTTTTGCTCCTTAATGCAAAGCAATAAGCATGCAAAACACTCAAAAGCACTCATAAACAATGTGATATAAATGTATATACATACAGAGATTTATACAGGTAGACCTTGATTTACAACCATTTGTTTACTGACTATTCAAAGTTAGCATGGCACTGAAAAAGTGACTTACAACCAGTCCTCACACTTAGGATCATTGCAACATACCCACAGTCATGTGATCAAAATTTGGGCACTTGGTAACCAGCATGTATTTACAATGGTTATAGCAGGGGTGTCAAACTGCCGGCCCACAGGCCGGTTGCATCATGCAGAGGCTGCGCCCATCCTAGCTCTGGCAATGCAAAAAAAGTCACGATACATCAGGACATATCACGTGACGTGGCGAGTTTGATACCCGTGGGTTATAGCATCCTGAGGTCATGCAATTTCCATCAGAAAACTTTCCAGCAAATTTTTCATAAGCAAGGTCAATTGGGAAAGCCAGATTTGCTTAATGACTACATGATTCACTTCACTGGGGTATGATTCACCCTAACCATGGAAATTCTGGTCCCAATTGTAGTCTTAAGTCATGAACTACTGTATACATTCCAAAGTGGAATACCTGTCAAACAATCTGCATAACAAAGCACACATTCTATGCTACCTCTGTGTTCCTGTGTGCCTTTTTAAAATTGAATCTGAAGGATTTCAATAGTACCATACTTTATGGGATTTTCCCACCCTTTACTGGATTGAATTTATTTATTAAATATATATTTCATGTTTGTGGGGTGGCACATTTAAATTAATACCGTCTCAAGATCATTTAGTTTAAGATGAGCTTCAGCTTCATCCTCTTTGAGGAGAATAGTGTTCCAGGGCGACCATTCTTGCCACTTATTCCACCTAATCATGACCAAATCATACAGATCATCCCAAGCACTAAGAGCTGACTGGGAATCCCAGAAATGTTCCACCATGTAGTGTAAATCTTGGAGCTGCAATATAAAAACAAGAGGAGAAAAAGAAATAATAAAAGTTAACTTCAAAACTTACCACATTTATAAAGTTGTTGCTTTGAATGACTACTATTGTATGCCACACATAGTCACTACATTTTAATTACAGATTAAAATGTTCTCAAGGAAAGTATTTCTCCCCTCTCTTTCTTTCTGCAAAGGCTGTGATAACACACAATCAGTTTATTTATGCCAAAAGACGTATTGCCTCAAATACAGGTTTTTAGACATTTATTGTAAGGTTTTTATGCAGATGGCTATTTCTACTTCCTCTCTTGACAGCTTGCTTGATTATCAATTTGTTGTTAGAACATTTTCTTGCTGCTAGCCACTTCCCAAATCCATGCTGTTAGTAAAGAATTAATGATCGGCATTCACAAATAGAAATAGTACTTAATTAAATTTGAAGTTTGTAATATTCCACTACCAGTGAATTTCTCTCTTTTTTGCAAATATATTAAAAGTCTGAATTTCCAACCTGGAAATTCAGATTTTTAGTATATTTACAAAAAAAGAGTTCTAACCTGGAACTCAGCAATTTTATACCTAAAATGACATAATCCATATAAGCAACATTAGTATAGCTTAAATACTTTATAGTATAGTGTATTTTCCACTATATAAATAGCTGGCACGTCACACTGGCTTTAAAATTATAAGTAAATAAATAAATATAATTATTGGTAATGTATATTTTAATCACAGGACTGATTTTATTAATCATCATGAGAAAATGAGATAATATCACATATATAGTTTCGCAACTGTGAAATATCATAACATACAGCATAAGGTTGCCTTAAACTTCAATTACATTAATGAATGTTGTGATAACGGACCTGAAGAATAAATATAGCCACATGATTTGAGAAAAAGTGTTTCTTAATAAATTGATTTGATTAGGTTCAGTCCAGGGACATAAATAATTAATTCAGCAATGTACTTATAAAGATAAGTATCATTACCACCAGATTTCCATTAATGCATACAAAAAATTGTTATCAAGAATATGCTTTAGATTCAGATACATTTTGAATTGAATCTTATATAGACAAATTATAGAGATATCTCAATAAATTGAAACAAGACTCATCAATGCAAAACAGAATCTAAATTTTCCTGAAGCTTTCATAGTGATTTAGTTTTCAAATGAAACAAATCAAAAACAGATCAATTTTCTCCCCAGATATGAAGGAAAAGGTAAAGAGAGAAAAGATGTGATGTAAAAAGATGTGATTTATATCAAGACTCTCCAATCATAATGCTTTGATGCAGGGGCATTGAATAATGTAAGACTATGCAAACAGGCAATGCATTTTACTAGATGAGTTTTAAATGGAAAATTCACTTGGGACCAATTCATTTCTGTTTTTAAAATGAAATAAATAGGGCTCATTATACATATTATAGTGCCTTCTAAAACAGTACACAGCTTAATAAGCAAACATAGAACATATTGCTATTTCTTAATATTAATAATTATTTTATATTTTTTTGCATTCAGATACAGATATATTTTCTATGAAAATGAGATTCCCAAATAATACAATTTTTGTTTTAAATTCTACTTAATTATTTTCAGCACAGGATGTATTTCACTAACTAAAATGCAGCAACTTGAAATTCTATTTATAACTGTGGATAAATATGTAATTGCTGTTAAGTAATACAATTTAATTCTGGAACTTTATCATCTAATCCAATTTAATGTTAAATTGTACTTAATATGTTTCAATTATTAAATTTGGTGAACATAGCGTATTATTTACCTTTTTACCCTAAAAATAAACAAAACCAAACATGCTTTAAATCACTATGGCTCAAAATATTCACAAATTTATCTACTATAAAGTTTGCATCGCCTTGAGGTTTAAAGTCATTTATGAGGAAGTTAAGATGAATCTATATAGAAAGTAGTGACAGCAGCTCTGATGTAAACCACGGGCAAGAGACCCGGATTACTGTATTTAAACTATTTCTTTTGTACTGTATTGACAGAATAAAAATCCTACCAGTTTTATGTCTTCTACATGTTTTTCTTTTGTATTATTATCTTCTATATACTGCATACCTGAAGTATAAAGGCAATCTTAGCACCATCGCTGTATTTCATTTCAGACTCTCTAAGATTTCGGAGCATCCGTTTGTACTTCAAAAAGGCTTCCCTCTTACGAGCCTCATTGTCCAGCTTGCAGCAAAGACGGCACCGGCCGATGGTGCAAGAACTAACAGATATGGCAAAACTAGTAGAAGGTAGATATTTTTTGCAACCCAGGCAAAAATAGATGTTGTGATAAAGCTTCATTGGATCAGCTGGTACCTGCAAGAATGCTATTATAAGGTTTTTTTTTTCATAATGAATCAAAAGCCTAAACCAGAGGTTTCTAACATCATTCCTTTCAGTGGATGAAACTGAACTAAAAGAGAAGATGAGCTAAAGGGTTTCAGAAGAGAAACTGATCTGGATTCATCTGCACATGTGAAATGTTGTGAAGATAACACTGAACTACACTGATAAAATCTGTAAAAATTACACTTTTATAAGAATTTGTGGTTATATTTGAGCACACACCAGGCTTCTGGATTGAAATGACTGAGACAAGCATGTTATTATCAGTTAGATAACTAATCCTTAATATGTAATAATTTGCATTTTCAAAATTCACTTCTATTAACTATAATTACAATTTCAATTAGAAGTAACAAAAATAAATTGTATATGTATTAATAGGTAATTTACAAACCAGGTTGTAATGATCTACATTAACTGCTATCTCACCATCAACCTTACAAATTAGCTGCTCTGTGGATTCATTTACCCTTAGTAAATTATAAATTATGAAATGTACCTTATCTCTCAAACAATTACTGTGATGTAGCACAATATAATAAACCTAGCAATTAAGAACATACTTTTAAACTTTGGTATATGTAGCTAAGTTTTAAAAAAATAAATGTTCTTTATATAAAACACTTTGAGAGGAATGTAATTATCAATACAAGCCATAATAACTTTGTTATACAGGTACTGAAAATATTTCAATAGTTTATCTCTTTGCATATCAAATAGTCTAATTGCCATACTGATTCCCCATCTACTTGCTACTTCAGATTTTACAGATAGTCCTAGACTTACAACCATTCATTTAGCAGCTGATCAAAGTTACAATGGTCCTGAAAAAAATGAGTTACAACTGATCTTCACACTTACAATTGTCAGAGCATTCTGATGGTCACATGATCAAAACATGGACACTGACATGTATTTACAATGATTGCAGCATCTGATGTCATGTGATTGCCATATGCGACCTTCCCAGCTAGCCTACAATAAGCAAAGTCAATGGGGGAAGCCAGATTCGCTTAACAATCGCATGATTCATTTAACAACTTGAGTGATTCACTTAACAACCATGGAAAAAGATCATAAAATTGGGCAAAACTCACTTAACAACCTCCTTGCTTAGTAATAGAAATTCTGGTCCCAATTGTGATCATAAGTCAAGGACTACCTGTACTTCTATGACAACATTCATAGGCAATTCATAAATAAAATCAAAATGTAACAATGGCAGTGACATTTTTCCCTCTGCACCATCACTCTGCTGAACACCTAATTCCCACAGCACTGTCTTAGGTCTAAATATATTTACCCAAGTAATAGGCTATATTGGTATTATCCTTCTCATCTTCTCATCTTTCTCATTTTCTTATCTTTCCTACTATCTTCTCCTATTGGAATCTTATGATTTATCACTTGATGGTTGTATCTTATGATTAATGATTGTAACTATGATTTATGATCTATGACCTATCACTTTGTTGTTTGTATGTACACTGAGAGCTTATGCACCAAAGCCAAATTCCTTGTGTGTCCAATCACACTTGGCCAATAAAAGAATTCTATTCTATTCTATTCTATTCTATTCTATTCTATTCTATTCTATTCTATTCTATTCTATTCTATTCTATTCTATTCTATTCTATTCTATTCTATTCTATTCTATTCAAACTGCCTAGAGATATGTACCTGTGCTAATATAGTATGCTGGGGACAAAAATCAACAAAAAATTAATTATCTTGAAAACCATGACGGAGGGAGATACCTGTGTAGTTAAAATGCCCTATTCAATTTTCCTCTACTGTATTTTCCAATGGCAGCAACTATTTTCACTACCAGTCCTCCAAGGCATTTTGAAGATACAAACAATGGTAGTACAATTGTCTTCACTGCTGTTGACTTTGGAATGGACAAGAATGCCTCAAATCAACCAGTACTCCCTTCAGACAGCAATAGAAATGCAAAATTCCCAAAGTGAGTCTGTGCCCTACTTCCAGATGAAGGAAATTCTCATAGTAAGGGCAGAAGGAAATGCTCATAGAAAAGAGTATTTTATTCACTTTCACATTATAAGAAAATATAAATTATTAGCCCCCTCCCTGTCCCCATGCTTTGTAGTGTGTACAAACCATAACTGGCTATTTCACACAAGCTGAGTATGGTATAATATATTTCTTGTATATAAATTTCACTAATACTGCAATGATTGGATGACAGCATAGCTATTCAAGGTTTTCCTCATCATGTTTACAAGTTTCAGGGTACAGCTCTTAGGAGGCTAAGGTGGAAGGTAATGTCCTACTTGAAGATGGAGAAAATAAGAGAAGATTTCAGTGTATGCTGTTTACATAAGAGTGTTCTGATATTGAGAAGAAACTGACTGAACAATTAAGGTTGCCACTGAAACCTACTAACAAGTTCAGGCAGAGATGAGGTAAATTTACTAGCAAGTCTCAAGAGAAGGAGATGAGGCATGTGTAGAATCTGAATAGAAAATGGCTTGCCTCCAGGATCACTTCAGATTGGAAGTTTTGCAATTTGACCTATGCTGCACCTGAATAAGGAGGAGATAAATTTCAATACCTGGAGATAGCACTCTGGAAACAAAATGATATAGTGTTCAGGCCAGATGAGCATAAATGTCATGTGTGCAAGGGCTCTGGGTGTCATATTTACAATGTTTCCTGAAGAATCTACCTGTTTGTCATAGTGCAAATAAAACTATAAAAATAAACATATTATTTCAATAACATTATTTCAAAATTCACTTCATTACAGGATGGATGGAGTGATCTGTGTAGAAGGCAGAAGGAATGGCCTTAAAGATAGGAGAAAGAGCCATTCCCAAGGCAAAAGTCTGGTAAAAGAACCCTAAGCCTGAGCCAAAATGTAATGTGAGTAAACCTCTTAGACAAGCCCCCCCCCCAATTTACACAAAGGCACAGAGAGGGAGGGGGGAAGCGCATTCAGATTTGCTAAGATTTTGCTACTACAGCATTTCGCTGTGTCCCTGCTAACAGATACAGTGCCCTTGCTGACCTTAATAGGGACATTAAGGAGACAGGTCAAAGTAGTTGTGATGATAACTCAAATAAGCAGGGGATCGTGGTCCGAGATGAAGAACTTATTTTTGACAGGGAGAAGTGCGAATCAGGTATTACACATCAGTCTTGCATCCATCCAAGAAAGAGACTGAGTTACTTGGCAATAAATTCACAGATTTTCTGGAGGAATATTTAAACAATGGGGACAGTGAGTTAATTGAAACAAACATCCCTGTCCCTAGCAATCTAAAAATTATAGGGTTATCAATGCATGTAACATAGATGTGTGTGTGGACAAGAATATCAACCTTGCTGTCAAGCAAAATCAAGCTTTTAATAGCGAGTGCCACACAAAATGCACTAACCAAACAGGTGGTAAGAAAATAGGGGAACTCAGGCACCACACAGGTTATGTAGAAAATAAACACAGGGTCAGTCATAAAGGACTCAAATGTCTATACACCAATGCACAGTAAATAGGGTGAACTAGAAATTGAAGTAAATGAGGGCAGATATGATATTGTTGCCATTACGGAAACATGGTGGGATGAAACCCACAAATGGAACACACAGCTAGAGGAATTTAAATTATTTAAAAGAAACAGACCAAATAAAAGAGGAGGTGGAGTTGCTCTCTATATAAGAAATAACTACATCTCTACAGAAATAGAGCCAACAATGATGAAAACTGTCTTGAATACATTTGGGTCAATATAAAAGGGGGAGGGAAATGACATTGCCATAAGTGTATACTATAGGCCACCCAATCAAACAGAGGAAATAGATGAACTTTTTGCTAGTCAGCTAACTAAGTATGTCAGCTAACCTTAGTATGTAGGAAGCACATCACAATAGTAATGGAGGGCTTTAATTACCCTGCCATCAACTGGGAGACAAACTCTGCACCAAGTGGAAGATCAAACAGATTCCTGACAAACCTAGCAGATAATTTTGTCTCCCAAAAAGTAGAGAAGGGAACTTGAGGATTAGCCATATTGGATCTAATCCTCGTTAACAAAGATGAAATGATAGAAAGTGTTGAAGCCACAGGAACCTTGGAGGGAAGTGATCATGCAATAATGGAATTCAACATTCTGGAAGCACAAGCAATAGAACACATTCAAACTAGAGTCTTGGACTTTAAGAGAGCTAATTTCAATAAACTCAGAGAGAGCTTGGGAAGAATTCCATGGATGAAAATCCTCAAGGAGAAAACAACTCAAGAAGCTTGGGAAATTTTGAAAAGTGAGATAATAAAAGCCCAGTCTAGCACAATACCAACAAAGAAGAAAAATAGCAGTTCTCAAAAGAAAGCAGCATGGCTGCATAAAGAACTCTAGTTCTGATAAATTGAAAGATAAAAAGGACAAGTATAAAAAGTGGAAAGAGGGGCACATAACTAAGGCAGAATATCAGCAAATAGCCCAAGCCTGCAAAGATGAAGTGAGGAAAACTAAGGCTCAAAATGAACTAAGGCTTGCGACCAAAGTCAAAAATAACAACAAAAAAAGTTGTAAAAAAAAAGAAAAAAGTGAAAGAAATGATTGGCCCATTAGTGAGGGAAAGTGGCAAGAAGGTGACAAGCAACAGGGAGAAAGCAGAACTATTTAACTCGTTTTTTGCATCTGTCTTTACATAAAGGGAAAAAACAGTCCAACCTATCAAAAACAATACCATAAAAAACAGATTAGAAACATGTTAAGATAGGAAAGAAAATGGTAAGTGAGCATCTGTCCAGCCTAGACAAGATCAAATCACTAGGATCAGATGGATTACACCCCAAGGTTCTCAAGGAACTGGCAGATGTGATCTCAGAACCACTGAACTATATTTTTCAAAGATCCTGGAGCACCGGAGGACTAGAAAAGAGCTGATGTAATTCCCATCTACAAAAAAGGGAAAACATAGATCCAGGAAACTACAGACCTATCAGCCTGGCCTCAATACCTGGGAAGATTCTGGAAAAGATAATCAAACATGAATCAGTGAACACCTAGAGGCAAACAAAGTCATTACTAAAAGCCTACATGGTTTTGTCAAAAACAGATCATGCCAGAAAAATCTTATTGCATTCTTTGACCAAGTGACAAAATTAGTGGACCAGAGGAATGCTGTGGATATAATTTACTTGGACTTCAGTAAGGCATTTGATAAAGTAGATCACAACCTACTACTTGATAAGATAGAAAAATGTGGGTTAGACAGCATCACCACCAGATGGATTCGTAGCTGGCTGACTTGCCGTACTCAGCATGTGGTCCTCAATGGAACTGCATCTACATGGAGGGAAGTGTGTAGTGGGGTGTCCCAGGGCTCTGTTCTGGGCCCAGTGCTCTTCAACATCTTCATCAACGATTTGGATAAGAGGATAGATGGGGAACTCATCAAATTTGCAGACGACACCAAGCTGGCAGGAATAGCCAACACTCCAGAAGACAGGCTTAAGATACAGGAGGATCTGGACAGACTTGAACACTGGGCACTATCTAACAAAATGAAATTTAATCGTGAAAAAAGTAAGGTTCTACATTTAGACAAGAAAAAATAAATATACAGGTTTAGTATAGGGGGTACCTTGCTCAATAGTAGTAACTGTGAGAGGGATCTTGAAGTGCTGGTGGACAATTACTTAAACATGAGCCAGCAGTGTGCTGCAGCTGCCAAAAAAGCCAACACAGTGCTAGGCTGCATTAACAGAGAGATAGAAACAAGATCATGTGAAGTATTAATACCACTTTACAATGCCTTGGTAAGGCCACACTTAGAATACTGCATCCAGTTTTGGTCACCACAATGTAAAAAAGATGTTGAGACTCTAGAAAGAGTACAGAGAAGAGCAACAAAGATGATTGGGAGACTGGAGGCTAAAACATATAAGGAACGGTTGCTGGAATTGGATATGTCTAGTTTAATGAAGAAAAGGGTGAGAGGGGACATGATAGTAGTGTTCCAATATCTCAGGGGCTGCCACAAAGAAGAGGGAGTCAAGCTATTCTCCAAAGCGCCTGAAGGCAGGACAAGAAGAAACGGATGGAAACTAATCAAGGAGACAAGCAACCTAGAACTAAGGAGAAACTTCTTGACAATTAGAACAATTAACCAGTGGAACAACCTGCCTCCAGAAGAGGTGAATGCTCCAACACTGGAAGTTTTTAAGAAGAGACTGGACAGCCATTTGTCCGAAATGGTATAGGGTTTCCTACCTGAGCAGGAGGTTGGACTAGATGACCTCCAAGGTCCCTTCCAACTTTATTATTATTGTTGTTGTTGTTGCTGTTGTTGTTATAGTAAAAGTAGTACTGACTTGCATTGGTTTTCTAATCTGATCTACCTCAAAGGACTGACATTTTATATAAAGGCAATCATCATCAAGATCAAATTCAGTCCAAAAATTAGATGGGCTCCTATTATGAATTTCCAAGCTTCCTGTTTTCTCAAGTATTTTTTTTTAATTCTACCTTTTCAATAGCTGATCTATAATTGCTTATGATGCTATTATTTTATTGTGAAATTTGTGTATGTTATTTACTTACACAAATGTAAGTAAATTACTAAATTGACCTGTTAAGCGTGTTTAATAACTATGATGGGGTTAAGATGAATCTTTACTCGCATTAGCCCTCTTACAAGGCACTGCAATATTATAATCCCAAGATCACATCAGGGAGAGAACTTAAAAAAATTGGGGGGGGGGGTGTTCGGACTTTGATTTCACTGTTCACAATTTTATAGCAGAGATGAGAAAGTTGTGGTCCAGCAGCTGTTACTGATTTACAGCTCTCTTGTTATTGTCTGTGCAGGTGGGGGATTCTGAAAGCTGTGGTTCAGCAAAATTCTAATTCTTTAACTTTGCTATGCATATCTATTGGCAAGTCCATTTTCTTCAATCACACATATGAGGCAAATGCCATGTTATATTAGCAGTTCATTTTACTGTATTCAAATATTTTTCTTTCCAGTCTGTTAGGTGGCAGACAGTATACTCCACCTGGCTGTCACAAATATATCTGGCTTTCATGTCATTTTTTTCATACAGAATAGCCTCATCTATTCTTTCTGTTTTGTGTATGTATTTCGTAATTAATCAACTGTACTCTACAACAATAATAATAATGTAAAATTTGAGATACTTATTTAACTAGCATCATATTCTAGGCAATTTATAATATGATGTGATAATATGATGTGATAATGTAATGTAATAATAAATATAATATAATAATATTATAATATAATATAATATAATATATTATAATATATTATAATATAATATAATATAATATAATATAATATAATATAATATAATATAATATAATATAATATAATATAATATAATAATATAAGCATGGTGACATAGTGGTTAGAATGCAGTATTGCAGGCTAACTCTGCCGACTGCCAGGAGTTCAATTCTGACCAGCTCAAGGTTGACTCAGACTTCCATCCTTTTGAGATTAGTAAAATGAGGACCCAGATTGTTGGAGGCAGTATGTTGACTCTGTAAACTGCTTAGAGAACGCTGTAAAACACTATGAAGCAGTATATAAGTCTAAGTGCTATTGCTATATAATAACATACAATAATACTGCACTATATATTAGAAAATCTACAACAATATAATAATGCAATTACATTGCATCTGGCATCATTGGGTCTACAATATTTTCCCAAAGGCTTTAGAAATACTAGGTCTTCGCCATTTTTGGAAGACCATAAATGCAGGGCCATCCTTATCTTGGAAAGGTAAGCTGCTTCGTAAGAGGAGAGCCCCTACAGAGAATCCTGAGATCCCTTCTAGTCACATCTCCTAGTAAGAGAGATACCATGAATATCTGCTTTCTGGCTACCCAGGCCAGATAGGCATTATGTATCTGGAAAAGGTGATTTCTTAGATCCCCAAGCCCCAAGCCATATAGGGTTTTAAAGTTAGTAACCACTACCTTGAATTGCACTCAAACACTGGTAACCAATGCAATCCCTGAAACATCCATGTAACTGTAACATGGGAAGTATCAAGAATAGCCAAAAACTCTATGAGCCACTATGCTGTGGACCAGCTGAAGTTTTAGGATAGTTTTCAAGGTGGCTCAACTTAGAGCAAATTAAAGGAATATAGGTGAGAGTTATCCATCTTTTGGACAGCCAATGGACTATTTAAACAGAAAAGGAATTTCATTTAGCTTCACATTGCACTACATATATATGTAACAGAGGTGGAAAATACCTTGAGAAGTCGTGCAACCTCTGGATTAAAAAGAGGTGTTTTAATATACTGAAGAAATAATGTACAGATTCTTTGTCGAAGTCCTTGTAAATTACATTCCTTCACTGCCCGCATCATGAGGTCTGCTTCTCTATCAATTAATTCCACTATTTCTTGCGTGAGTTTACATTCGTGTTCCTGAAAAAATAAAGTGTTTAGCAAACCATAGGTACACGGTTACTTATACTGACTGTAATTCTTCCTTTTTCTTTTTTTTTTTCTTTTTTATTATTTTTTTTTAATCTTTTTTTTCTTTTTCTTTTCTTTTTTTTTTTATTGAAAATTTTTAAATTTTTACAAAAACAAATCCCCTTCCCATACCCCCCCCAACCCTACCTCACCCCCCTCCTCCCCAACCTCCCAAACCCTCCCCTGAACTTCCCAGAGCTAAGTACAGGCTTAATTAAGAAAAAAACTTAAAACACTTTTAAAACCTAAACAAATTTAAATACAATCATCATTCTATATAAACTCCCTCCAAAAACGCAAATTTAAACATTACTTTCTTTGAATATCTATGCCTATAATATAAAATCTAATTTCTCCCTCTTTCTTTATCCTAATACAAAAAAATAAACATATAAACCTTTGTTATACCATTAAAACTAAATACTCTTAGAAAACTTAAAATAAATACATATTTCCTTCAATCTTCATAATCTTCTCACCTATCCAAAAAAAAAAAACTTAAAAATCCTAAACAAATCTAAACAAATTATTTTCTCTTAAAAATATTAATAATAATATTTAAAAACTTGAAACACTTTTAAATCCTAAACAAGTCTAAATACAATCATCATTCTATATAGACTTCCTCCAAAAACACAGATTTAAACATTACTTTCTTTCCTAAACAAATCTAGACATTTAATTAAACAAATTATTTTCTCTTAGAAATATTAATAATAATATTTAAAAACCAAATTTAAGCATTACTTGAAACTTAAACAAGTTATACTCCCTTCGAAACACAAATTTATTACAATCCCCTCACTGAAATAAACAAATTGTAATCCCTTCAAAACACAAGTTTAAACAATATTATCATTAAAGGTTTAAAACTTAAAGCTGAAATATATTATTATCCCAAAACACATGTTTAGACATTACATAAGACATTTTCCAAAAACGATATAAGTTTTACTTCTCCCACAATCTCAATAGTAAACTTCTTGTCTAAAGTTCTCATTCAATGTCCATAATTTTCTGTCCAATAACCAGTTACATCCACTATAAACACAAACTTCTTATCTAAAATTTTCATTCAATATCCATAATCTTCTGTCTAATAGCCAGTTGCATCTACTATAAGCACAATCCATATCAGTCTCTCTTGCCCGCAAGCATCGAAAAGAATGCGTGGAATTCTGCCCTTGAAGATCGCTCCAAAGAGTTTGTAAGTCCTGGTTGACC
The DNA here is from genome assembly GCF_016545835.1 of Crotalus tigris. Lineage (NCBI taxonomy): Eukaryota > Metazoa > Chordata > Lepidosauria > Squamata > Viperidae > Crotalus > Crotalus tigris. The sequence continues at coordinate 326,427 of NW_024100545.1, read as the reverse complement.
CCCAAGCTCAGGAATCAGTACCTGTGAAACTTCCTCAACCTCCTTCTTCTGTTGGTCTTTCTCTTTACATTTATATGTTTTCCCAATTTCCATTTCTGAAGATTGCTCCAAAGACTTTGTAGGTCTAACTTCCGAAGCCAATACAGGTAAGGATTCCTTAAATTCCTCCTTGTGTTGATCTTTACAATTGTAAGTTATACAAGTTATCCTCTGCCCGTTCCTCTCTTGTTGATGCCCCTCAAACTGAGATTTCCCAATTTCCATTTCAGGCAGCAATTCCACCCTTGAAGATTGCTCCAAAGACTTTGTAGGTCCAACATCTCCCAGAGATTCAGAGACCACTGAATATGAAACTTCCTTAACCTTCTTCTGTTGCTGCTTTTCTTTGGAATTATGTGCTACACAAGTTGTCTTCTGCTCCTCGATCTGGACTTGTTGAGACCTAATAGATGGCGATGCACATACCCCCAGGACCGAAGTATAAAAATCTTTTGCTTGAGAAACAGTATTAAGTCTATGACATGTCCCCAGGTAGTTCACCACCATTCCAGTCGGAACATCCCATCTAAATAGAATTTTTCTCTTTTTAAGTTCATTTGCTAGAAAAGCAAACTCCTTTCTTCTTCTTAAAATTTTAGATGGGATCTCCTTAAAAATTATGACATCTTGTGAAGCAATTTGAAATCTCTTCTTATAATAGGCTTGCACAATTTCATTGCGTAAAGATCTTTTACCAAAGTAAATTACCACATCTCTTGGCAGATTCTTCTGTGCTGCCACCACAGAGTTAACCCTAAATAATTTTTCAATTTCACTAAGTATTCCCTCTTTTTCTTTATTCAAAATCAATGCAAAGTCCTTTGCAACCATCTCTTTCAAATCTCCTTGCAAAGACTCTTCCAGGCCTCTGATTCTTAAGGCATATTCCATTTGTCCATATTGAAGCATAAGAATCTCATTTTCCATTTCTTTTTCCATACTTTCAATTTTCCCCTCCATTATGTCCACTTTTTCAGCTACCTCTTCCACATGGGAGTTCACCTTTTCAAGAACAGAAGCAACTCCTTCTAAAGCCAAAACAAAATCTTGTCTCAAGATCTTATTATTTTCCTCTAAAATCTTTTTCATTTCTGCCCTAATTTGAATTATAACATCTCCCATCATGTTTTGCAAATCCTTCATAGTTATTAGCTGACCCCCAGAAGAGGGTGAAACTGTTGATTTAGAAGCTGTAGAAATCCCTGGACGCTTTGGAGCCATCTTAAAGAAAAACCTTTAGCCCTTCTTAAAAAATTATAAAAAGTCCTTCAAAAATCATAACTCCCTCCAAAGAAGGTCATTATAATAAAAAGAAAAAAGGGAAAAAGAAAAAAAAAGGAAGAGAAAAAGAATTAAAAAAAAGCTTTACTCCTTCTTAAAAATTGCAAAAAATTAAACAGAAAAAAGTCCTTCAAAAAAGGGTCATTACAATAAAAAGAAGGGAGAAAAAAATAATAATAATTAAATAGAAAAAGTCCGTTCCAAAAAAAATACTTAGAGATACCAAAAACAACCATTCCAATCATAAGAAAATAAAAAGGGAAAGGGAAAGGAAAGAAAGAGAAACACCAAAAAGCCTGCCGGTCAGCATTCTAACTTCAGAAAAAAAAAACACCGAGAGATTTGCCGATCGCCATTTTACTTTCCCTTTCAACAAAGAAAAAAAAATAAAAAGAGAGAATAAAAATAGAAGCAAGTCTTAAAACTTAAAATCCAAATAAATCAAAGAAAGCAAAAACTAAATCCTCTACTCAGCTCTGTCCGTTTATAAAAAAAAAAAACTCACCAGTTCTCTTTAAGCACGGAGGTGTTTGCAGCGGCTCGTTTTGTCCCTGAGGACAAAAACAGCTGGGAAGCGGAGACAAGTCTGAACTCCGTGGGAGCACTCCTTTCACCCCCCCCAAAAAAAACTTGGGGGGTGCAAAAGAGGCTCTACCACTATTCAGACACTCTCTACCCCCCCCTTTGCCCGGGAGGGGGATTTTGAACCGCTGAACAGCTGATGTCTGCTGTTCATAGCGGTTCTTACACTTACCCAGGAGAGACGGCTACAAAGTAGCCGCCATCGCGCGCGCAAAATCCACCGGAAGTCCGACTGTAATTCTTAATATCAGTTGCCAATTATAATAGTTTACAGGCGGCAGAGCATTTAAAATATTCAGAGAATGGCTTTGAAAGCATCTTCTGAGAAAGGGTCAACAAAGAGTCAAAATTTGAGATACTGCTCAACATTTCAGAAACCCTTTGCTTTTAGAAATGTGAATACAGTGCGTTTCTCAGCCATTAGTTGTGATTTTTAAGCACTTAATTAACCAGAAAAATAGTTTTTATAGTAAGCTACATTTAAAACATCTTCCCTGAAATGAATGAAGTATTTTTGGAGTTTTTTATTCAGTGAAAATAGCGATGGAGGGAACCCAAGCCAGATTAGAGACACACCAAAGGTTTATCTGCAGAAACCCTCACCCAAGCAATTTTTCTCAGAAGGCACATCTTCTAGTTTGGCTTTAGGATAGAAATCCAACACTTGCTTCCCAGTTGTTCTAATATACAGTATTCTGTATATTTAAATATCTTCATAGTAAGTCAGTGTGCTTAGGATCATAGATCTCACTTTTTCATCAGCGTTCAAAAGCAATGAAGAGTGCACACTGTTGATCACACAGGACCTATTCATCCCCTCAGGCCCTTTCAATTTTTCAGTAGTGGTTAATTGAGTTATTTGTTATCTTTTAATCTGGCTTCATTCATTCATTCATTCATTCATTCATTCTAAGAGTAGAATGGAAGCTACCAATTAAACATACACATATTTATTTTGTTTAAGGATTAATATGGCTATCCAAATTGCAATAATGTGATTCCTGTGGCATACAGCTATAAATAAATCATAGCATTTCAAGTGTCAATAACAAAAAATCAATAAAGAAAACAAAATTGTACACTTGAGGTATAACCACAATATACTCAGCATCCCAGAATATTCTGGCTCCAATGCTGAGAAAGCATCCACGTCTTCAAAGCCTTCCTGAAGGCCAACCAGACTGGAGACAGGCGAATCGTAGGGAAGAGATCATTTCAGAGGGCAGGGATCACAACTGAAAAGGCATCCTTCCTATGTCCTGTCAGATAGCATGTTTCAGACAAGGAGCCAGGAATGTGTCCACTCTATTGTAATGTGTGGGACGGCCAGAAACAGTTAGACAGATGATCTTTGCAAATACTGAAGTCCTGGGCCATGAAGGTGGTAATCAACATCTAGAACTGCATCTGAGAGCTTACTAGGAACCATTGCAGTTAGCAAAATAGAGGTGTAACCTCCACAAGAGTAAGGAATAAAGCCCTCAAATATATACAAATGGAGAACATCAAATATTTACTTATAAGGGCTCAAGGCAACATTTCACAATTTTCTCTGCAACAACAGCTCTATGTGGTAGGTTTGACTAAGGGAGAATGACTTGCTTGATACACAAAACAAGCTTCCAAAGCTGATGAGATGGTTGAACCTCAATCTCCTTGGTCTTAGTCTGACATGTAAATCACTACATACTATTGATATGTGATATCAGTGTGTGTGTGTTTTTAAAGCCTTGGAGAAACATACCTTCACTGTATGTTTCAGGGCTAACAACACATCTAGCCGTTCATCTTGGGGAAGATCTTTCATACTAATGCTGCGATAGATTCCAAGTAATTCCCTGGCCCGCAGTGTGAATTGTGTATCCATTTCTGTGGTTCTGCCATCGAATGCTTTCCATCTTTTTGGTTCTGCACACTGGAGAAACAATTTGAACCAATGATTATAGAACAAGGAGCAGTACATGAATAAAGTACAGTGCTAGAAGTTTAATGGAGGTTGCTTCTACATATTTAACATTTCATTTTAGTTAATTAAAAAATAATCATTATTCTAAGAAATCAGCAATTACTAAAAGCTTTTTTTATAAATCCTTAGATAAATTGTGAAATCCAGTGATTTATTGTAAAATTGTAGTTTCCTAATGAACATAAAAAATTCAAAGGACAATACAAAAAATATGAAAGACTTAATGGGTTTAACAGAATGCAGCTAGAACCAGTATTATCATATAATAACAGTTTAATGATGCTAATCTGATGATAGAGATGAATAAAACATTTTCCAAAATGTATCAAGTTTGTCCAAATTCTTGAAATATGGAAGCCATAAACACTTTTTTGATATAATCAATCTATACAGATTCCATATTCCAGCATTAAGGTTTTTACTGATTTTGTGGCAATCATGCTTTTTTAAAAAAGATGGATGGGCAACAAATAATCAAAATAATGTAAATAAACAGATCTTTAGGTTTGCAGTCAGATAGGGGAAGTGGGGAAGACTGGGAAAATAAAATAGTATTTTTTTAATCTGACTGTTTAGCACCTGTTAGACCCTCAGTGGCATGATCTTCTTTCGTGTAAACCAATTTTCATAACAGGAGATGAACAGCTGTGCACAAAAATTAGATACAACTTAGCATAATAACCACTGCCCAATTTCTGGAGCTTGGATGGTTTGATGAAGCAAGATAATTTTAAACTTTGGATTTAATAGTTTTAGATTTAATAATTTGGATTTAATAAACTTAAAGGTTTTTCAGATTACTATAGATATTCCTTGAGAATAAATGCTTGAGAATAAAGTATTTGTAATTAATAATTAAAATAAAAATAAAAAATAGCATTGGTAAATAACATTTATAGCACTGAGTCAAATAACCAGAAGGAAAACAGGTAACTGGATTGCAGTAAACCTGTTTCAAACAAGGAACTGACAAAGGACTAGTTTGTGGTTACACATAATACAGGGCCCAGGCTTTGATTGCGTAATTATGGCTATCATATTGACTTTTTTGATCTCCTTCATGAATGCTTCTGCATAATTAGTAAGTTGAAGAGCCTTAACATCATTTGACCCTTGCACTTGAGTTCTAAGCTCCTACACTTTAGATCTGTGGTCCACCCACACTATGGATTCTACATAGTGGAGGAGAGACATATGCATATTAATTTTCTTTGACAGAACTGGAGATAGAAGAACCACAATAAAACTGTGGAAAAAAATTCCCTCCTGATTTAATTTTTTTTTTTTTAAAGAAAAGCAACCATGGCAATACTCCTATCTTTTAAAAGCTCCTTTTCAGTATGACTAAATCCTCAGCCTAGGGTTGCTCCTTAATTCCTATGTAAATGCAAGAGATGGAATGAACATGGGTGGGTGGATATTAGGAGATTTCTAGTCCTGGCTTATGGCAATATTCTCTCTAACCTGTCTTGTCCTGTTTAATAAGCATCAGCCAGGGCATATTAGTACCATGGAGCTCTCTTCTAACTATCTTCTCAACTCTTGGGCCCTTCTTGCTCTAAAGTATGTACTTGGGGAAAGCAAGGAACAAAGCTGACTGTGCTGTGTTCTTTTTTCTTTTCTTTTTTAACTTTAACAATTCTATTTCCACAGCTCTATACATCTCTAGGAAGCTTGAATGCACAGAAACTGTTTGCTACTGGAAATAGAAATCTGTACACTATTAAGAAACTCCTATTTTTCAAATTATATAAGCATTAAAAAAATAAAAATAGAATTTCATAAATAAAATTTGACAGATTCTTAGTGGGTTTAGCTCTATAATTAAATGAAGTGCAGATAATTGGAACTGATGAACTGAAGCCAAAACCAATTTTGAAAATTGATGCAATAGATTTTTGCCTAAGTAAATAAAATTCTACATCCTTCAGTTAAAGCTAGCAAACACTTGACAGAATCAGAAACAAAAGATTGTTGCTCCAGCATAATTAAAGTTCTATTAATTTGTTTTCTTGTGCATGCATGATAACACAAATCTTTTATATGTATTATGAAACACTGTAAACCAGTATTATGACACCCAGAGTAGCTGAAGAGATTTAAAATCACTGATCACACATTAATTTTCTCTGTATGCACAGAGCATTTTAGAGAATGTTTCCCAATCTGGTTTGCTCCACCATAGGATCAGTGTCTATCTTGTATTCCCAAATATCACAGGACTCCAGAAATTCTCCTGCATCAAAAAACATGCTATAAAGTCAGTTTTGTAGGATTAATATTGTAGCTGGGGGATGGGTAGTTTTCCAAGGGTGAGAATTCTTGCCTTGTCCTAGAACCTCTGGTCCCCTCCAAGCCTACTAAAATCAAGGGTAGGTGGTGGCTTGATATCCCTATATCTGGGATTAGTAAAGTGAAGTTGAGGCAGTTATATTTTGAAGAATTGTAGCAGGCTTTATTGAACCAGGTTGAAAAATAATGGTTTGCATATTAAGAAATCCATGATGGACTTATATAAGTGCAATCTGATATGTTCCAGAATCTCCCAACCTCAACTCTGTAAGTCATACAATCAAGCATTCTGAAATGTTTCCTAATCCAACTTTTCAATATGCAGAATAGGTTGAAATCTGAAGAAATTTTTTGAACATCTTAAAATGTCAAAATTGCTCTACTTATGCAGTAACTACCCATATTGCATAAAAGATCTTACTGATTGCTCTTTCACAACAGCTTTTGGGCAGAGAGCCCATTTTTAGGATGCAGGTGTGAACTTGATATGCATTTGTCTGACTCCAAGCAAAGTGTTGGCAGTACATACAGGTAATACAATACATGCAAGATATATCATCTTTATTATTATTAATTAAGAATTAAAACTTAGGTTATATAATGAACAAGAATATATTTGCTGTTCCTGTCTCAGATAACCAAGACACATACACATGAGAAGCATGCTGGAAATAATATATCTTGAACTTAAAGTATATACACTTTTTGAACAATATTATAATTTCATCTTATGAACTTACATCTAAAAACATTATGTAAAAATTGTGAAACAAAAGAAAAACTTGTAGAAAGTTCAAATGAACAATATTCCATTTCTCCTAAAATATTCAGGAAGCATCTTCAAACAGCAAAAAGAGTTTAAACATGTATTCATTTTATGAATATCTTTACATATGACACTTGGTGTCATAAATCAATCACAAAATGAAAAATAAAAAGGACTTTAGTAATTTATAGCAAAATAAGAAACATCAACCTAGGCAGTTAACATCTTGAACCAAAGAGGGAAAGAAAGTTGAACTACTTCAGAAGATTCTCAAAATATATTTTGTGATTAAACCACTGTCTTATGTGTAGAATCAGTAAAACCAGAATGAACTACCAAGTCACAAGAAAGTTCTTATTATCTTGTGCAACCTTTGTAACAATTTAGAACAAGATCAGCTTTCTCTGGTAGCTTTTTTTTAATATCCAGTTTTGTGTCAACTGCATATGTCATGAGCATGCCTTTCACTTTTTGTTTCAAGCATTTATAACTTTTTAAAATAATATTAGACTGGACCCAGAAGGGAACTCTGTGGCACACTACTCAACACATTACTCTCTCTCCTGCTTCAAAAGAATCTCTCTATGGTAATTCCACTGAACCTTTTTCTCTTCTTGCCCACATTTTAGTAGACACACCCTCTTATTCTCCTCAAACATACCATTTCTTAGTTTCTGCTGTCATTCAAAACAATTCTGAGAGTCAACTGTCAGCAAATTATAATTAGATAGCTGTCTCTTGCAGTGGGATGTGAAAGGGAGATTTTTGTTTATTAAACTAAAGTAGGATTTTTGCTTATTAAACTGGAGTTAACTACTAACTGCTTCTTCCATCTAATTTTCTCTTTCAGCAGGGAACTGGATTTAGAGCATAAAGGTTTCTATACATTTTCTCTGGATAAAAACAGTCTCTAGCAGGAGAGAATTCTTATGAGGGAAACTGAAGAATAGAAATGAAGCAATTTTAAAATTAGGGAAAACAATATTTATGGATATTGTATATTATTGTATGCTGTGTATTTGGAAGCATCAAAGCTTCTAAGTTTATTTCAAGTATAGTGTTGGTTGCTAGTGACATCTACAGGTGGATAAGCAATTTAAGACATTTACCCTAATTAAAATAATAATTTCTTATTCTTATGTCTTTTTCTTATCTATTGCTTTATTCTTAGAATTATTTGCTATTATTCCAAAGTAATGGTGCATTTATTTACTATCTTTACATTCCTACTTTTAATTTCAGTCTGAAGTTTCTTCTAATGAAGAATTCATCTTAATGTTAGAACTCTAAGTTCATAAGATTATCATTATAAGAGAACTCTACTACACAAATGAAATACTTGGGTATTTAGTTCAAATCATATATGTGAGTAGAGTCAATTGTCTTTGAAACAGAAATCACACACAAATAGAATACAATGCAAAACAACAATTTAAATTTACAATGTACTTTGTTTTGGCTTAAAGTATACCTGATAATTAGAACAATAGAATCATGGGGCTAGAGCTGGAGCTCACTACTGGCTCATATTTAAGTGTTAGCCCACCAGGACACCTAGATCCTTCTCACAGTTACTACCGTTGAGCCAGTTACTACCATTGAACCTGTGTATTTGGTTTTTCCTGCCTAAATGCAGGACCCTTACTCTTCTGACCACTGAACCACATCTTGTTGAACAAGGCCCAGTGCTCATGTTTGTCAAGATCCTTGCTAGAGATTTGAAAAGGAATAGGTCACTGGAAGCTTAAAAATGAGATAAGAAAAGGATTGCCATTGAGTATCTGACATGTTACAACTTCAAACTATCCAGCAGCAATATGATTTACAAAGGAAGTAAAATCAAAAACAAATTCTTCTTGAGATGCAACTCTACCAATTTCTTCACTTGAAGAGAAAACAGGATGATGGGTATACTTAATTTACTTGATGTTGTAGTCTTCCCCTAAATACTTCTCCCTCCCCAATAGAAAATTTATTCTACATGTGAAATAATGAGTTTTCCTGAAAAGCCTTACACAAAATGTTAAATATATTTTCTTGCAGAAGAGCCAAAGGGGTCTGGTGTTATAACAGTGACAAAAATAAGATATTGTAGAATATAAATTCTGATAATGTGAATGAAATTACTATAATAAATTTACCCTACATGCCTAAAATGCAGTATTAATTAAAGGTTATAGAGGGCATGGTTAGCATCATTTTCAATAAGAAGATGTAATTAAGTAAATTAAGATGTAAGTGGTGGCTTCTCTGTACATAAGTGAAAAGAAATTTTCACAAATTTATGAGTATACATAAAGACTTTTAATAACCATATCTAATGAGCCAATTTTACTGCCAGACATGCATAAAGCTCACAAATCATATCACCAACTGGTAAGTTAATTACTGTGCTTTACTTCAGTATGTTGTTAGTTTGCAAATGTTAATTTCGGTTTTTAAACTCTTGGTTACACGAAGACAGAAATTATCTCACTGACCTTTTCCAAAAAGAACAGGATTGCTTTTTCATGGTTCTCTTCTGCTGCATTTATTTTGTGTCTCCCAATGCAAGCAATCAGCTGGGTCTCTTTTTCTAGAAGTCCACAGAGAGCTGCTTTCCGTTCAGCTCCAGTGAAAGTGCTGTTGATACCCTCAAGTTCCTCTTTTCTCCATACTGCATCAACAAAAAAAACCTATATTGATTTTTTTCAGTTCTCATTTTTTGATTAGCCTTCACCAAGCATTAATACAAATTGAATATTTTAAATTAGTCAAGTCTTAATAAACAGAAGCCATGTGAGTTGCTATTTGGTTATTCTAAATTATCATTTACTAGTTAAGTGTTCTTGATATACACCAGTAGAAGCCATCTTTGGGTTATTCAAATCAATTTCATAATATGAAAAAGTTCTTCTGTAATATATACAGTCTCTCATGTCATTAGAAACATGTACGAATGCAGCTAAAAAGAAAGTAGACATATAGTTTCTAACTGTGGATAAGTAAATTCTATCTCAATAGCCAGATTATGTTTCATGTAGGACTAATCCATTTGTCTTCAGGCCAGTGGTATTGATGATACTCCTATATGAGAGTATTTGATGAGGAGTGCAGGGGTTAGACTAGGACACATTTTTTTGGGTATTTGCTTCTTCATTATGAAATAATAAGTCATTTACATGCTGAAGGACAAAAGCATAGGGATTTCTGTAACTTTCCGGTCAATTTTAAGAGCTTTATACATTAGCAATGTGAATTTAAACATGATTATTAAAGTGTTGTATAATTTTTCTATATTATTGGGGGGAGAGGAGTAACAAAATAGAATTTTATTTTTTATTACCTATTATTTTCTATCAGCCTTTTAGGATACATTAAATTGTCAAAAAGTTGAGTATTCCTCTTCCTCAATTTACTTCCCCAAAGTGCACCAAAGACCAAAAATATAAATATATTAGAATCCAATAATAATAAGTTTGCACTTCTAATTACAGCTCTTTTTAAATGTTAAAAAGTAGAAAGTTAGCTCTTCGTACGTATCATAAGCTTTGTGATTCTTATTTATAGCAATTCTCTTCCTTGCTACAACCATACAAATACTTCTATAGTAGCTATGTTCCTAAACAGTTTCTAAACTGTTGTAAACTTCATATATCAGAATTATTAGGTTACATTTCTTTAACTGTTGATGGCCAAATTATATATTATGTTATATATATTTTATATATATATAATTCTGTAACATAATTTTCTGTCTTGAATTTGTTTCTTACTTGCAAGGTGAGAAGGACCTGGACTGCTCTGCCAGATTCAGAAAAATATCTCAGGCTATATATTTGTATGTCTCTCTCATTAATGGTAGTTCTTAGAGATTATTTGGAATAAGAGAAAGCAAAATTTCCTGTTCTATTGTCTGATCCCAACCATACTCCCAATCCTTTTGTGGTACTTTTTATTTTTAAAGCAAACATGAAGACTTCCAATAATGACTTATATAGCCAATAACTGTATGGTCCCATTTTAGTAGCACTACATTTATGTACCAGACTAATCATCTAGATCACAGGTGTCAAACTTGATCGCATCACATGATGTAGCGCAATGTTTTTTGCCTTTGCGGAGCCAGGGTGCACATGGCCTGTGTATGACGTATCTGGCCTACGGGACACCAGTTTGACACCCCTGATCTAGATCTTTTGCCATTCACCAAATTCACCAACTACAACATTTAAAACAAATAAGCTGAAAAAGAAACAGAATCTAGATCTGCCAATCTATCTTATACTGTATGTACACTAAGTGATATTCTGGATAAGCTTATCATCCTCGGATCTTACATACAACCATGATAAACACAATTCAGCACTGATCCTATCCTCCTTATCAGTGGATTCATTTCTAATGCTCTGGACAAAGTGTTATAGCCATTACATATGTGGAAATAAGAGGTGAGCTCTAACTGATTAATCATGCATCTTTTTTGCTTGAAAGAAGTAACAAAAAACAAATCCATGTTATAACCAGCCATTCATCCATTAACAAAACAGCTAAATTATTGACTGTAAAAGATGGGCACTGGCAAACTGATAGTTTGTTTACACTAAGCAATGCTACATCGTAATATATAGTGCTAGATTTTAATAACCAAGCTGGCATTCAGTTGAAGGTATCTATTATGAATTTATTTATTTTTGTTATCAGCATACAATAATGATGAGGTATCAATAAAGTCAGGCAGATTATGTAACAAAGCAATATATAAACTGTGCAAAGGCTATCACAAACCACTCTTTATTTCTCTTCCCAGAACCATGTGGATTACTAAACCCTATTTAATACACAAAGAGCTGAAATCCAGTACTGGAAGTTTTTCAAAGGTATCCAAGCAGAGCTAGACCGTAAAAACTGGATTGAATGCACTGTCCTTTTGCCAGCCCTATAGAATGGGCCAAGTCAAGAAACAAGAAGGAAGATAAGAAAGACAATATAATTAATATTGCCTACAGTAACAGAATCTTGAAGCCTGACAGCTTTTGTCCTTCCTTCACTCTTATACAGCCCTTAAGACACAAGGTTATTATTTTTCTTTAACCAAGTGACAAACAGATCTGTTACTCTTCTTTAAATATCAACAAATTGCTACATGCTTTAAAAGCATCACTAATATAAATTATCAGGGTCTATATGAGAATAGCAGTCATAAAGAAAAATAATCAATCACTGTTTATGAGGAAACAAGTTTTAAAAAACTGACTTCTATTACTTCTGTTACTTACTTCTATTAAGGTAACAAGTGCTTCTTTTAATTTAATTCTTTCTTATTTGAAGAAAAACAATTAAGTCACTAATTGAGGAAGCATCCAGAAAATAATGAATAAAAACAGTAGCAAGCAATCTGAAACAGCACAGTTCAACAACAGCTTATTATGTCAAGACTGATGTACTGGACTCAATAGCTACTATTATGATTCAATAGTTTACACATCCCCACCCCTTGCACTTTGAAGAAACAGTATAGAAATAATATTGACACTTTTGAACTTTGCAATTAGAGAAAACTCTTGAGAATACCATGCACAATTAAGAAAACTGACAAATAGAACATAGAATAAAACAATCCAGAATTCTCACTTGAAAAACATGTGACAAGGTTCAAATTATTATGTTCTAGACACATGATGCAAAGATCCTGGTCCTTAAGAAGATCATAATGCTAGGAAAGAGGGAAGGAAAGAGGAAAAAAGGGCAATCAGCAGCAAGGAGAATGGATCTGATTAGACCAGGAATGGTGCACTTTTGGAAGACTTAAAGTATCAGATAGGGGACAGATTACTATGAAGAGGGTCTATCCATATGGACAATAGCACCCATCACTTAATTTATGGCAAACACAAACATCAAAGCAGTCTAAAATTTACTTATATCCAGTCTGATATCTACAAATAGTGCTAAAAAAGAGTGATAGAAATTCACAATGACACTTTTTTTCAGACTAGAATTTCATAAAACTACTTTAGTACGCTTTTGGATAACACCTAAAAATAGAGCAATTGTTTTCATAACCAGATCAATATTTTTCTAATTTGAAAAAATGAATGGTAGGCAACTGTTAATTAAATTATCACTTCAAGGGAATAGTCTTCTAATTCCAGGGAATGTACAGAGGTGTATGTTTTCCATTTTTCTTGTATTAGTTTTTAAATATACCTCTGAAACACTATCAAAAGGCATGTCAGATGATGAATACATTCAAAGAAAATCAAGTGCACTTTTAACTTCCTAAAAGATGAGTTCTTTAAAAGAGAACAGATAAATTATGCCTCAACATAATATACAAGGAAACAGAACCTCAGTGTAGAAGAATCAACATCACCAAAAATGTTGCAGTCATTTAAGCCAAGGGTAAATTAGTTCAGAAGAAACATATTCCTTAAGGAAACAGAGAAACTATTTTTAAAAAAGGCAGCTTCCCTACCTCTATAGTATATAGTAACCCAACACATCAAGTAGAGGTTTCTGCTAAAGTTAGTTTTATATTATACTGGTTTTATATTGGAAGCACTAAAATATGATTCTCCTTCAATTACAAATGTTTTCATTCAAAACTCTGTCTCTTATAAATTGCCACTCTTCTTTGACTAGAGCATCTCTGAATATAATAGCTGAAAATAGATAGGAGTTTACAGAAACTGGAGTATGTCTTCTAAAGAATGTGGAAATGGATCTGGCCTACACAAATCTGGAAGACCAACAAGTGATAACAAAGATTTAGAGTTTACTGTTTGCCTTTGGCATCAAGATGTGACTGTAGGGATTTGGCAATTCCCAGATCTGCAAACCTAATAATTCTAAGTTTACAGCTAATACCAGTTATCCCTTCTTCTTTGTCTTGATTTAAGTTACTTAATTACCGTATATTCCGGCGTAAAGGGCGACCCGGCGTATAAGACGACCCCCGAGTTCGACGCCGGGTCGCAAGACGATCACGCCAAGTCGCAAGATGATCGATGTCGAGTCGCATATAAGACGACTTTCTAGGCATGCGACTTGGCATCGATTGTCTTATACGCCGGAAATACGTTATTTCCGGCATATAAGACGACTTTCTAGGCATGCGACTCGGCGTCGATCATCTTATACGCCGGAAATAACGTTATTTCCAGCGCATAAGATGATCGACGCCGAGTCACATGCCTAGAAAGTCGTCTTATACGCCGGAAATAACGTTATTTCCGGCGTATAAGACGACTTTTTAGGCATGCGACTTGGCATCGATTGTCTTATACGCCGGAAATAACGTTATTTCCGGCGCATAAGATGATCGACGCCGAGTCGCATGCCTAGAAAGTCGTCTTATACGCCAGAAACTACCTTATTTCCGGCGTATAAGACGACTCGGCGTATAAGACGACCCCCGAGTTCGGAGGCTGTTTCATCGCTCTCAAAAGTCGTCTTATACGCCGGGATATACGGTAATAATATGTCTTTTAAAACAGATACTTCGTGAGCGACATAAAGAAGGGAAGTGCATTCAGTAAGGCTTGGATAATAGCTAAAATACTGAAAAGATGCTGAATTCTGAAACTGCATGAAATATCCCAGTGTAACTGGGGCTTCTCAACAGTGGCTACAGTTTTGCATCTAATCTATGATAAATTGTTGAAAAAAATGAGAGAGTTTGGGTTTACTTATTGGCAGAGAAGAGATTGGATACTTACATTCTAAGGCATGATAAAGTAATTCAAAATCATCCTTTGTTTTAGGATGCATTCTTCGATTATACTCCCTTAGCAATTTTTCTTCCCTCTCTCTCTGTTTTCTTAGTTCTTCTTGCCTTTCCCATTCCAATCTCAATCTTAACTGTTCTTTTAGTTTGTTTACCCATTGAATAGCTAGCCATCGTCGATAATAGGTTTGGATTACGATGATCTACACACAGGGAGAAAAAACAAAGAGCAATTAATGTTTGTGGAAAGTATAAAGTTCTGTAATATTTCTACGAAAACAGTGATTTTGTCAATCACACAGTTCATGCAGTGGTGGGATTCAAATATGTGAACAACCAGTTCTCTGTGTGGATGCCGCTTCTGGAAGTCCATTCTGGGTCTGGACAACAAAAAATTAGCTACCGGTTCTGCCGAAGTGGTGCGAACAGGCTGAATCCCACCTCTGAGTTCATGTCACACTAGCAAATTTTAAGTATTTTTCTCTAGAAAGAGTCTTAACCACCAGCAGAATCTGAATGGCCACCAGGCAAAGTGTTGGGTTGTCATGCAGTGTGCTTCAAGAGTTAAATTCTTTACTTTAGAAAATCTTCAACTCATTTTTGATGCAAACTATGATTCAAAAATATCAAAACTGTTCTCCCATTATCTAGCACTGGAAAAACAGATATTTAATGGTACTTAAAATTTTCTTCATTTTTATGAGAAGGGAATAGTTGTTCATAAAGGTTTGAACAATAATAGGAAATGCAGCATGCCAAAGTTCATAAAAAATCTGTTCAGAAATTTTAAAATTGTCAGTATTTTGGTGTTCATAAGTTTGCTTCTTCTGTAAAATTTTCTTGCCAAATTAGGTAATAGTGCTTCTAATACTGTTCCTTAAAATTTCAGAACGTTCTTGCATTCAACCCAAAAAAAAAAAAACCCACAACCTTACAATGAAGCTATATGCTATGATCGATTAACAGCAGATCCTATCTCCTCCCCATCCTGCTCCCACCTCCCCTTCTTTTAATTGGGCTGCAGTGTTTGGCTTTTTGTATTAACTTCTTCATGTTTTTAGTTTAAATAATTTTTACCTTTTATGACTGTAAGCCACCTAGAATTACCCTGAGGTAAGATGGGAGGCCTATAAATTTTACATAAAATATTTTCTAAATAAGGTAAAAAATAAGTTTTGAGTTTTCAGACTATACTCTTTTACAATCTGCAGAGCTCATTCCGATTTGAGAATAGATGTATTAAACAACTACATTAACAGTAAAACAAAAACAAAAAACAATTGCCCTCCCCTTTTCTGGCATAGCTGCTATAGTTTCACCCAATTATTAACTTCGGACTAGAACCCTGAAGATTTTTCAACCAAAACAAGAAGATATGGATCCAGTCCCAACTTGGGTAAATTAAAGTTTATCCCAAATTGCTTCTGATTTGGGCATCATCCTGAGCCAGAACATGACAGTCACTAGATTAGTGAAATGGTAGGGAAAAAACCACTGCCATTTATTAAAATAAATTCTCAACTCTGTGAAAACTTTGTTACAATCTGATCTTTAGTAAAACCCCTACTATGTTCAGTGACACTTAATTTGTGGAAGAATTGCAGGCTTAAGGAGAGGACACTGGAAATGCTTGTATATTTGAACTATCTTTTTATATATTCCAATGAAATTATATTTTGTGTTCAGTTCCCCATTGCAGGGTGAAAGAAATGTTCATTGTTATATATGTGAATGCCTCTTGTGCTAAAGTACAACATCTGCAACATAAGAGATCCTAAATGGCAGCATCGTAACTAATAAGTACCTCACTAACACAAAGGAAATACAAACAAATATTTCAGAGGCAGGAAATATGAAATAAATTTAAATCTATCATAATGTTGTAGAAAAGATTTTGAACATTTTCTAATCACTTTAATCTTATGGAGTACTGAAAATAAATCCTAAAGTACCAGTAATTCATAAACCAGTTTAAGAATCAGTGAAAGGTTGAGATGTTCTGCTGGGAATATAAACAAAACTATCAATTGCTTTAATTGGGCTTTCCATGTTCTTTGACAAATAAATAAAATTGTCCATAACTTCAGTACTATATACAAATACTTTCAAATGTAGCTCTCTACTTCTCATTTCTCATTAAACAAAAATGTATATTAAAAAGAATTTGAATTTCTTTTGAAATGCAAGATTCAAATTTCACATGTTAAGTTTCACATGCCTGAAACACACTGCAATCACAAAGACACAGATAGACAAAAACACTCAGGAGTATGGTACATCAAACTGAGGGAAGGTAGGAGGCATGCTGTTCCTTTAACCAACGCATATAACTTGCTTAACTAATTAAAGTTAGCTTGCAATAATCCTGGTCTTATTTGGAGCTAAGCTATTTGTAAGAATATTTCAAGTGACAATAAAAATGGAGTCCTTGTAGAATCAGTGATATATGAATGTGATTGATACATTGAGTATATAAACCCAATTTAGATTAAGGGCTTTAATCCCAGGAAAGTATGCAAAACTGCAATCTTTTTTAATGATAATTATTCAGTTGACTGTCTACTTACTGCCTTAAGTCTTCGTGCATGATATTCTTCAGCTGTAACATATGGCTTTGGTTCTATAAGCTTATCAGTGACATTTGACACATAAACACCAATTTTTGTCATTTGTGTAGAAGTTGTATTTATGGTCTGTTGTAATTTCTTTCTTTCTACCACTGTCTAGAATTAAATAAAAGTATTAATTTTAAAAAGGTTAAACATTTTTGTATAAATTAATTAAACTGAATTAAAAATTAATTTATGAATGGATTAAATTAACAAATATATAGAATTATAGAATGGAATTATTTAATTATCCTATTCTAATAGACTGGAACATATTTAACTTCCAGATCAGTTTTTCTAGCACATATCTCAGGGTCTTCATTTTTTATGAACATATCTGGGCTGACTTACTGAACACTTTGTATTCACTGTATAAATTAATTAAATTCATCAAAAGCTAATTTATGAATGCAATAAAATATATAAAATTAAAGAATTAAATTATTAATTTCTAATATACAGAAATAGATTTAATTTCCAAATTAATTTTTCTTGCATATATCTCAAGGTTTTCATTCTTTCTGAACATACCTGTGTTGACCTACAGAATTCTTCATATTCTTTGTCTAGACGTTTTTTGGGATCTGTCTGTGATCCTGCATTATGATATTCTGTGCCTGTTTCCTTATGTCTAAATCCACCCAAGAATGGTTTTTCGAATGTTGGTCTTTTAATTTCTATACATACATCCTGAAAAGTGTCTGGCTCTGTTCAGATAAAACAGCATTATTAAATTATAGCCAACACTGGGCAATTAATCAGACTATACATTTGATTGTTCTTTACCTGTTTGAACTTGAACCGTTATAACATCAGGCATATAGTATTCTTGCAGGAGTTTGTATGCTTTGAGTGGAAAGTTTTCATCGTCTACTGAGTACATATCAAACTGTATTGTCCCATTAGGTTGTACACCAAGATTCCAGAGGGTTTCATAATTTTCAACTATTCTCTCTAAAAAAAAAAAATCAATATTAGGTTTCACAATGAATTAAGAGGTCACTTATCTTTGTTTCTTTGATCATTTGAGGAATGTGACAAATCCCAAGAAAAGAGTAAGGAATGCCATTCTGTGTAAGGCAACGTTCAACCTTCTCAGGTAGATCAGACAGAAATCACAACCAGGTGAGCTAATTCTATTTTATTATAAGGCTACATAGAGAGAATTTTGCAAGTCAGATAGTACAAACCTCCCAACATTTCTTTTACAGTCTGAAACGTTAGGGAGGGCCCATCCTGAGTTTCTTTCCCCATTATGCAGCTGCAGGATGCCCTCTCTTATCTGATTGTTCCCTATGCAGCATCTGTCTACCGCCCCCTCCCATGGTGATTCCAACATACTATTGCAGCAACTTAATTTCTTTAAAAATTACTAAGTTACTTTTCTACCTCTTCCAGAAATACCTGCTGTAAAATAGTCTGGGGATTCTCAAACAATTATGCCTCTGTAAGTAGGAATGGGGAGTGAATGACAACATAATTATACAGTTAAAACAGAGTGTATAACAATTTGGGGAGTTTTCAGTACATTATATTCAGTCACTTTTAGAGTTTGAACAATGTCCAATTGGTGGTTGCATTTTTGTAAACTCACTTAAGGATATTCTTTATGTACACATGGATTTCTGTAGTTATTCAACAAACAAATAATTGCTTCTCTAAACACTGCAACCATATTTGGAGTCCTGTCTATATTTATATACATGAAAAAACACAAAACCTCCTCATATTGATACAAACCTAGCAACCTAATTTGTAAAACATCCAGTGGTATTTTTAATCGCTTTGCAAAGTACTGTTTGATTTGCTCCACATTTTGATTAATGTTAAAAGTCTTCGTGAAAATCTGGATATCGGGATGCAGCATGAATTTAACTGAAAAACAAATACATCAATCATTCTTATGGTTCTTCATTAATTTCATTATTTCTAGTCAATTAGTAAGAATTAAATTTTGCTTGTGCATTTTTTCTTTTTTGGGTCTTCAAAACAATTAAAATCAATCATTTTTGTTAAGGCAAAAATTAAGTAATATTTATTTAATATGCAGTTACATGATGCCCACCTGCAAATCAGCTCTGGATGGTAAGTATAAAACCAAATTAAATAGAAAAATGACAAAAATAGTGAAAATACAAAGTAAACATTTGTGCAAGCCAAACATAGACCAAGCCCCATTAACATCCAGGCCCCAAGGTCTGAGAAAAGAATCAAGACTTCTGAAAGGCCAACAAGATCAGGGCAGTTCTAACTTCCGGGAAAGGCTGTTCAGTATGACCATAACAGAGAATGTATATTTCTTCCTGGGTTTCATAAAATGACACTGTTTCATAGAAGGGGCCTGGAACATGCCTATTTTATTGGATTAAATACGATGAATAGAAACTATCAAACAGATAATCCCTGAAGTATCCTCGAGCAAATTGACTTCTGGATAAATTGCTACTCTATAAATGTCCAGAAAAATAAGCATTTCTTAAGCTGTCATACTATCTCTTGGAGAGACTCCAAAAATTTTGCAGCAACATCAGAACTCCTTAGAGTTGTAATGATTGAAGTTGTAAGTAGCTATAGAAGCAAATAAAATAAATCACTCACCCACCTTCTTTCCCAGCTAAATGGAATTAGCTGTCTTCTGTAAACAACTGCAATAGCTAAAAAGAAGTTTCTGTAGTTCTAAACTATTTATATTAATGAAGCTGACAAGGATATGCAGTGATTAGTTACATATTTGAACAGGAGCAGAGAGATATGGAATTAAATGTCACCGGACATTAGAATTACTAGATGACATGGCCCAGTGATTCACTCTCAACTTCAGGTAAGTCTAAAGCTATTATTTGAACAAAAAGACGATGAAAGAAAAGCAAATTTCTTGGAATAAAATGGTATCAAAGCATTTGATACTGTATTTCACTAGCATGATATACTGTATTACAATAGTCCATCTTTTTAGAAAATGTTATTAAAATAGTGAGAATTAATCAGTCATTATGAAACAGTGAGACGTGGGAAATATTAACTGTGGAGCATATAAAGGAAGAATTATTTATAAACACTTTTCCCAAACTAGTATTCTCTAAGTCAGGGGTGTCAAACTCGCAATATCACGTGACGTGTCGTGCGTATCACGACTTTTTTGCCACTGTCGGCAATGGGGTGGGCATGGTTTTGCTATGATGCATCCAGCCCGTGGGCCGACAGTTTGACACCCCTGCTCTAAGTTGTTCAGCCTCTAGTTGCCTGAATTTACAGTGAGAAATTTAAGATGAGTTGGGGAAGACTAACTGCCATATCGAACATAATATATACCTGTTACAATAGCATTTTTTATCATTTCTGTAAGCTGAGCTGCCAAATTTGCCATGTTTATGTCTTCTGGAACAACAGCTGCCAAAACAGGATACTGTTCAGAAACACCTTCACTGGCACCTGTACTTTCAGATGTTGATGCATCTGTCTCAATTCTAGTTGGTTTAATTTCATGACCAAAATCTTTTGGAAAATCTTGGAGTGTTGCATCCAATTCTGTTTCTGCGCTGTCCAGCTCCAATGCCAATTCTTCAGCAGCAGCCACATCCTCAACTAGCTTTTCCTCTCTGTCTGGTTCCTTGGCTGTGGTTTGATCTATTCTCTGCAACAGCTCCTCAGCAATATCTGCATCCTGTACAGGTTCCTGACTAATGTTCAGGTTCTCAAATGCATCCAGCTCTTGTTCTATAGCACCATCTTGCTCTTGCATTGGTTCATCAGCAATACCCAATTCTTGTGTTACTGAATCTATGTTGTATTCCTGCTTTGCAGATAGACCTGTTTCATTCAAGGGTACTGTATCTGTCTGCTCCTTGTTAGAATCTATAACATCTGTAATTTCTTCTGTTTGTTTTTCTGTAGAAGTGTCTTCCATAGCTTGATTTTCATTATCTACTTAAGCCAGATCAATTACCTCTTTTTCTGAATCAGCCATTTGCCTAAAAGGAGTAACATAAAAAGCAAAATGTACAGGAAACAAGATTTTAAATTTAAGCATATTGTTAGTATGCAGTCTCAATTGACTGTCCTTGTACTCTTAGACAGACCATAAAATTAGTTGTAAACCCCCCCCCAAAAAAACCCTTCAGACCCAACATATCTGAACTTTGCCATTTTAACTAAAGACTTGTACATTTAAGTCAATATATTTAAGCCATTTATATCACATTTTAACCACTTGAAATATAACTGATAATGCTTGCAATGTATTACCTTCCAAATATAATGGTCTGCAAATGATATCCAGCTAACATTCCCAAGAGCTCAACTTTTCTGGAGATTATTAGCTTTGAAAACATTGATTTATAACTTTATGTGTTTTCTTTCTTGCTCATTTCTTGTTTGAAACTCCAACATTGTTTTATATTAGAAATAAAAAGTAAAACTCTGCAGTATAAAGACTGAATTTTTTTAAACCCATTTTTCATAAATAGCATCTATCCTTATATTAACATTAGTACATTTTAGAAAGGCAGTAGCAGAGCATTTTTTACTTAATTTTTAATTGTGAATAATTGAAGAGGATTTTTTTAAAAAAAACCTCTGAAAATATTATGGTATTAGGAAATATTTTAGAAAAACATCATGCCAATTATCATCACTTGACTCATCTTATTTCTTAGGAGACAATAGGGCATTACGAATTTCTAATGATAAAAGAAATAATCAAAACCCAGCCAAATTTCACAAAATGCTAAAAGTAGACACTACTGTATAAAAATATTTGTATTAATTCAAATTTTAAAGTAATATTTCCTTTGAATTCTAGTGTCATATAGAAATGGCTTGAATTGGTTACAGTAATACATTCTCCCACAAACCGTGATAGCATTTTTACTAATGCTGTTTCGTTTCATTTTTTTTCCTTTTGTTTGTTGAATTTATATAGCTGCCCATCTCACATACATGACTCAGTTTACCTTTTTTAATAATTCAGGTAAAAATAATAAATAAGAAACAAACAGAAATAAGTAAGCAAAACAAGAAATCCATTAAAACCAGTAAAACAATAAAAAAATGAAACCATAAAATTCTGTCTACCTGACAGACAACACAACCAATTCACAGGTTCTACATCTCTACCAGTTTCTCAGCCCCATGGCAAAGCCATGTCTAAAGGGCTTCCGAAAGACCAATAGGCTCAGCGCCAATTGGGAGGGGGATGATGTTCCAAAGAGCAAGTGCCTTTTTTAAAAGCAAAAAACAAAACAGTGCTAAATATTATGATCTTTGCTACAGCTTGAAAAAGTGTATAATATATTTGTCTGAAAATCCTAAACAAGATTCAAGAGAAATTGTCTAGTAACAGGAAAGTGATAATGATAGAAATAACATTAATGAAGCTTTAAATATTATTTGTCAGTCTTGAATTGTACAGAAATGCAATTCAGAATGGGAGCTGCAAAGTTGACTATGGATATATGATTGAGAAGTAAAAAAAAAGTATGGTAGTGATCCCCTATAGTGCCAGTTCAGTGCCCAAATCAATTTCTTCAATCTTGTCATGTGAAAATGGATGGCACATCTCATTACTCTCAACATGCATTCTGCATGTTCTTTTATTAACTCAAAGGTGAGCCTATTTTGATCTTTTAAGATGTTATACTCATTTAAGGAACAACATACATAACTAAAAGGATATACTAGTCCAATTATACTTCTAGTCTTAAATATAGGAAGATGTTCTGTTTTGAGTGGCTACTAAAAGAATGGATTCTAATAGACACCATTCCACTCTTGACTACTAAGGTTTCTTATATATCATTCAAAATCTAGTAGTTCAAAAAGAACTACCATATCTGGATTACTAACAGGTGGCAGGTACAGAAGGCTTTTGTTCCTTTTTGACTCGTTAAAAAGTTTTTGTCTGTCCAATTGATTATATTCATTTACTTTGACTATGTTGTGCTTTTGTTCCTCCCAAATGACTTATTAGGGTTATCAATGAATGGTTGCCAATTACTTCTGCAAATTTATGTACCCACCATACTGTAATCACAAAGATATCACACCAATTACACTTGCAATGGGAAAAGTATTTTTGAAAGGAAGGAAGGAAGGAAGAAGGAAGGAAGGAAGGAAGGAAGGAAGGAAGGAAGGAGAGCCATACAGAATAATCTACCTCTCTGGACGTTCACATTTTTGCACTCCCATCTCTGGTAGTCCTATCCAAATATGGGCAACTTTTTCATACAGAAAAAAAAAAGGAAGGAAAAGAAGAGCATTGCGTTTTTCTCTTTTAATATAACATTATCTTTATTGAAGTTTTAAACAAATGCAACCTGTAAGAACAAGAATAGCGAATCAAATTCAACTCTTATTTAAAAAGTTCTTAGAAACTAATCGCAGAACTGTAAATCAAAAAGGGGAAAAAGAACAGGCAGACTACAAAAGAAATAAAAAAACAGAAAATTATAAATAAAAATCATAAACAAGACGGAAAAAAACTAAGTGTACGATAATATAATGCAGTTAAAATATTGAGATCTCAAAGCACTAATATTACATTCATGCAAGTCGTTGCAAGAATGAAAGTATCGTTTCTTGCGCCTCTCCCGGTGCCACTCCGGTACTTATACTACAATTCCCAGAATGCCACACTAACCCATACAGTTTTCGAGGGAGGGGAAGTCCTCATCTTCTCATCGGCTGACTACCATCCCAGAAGTCTTTGCGCCGCTGTCGAGCGTTATAAATCGCGTCCCTACGAAAAGCATGTTGGGAATTATAGTCCCGGGCTCAAAGAATTATACGCTATTTTGTCGCTATTTCTTTTAAGCATAATTCCGTCTCAATGCCTACCTACTTTCTAAAAGCCTCTATTGATCAAATAAAATAAAAATAAAGTCGAGCTGGGTTTTACCTCAACGCAAGTTTTCCCGGAGCGATCCGTAGCTTACCTTTAACTCTAGAGACAGTATTACGTATCTATAGCAACCACGATACTGAAGAGTCTCGCGAGAACTCGGGTTCCTGAAGATTTTGGAAAAAAGCTTGCCTTTGAAGTTCGATGAGGCCACGCGACCTCTTATAGGCTGGCTTAGAGTCTCATTCCATTGTTATAGAGAGCCGAGTTGATTCTCAAGAATTCATTTTTTAATTAAATTATCTTATTGACACTGTATTTGAACAAGGTAGTGTACCACGACCTCGCCAACTGGACTCAAAGGCAGATCAGGATTAGTACTTGGGTGAAGAAACCACTTTATACTTGTTTAGAGTGGGAAAGTTAAAATATTCTAAAAAAAAACCCTGGTGAATCATTTTCAAGGACACTAAACTTGAGGGCATTTTTAACAAATGTGTTTGTCATGCATGACAATACATGGTTTTAAAATGTACAAATATGACAGGTAACAGCAATTTGGTTAATGTCTGGTATTCTTAGCAGCTTATTTAATTTGCAGAAAATACACTAAAAACACTCCAAAAGTTTAATATAGTGATAAAAAATACAATCGTAATACCAACTATTTTCAAGTGAAGCAATAAAAATAACATGCCAGCTATACCTAAATAAAAGCTAGTCCTATTTAACAATAAAATTCTATGCAGTTGTAAATTTACAGCTGGCAAATACATTTGCTTCTGACTAGTAGTGATGTTAAATGCTCCTCAGAGCTGAATTCTCCCCTTTAACTCACATCCTGAAAAGAATGCAGCATTCACTATATACAGAGCCCTCTTGTGGCTTGCTAAGACACACTTTAAAAAACCACACACATAATTGAGTGGACTTGATTTAGCAATTAATCCCACCAAACCAAATCTATAGTTATTACAATGACAGTACTTTACAGAATATACTAATATATCTAGAGATCACTGCTTATATGCCATAAAGTTGTTGCCTCTTAGTGACCACATAGATTTTAAAGATTATAAATGTGCAAAAACTAATTCTAATTGGATCAAATATCAGCACATTAGTTTCCTTGTCTATTTTGCTATTTTTACTTCAATCTGCAATTGCTCTCTATTTGCTTGCCTACAATCATCATTGGCTCAGGGTTTGTTTAACAGTGAGAACTAAAGATTGTTGAAACCATAATCTGAGATAACGGGATTAGTTCTGAAACACACTTTCTCCATACTGTTCAAGATGAAAAAATAGAGGGAAGTTTACAGAAAATAAAAATTTCTGTTACCTTCAGAAACATACCGGTATTAAATATTTCAGCATACTATGTGAATTTGATAAATAATATAGGCACACATTCAAACATATTCCTGGTCTTTTCAGAGCAGCAGACTAAAACAGATCTAGTAATCTCATTGCAACCCTTTGAAAATTTTGAGATTTTAATTTTCTTTCATGTATATGTATCTGGCAAGCTGGAAAAGTTTTGATAAAGCTAGCGCATGAGAGTATATGTATGGATGTAATATACAAAGCATACAAGAATAATGCAAGAATCCATGTAGCATTTCTCTCAAGAATGCTGCAAGAACAAATTCATAAACAGCATAACAATAAAGTAACATATAATTTACTTATTTTCCCCTTTGAATATACAGTTAGGACCTAGTGTAGATAATATATTTTTGGTACTGGACTCTTAATATAAACTATTTTACTGTCCCTTATTCTGAATGGATAAATGTATATTTTCACAGTATTTTAGCAGAAGAGTTCAGGAGACTCTTTGTATTCTTTCTAAACTTTGTTCTACCACTTAATTAAGAGTATGAATTTGGTGCAACAGGGGAAAAGAAAGTACAGGGATATTTATATATGTAGCTATTCAAAGAATGACATTACTCTGAAAAACATTTCTTACGGTGTCATGAATGTAGTGACCCTCCATTTTATATTGAGACAAAGTTTTGATAAATAGCATTAACACAATTTCAATCATGTCCAGCATACATTTAATGAAATAATTCTGTTTCCTCTGAAGGTTGAAACACTGTTAATTACACTGGCCATTTCCACTGGTTTTCTGGAGGTTCTTCAACTAAAGGTTCCCAAGGACGGTATTTCAACATTTTCTTGGCTAAGGAAAATTCATTTTCAGCCTGTTGACAAAATATAGATTTTATTTTTTTTATTTACTTAAAACTCTCTGAAAGATGGCACTCTCAAAACTAATTTGCATACATGTTGATAAGAGTTACTTTCCCAAATCACTTTAAAAGAGAACTTAAAATACCAAATCTCCTCATTATAAAGGTTAACATGGATTGGTGCCAAGTTTTTATTGTTTTTAAAGTTTTATGTTTTAACTAGTTGCATTTTATAGTTTTAAAATCATTTTAAAATGATTTTATATGTTTTTTTAATCTTTGTTTGGAAGCTGCCCAGAGTTGGCTGAAAGATGGATGGCTATATCTTTTGAATAAATAATTTAATTAAATTGCTTGTTTAAAACAAGGATTTTGATTGACATTGATTCTTACCGGACAGTTTGTATAGGAAAAAAGAATTTACATGCCACACTGCTAAGTTTACAAATTCAGTTTAGTGGACATTTTCTATACCTGATATACTAAAATCATTGCTAAATACCTGCAGAATCACTTCTTCTATCTGTCCAGCGTTTAATTTGTTTTCCAGCTTTCGCACATCAGGTTCCTGCAAGTAAGTTCAAAAATAAATGAGAAACTCTGGTGCAGTATATTCCTCTATCTCAATTTTTCTCAACCTCGGCCACTTTAAGACATGTGACTTCATTTTTTAAAAATTAAATTACTGTTATTGCTATTTAACTTACTCAATAGGAAAAAAAAACCTATAGTACAATAACTCAACAGAAGTGCAGGTTTTTGATCCTGTATTTCTGATCTGGAGTTGTTGTTAAATTATAATTGTTATATATTACCATAGTTCCATGTTTTGATTTTTGCTTTATTTTTGTGGGAATATTCAGCTATTTCTAAATAACTCAAGTTATGCAACCAAATTCATTGAAGCAATGCAAGATGGATATAGAATTCATGTTGCTATCCTATAGTTGCTGGAATAAGATTCATAAACAATAATGAAATAGTTAATGTTTAGGATTGACTGTGCTTGCTGGAAATAAAGTATTCATCAAGTACATATCTCTTTGCAAAAAAAACCCTGTATTTGCTGCAGTGAGGTTGACTCTGAATTTAAGAATGTCACCTTTCGAGTCTGAAAGCTATGTCAGTGAGGCTAGTATTTGAAGGGGGAAACTATTAATATCAGAATTATAACTACACTAAGATTACATGGGCACATACATCAAGTCACTAAGAGTCAAGTTCCTTTGAAAAAGACGTTTCCCATCAAATGGACACACACACACACACACAAATCCATATAACATTTTTGCATAATATCAAATATTCCCTTGTCAATCCCAGTTTGCTTATTCCAGCTGAAATAAATCCTGGAAATTTCCCCCTCATCAAAAAATGTGAACTCATGCCACACATCCATATATACAAGAAGCTCTATAAAAGGAAAAAGAAAAACCAAAAAGGGAGATAGAGTAATTTAAATAAGGTGCAATTATTTTCTCCCCTGTATACTAGGCATTATCTCACACAATCCATTCTTACAGAAAAGCATACAAATATATGCATATATGTTCAATTTTTTCATCCTTTTCATGAAAAGGAAGGGGAAATATGATGGAGAAGGGATAAGGGATTAATAATAGCCAATTTTCAGACTGTTACCCATAAGACTATCTGCAATCATATGGGCCCCCTACCCATACTTCTGTTTTCAATCATTTATTCTGTTTTCATTGGGAAATTCATGTGTGATTATCTGGGGGAAAAAGCTTGTTTTCTTACAGAAATTGAGAACTTAAATCCTACCTGATCATTAAGAAGCCTAGTTAACTGAATTATTAATATAAATTGTAATTAAGAAAGAGATCTAAATAACAGTATCAAAAATTATCATTTGATAAATGCAACTTGACCCCAAAATGTCAATTAATTCAACTTATACTTACTGCTTTCACTATATCAAACCGTTCATTTGTAAGTTTCTCTGTATATTTCCTGTATGCTGCATCCTGAGGCATAGTCTCTAAAATACCCAGAATTTTTGTGTATAGTATCTTGAGGCGCTGAAAAGATCACATGACAAAGAGTAATTTTAAGTCAGGCAAAATGAATACATTGAATGTAAGCTACTGCAAGATTTTAATGTACTGCAAATTAAAACAAGAAAAATGATTCAATGACTGTCCTCAGAAGAAGAATTCTTCCACATAACTTTCTAGTGAAGTTATGGCAATCCTAAACTCAAGGCACATTTAGAATTAAGGAACTGCTTTCCGCAAAGGTTTTATTTTCATAAATCCAAAAGTGTTAATTCAGTCACGTATTTGCTTTTCTAACATTTGATTGTCTATAAGAACTTTCCAAATCAAATGTCTACCTTTCTTACCTATTGAATGTTTTAGTACAATTATACCATATCTTTTCTTGTGCATTCTTTTTTATCTGGTCAACCAAATCAAGGAAATTCATCCCTCATCCTTCAGATACAATTTATACTTAAATTAACAATTCTAAGATATCCTAAACATCTAATGTGACTGGATAAGAGAACACCATTAGGAATAAAATCAACTGACTTTACAGGAAAGGTAATTCCAATAGAAGTCCAGACCCAACAAAATAGCTTTATCACTTCATTGAAACATTGAAACAAAGTGGGCTTCAACCTGAGCTACAAATATTCTCCTTTATTGGTACATGGCAAAGTATCTTACACTTACTTCATGTGGATTGTTATATACAGCTAATCCCACAAGCCCAGTAGTCTGTAGGTATGAAGAAACATATATTAAGTTGAGCAGCAGTCTAAATCAAGAAATCAAATTTACTTATCTGAATAATCATTTAATTTGCATATGGATAAATCAGCATTTGTAAAACATTTATGGATATTATATACATACCTTCAAGTTCTCCAGAACTTATGAAGTATATTTTTTAAAAAAAACAAGAAGCAAGACAACAGAACACAGATAAAAGAAAAATAAAACGTATCAACAGAAGTCCAAAACTTATGCCAGGTGTTTGAGAGAAAAGATGATATTTTTTGAGTACTAAGCAAAAATCGATTTAAACCAAAAGTGTGAAAATACCTCTATAATTTTATCTGTTGGTTCATCTTAATCACATAACTCCAAAATAGATCTGAAATTATGGTCACATCAGATTAATTTAACGAACTGCATGTCTAAAAAAACTAAGCACATTTTTAACAAACTAAAAACAATTTATCTTTTTCCCTTTCAGAAAAATATCAGCTAGAAATAAAGCCAACATATTAGCAAACCAGTATGGACCAAACAATAAAAATCATGGGATGCTTAGAGAGTCATGTGGATTAACTACTTTCTACAGTATGTCCATAAGAAACAGTTATCTGGAGGTTTTAATGAGATTACAGGGAGTGGCTATAGACATGTAGCATAAAGGTCTGGATTCCATGTGGACTAGGATCCGTCATATGAAGGAAGAATCCACTGTGCCTAAAGGAATAGATATAAGGTGATGTAGCCACTGGACATTTTTATAGGCCACATATTTCTCTTTCTTTGAGCATGAGGTAAGGGATGTACCTGTGAACCAATAAAATAATTGACAAGTGAATAGAAAAATGACACTGGGTGCAAATAACAGATTAAAAAAAGTAATCTCAATGTGTTTGCACTTCCATGTGCACACAAAGAAAATTTCTTTTCAGATTTGTATTGTATCAATAACAAAAACATGCAAATAGAACATGGTTCAGCACAATTGTGAAAACTACACCATTTACAGGAGTATGGCCAATCAAAATAAGATGCAATAATAGACTTAATATATTCTCCATTCCTTTAAGGCAAGACAAGTGAATAAAAATATTTCTTCATGAACCAGCTTCATTCTTGTACAGGTACTCCTTTAATGGTGCCCCATTTAGCAACAATGAAAAACTAACTTTACAACCAGTCCATTTGTGACCTTCACAGGTCTGTAAAGCAAAAGAAAGCTAAAGTAAAGCCATAAGCACAGTCAGTTTCACTAAGCAACTGCTTCATTTAATGACCAAATTGCAGTTCACACTTATAACTGATAAACAAGAACTCATCAAAGTTGATACCAGTCAGAGCATAGAATAACACATAGTGAAAGATCAGAAGATGTGAATAGACCTGGACTATAGACTTGCCAAGAGTCCAACACCACTGAATGAATAACATCATCATTATCAAACAATTATCTGATCAAACTTACCTGGGAGTAAAGGCTAAAAGTTTGATAAAGGATGGAAAGGAACCTGCTTTGACAGCAAACTGCCAGAGCAGACATTTATGAAATTGGCATATATTTTTCCTGCTGGCATACATTCCACAACCACAATCCTGTAAAATAGATTGGGCTGAGAAAACAACTGGCCCAAAGTCTCCCAGAGAACTTCCATGCTTAAGAAAGGAGTCAAACCTAATCACCATCACTACAGCCCCCTTAAGAGAAGATGCCTCTCCCATGTTGCTCAGCAGGACAATGCTTAGCTGGCAATTAGGAGGGCATCAAGTTAGCAAAATCTAATTTGAGGACAGCACTCCAAAGCCTAGATACTGAAGGGAAAAAAATCTGCGGTAGGATGTTTCTGCGGAGACCAGCGATTCCTTATCTCTTCTAAGATACTGGCGCATGAAGATGCGCGTCCCCTAGTTTTAGCCAAGAAGGCTGAGAACTATAAATGTTGGCTAACGTATCTGCGAGTCCTTCCCCGTGTCCTCTCGACTCTCACCTTTTTCAGGACTCCCGCCATTGCCACTATATTAAGGAATAGGAGCAAAAAAGATCATGAAATCGTTTCACTCCATCGCCAGCATCGAGGAAAGCTGAAAGGTCTTCTAACTCGCGTAGACAGAGGGCAACTTCTAGGACAGCGCAAAGCGCATGCGCTCCGACCACATTGGCAACAGGAAGCGAACGAAACATAACGGAGAAGTGGGTTGGTTCTCGATTTATGCTCGCCGCACATTCTGAGGGAACGTCACTCAGAGCTGAGGCGGGGTTGCACCGCCCATCGACCGTGCGTTGGAGAACGTGTTGGGGCGGGGCTGACAGGAGGGCTTGTGTTTGCTTTTGTTGGGGAACTGCTGATTGGTCAGCGCTTTCAGAGTTGTGCTGAGTAGGAAGTGATATTGATTCTAGTGGAGTACATCCTGAGGAATTCTGGGAGTTGAAGTCCACGCATCTTAAAATTGAGAAGATCGGTCCTTCTTGGAGATTGGTTAATGTGCTTTTATTAGGAAGCAAAGTTACCATCGTTGTCAATAATATTGAGTGGTAATCATTTTAAAAGGCTGGGCAATTGATGTTGTATCACGAGAGTGAATTAAAACAAAAAGTGATTTTTATTTGCATGGATTGCGTTAACGATTCTGCAACAACATTACAATAAATTTGATAAAGGTTGACAATGTTATTATAAGCTTTTGCGAATAATAACTGATTTTACTAGAAGATTACGAATCTCAGTCTGCGCTTCACCTATTTGAACAGTCATGAGAAAACAATAAATTTAATCTTTCCACTCCCGTGGTGGAGCAAAGGATTTTTGCAGCCCAGTTCTGAGGATTTTTTTTTTTTATTGAAAATTTTTAGCTATTTTTACAAAAAGCAAAAAAAACCAACCCTAACCCACCCACCCCAACCCTGCCTCTCCATCCCCCCCCCCCGACCTTCCCAGAGCTGAATATAGGCTTAATTAAAATTTTTAAGAATCTTAAAAAAATTGAAAAAGTATAAATCATAAATATATCTAAATACCTTACATAAACAATTTATAAAGTAATTAACAATAAAATATATGTAAAAAAAACATACGTATTAAAAAGGAAAAGTACTTGAAAGAAAAAGAAATAATAAAAAAAGAAAAGAGAAAGAAGAAAAGAGATATAAAAAGTACAATCTATAAAATATTAAAGTTTATATACAAGTTACTAGAAAGCTAAATGATATTTTTTTATATCCAATTTATATTGTATGAAATTTATCCATTTTTCCCATACCGCAAAGAGTTTCTCTTGCGATTGCTCCTTTAAGAAAGCCGAAATCTTTGCCATTTCCGCCAAATAAGAAACTTTAAAAAACCACTCTTGCAAGGTAGGCAAAGATTCCTTCTTCCAATATTGCCCTACTAACAGCCTAGCGGCCGTAATCAAATTTAACATCAATATAACTTCCTTAGCATCACAATCAGTAACAATACCTAACAAAAACAATTGTGGGGTAAATTTTACCCTCTTTCTAAAAATTCTTTGAATATTCCACCATATCTTAATCCAAAAAACTTTTATATTTTTACACGACCACCAAATATGATAATAAGTAGCATCCAAACAACCACATCTCCAACATTTAGGCTGTAAATCAGGATACATACGAGACATTTTTTGTGGATCAAGGTGCCATCTGTAAACCATTTTGTAAAAATTCTCCCTTAAGTTCTGGGCTTGTGTAAATTTAACATTCCTCACCCAGATGGTTTCCCATGTATCTAGTAGAACTGGTTCACCAAAATTTTGTGCCCATTTAATCATACATTCTTTAATTAGTTCTGATTCTGAGTCCAGTTCTACTAGCACCCCATAAATTCTCTTAATGTGAGTTCGCCTTTGATCTTTTACTTGTTTAAAGAGATTTTCATCTTCTCTGAGCAGACCCACATTACGATCTATCTTCCATCTATCAGCTATTTGTCTATACTGAAACCATGAATATATATTATTTTCATGTGCTAAATCTTCCAAAGATTTTAACTGCCAATTTTTACCATCCCACCTGAGTAATTGCACATAAGAAACACTATCCATCTTAATTCCTCTTCTTATCCCCTCTATCGCATGCCAAGGTATAGCCCATAATGGTATTTTAAACTCACTTTTATAATATTTCCTCCAAACCCGAAGTAAAGAAATCCTTATAATATGAGATTTAAAAATCCGATCCACATTTTTATTAAAAATTAGATAGGCATGCCATCCAAAAAGTAAATCCCAACCCTCCAAATGGAGTATTTCTACATTTGTTAAATCAACCCAATCACTAATTAGTGTTAAAGCCACAGCATCATAATATAATTTCAGATTCGGTACCTTGAGTCCACCTCTCTCACGGAAGTCTTGCAGAATTTTAAGCTTTACCCTTGGTTTTTTCCCTGCCCAAATAAATTTGTTGATACCTTTCTGCCATTCATTTAAATTAACCTCATTCCTTAAAATAGGTAACATTTGAAATAAAAAGAGAAATTTTGGCAGGACATTCATTTTAATCACTGCAATTCTTCCCATAAAAGATAACTGTAACTTCTCCCAATTTTTCAAATCTTTTTGTACCCTGACCCACAGCCTTTCATAATTGTTTTTGTACAATTTTACATTAGAAACAGATAGGGTAACCCCCAGATATTTTATCTTATCAACAACTTCAAAGTCTGTCAGATTAACCAGAATCTGCTTATCCAAATTAGTCATGTTTTTAGATAATATTTTAGTCTTATTGTTATTAATTTTAAAACCCGAAACCCGTCCATATTGGTAAATTCTGAGGATTTTTTAAAACTGCTTTCTAGTCTCCTGGTGATTACCTAGGTCAGGGGTAGGTAACCCAAAACACCCGTTTCCCACCGAAAACAAAACACTGGGAGCCACAAAACCCTTTTGATATCTAAAATGAAGATAACACTGCATATATCCTTTTTTACCATGTATGTATGTATGTATATATGTTTGTGTGTGTATATATAAAATAAAGGTAAAAAAGGATATATGCAGTGTTATCTTCATTTTAGATGTCAAAAGGGTCTCTCTGTCTCTCTCTTTCCTCTCTCCCTCCCTCTTTCCTCTCCCGAGAGAGAGATGGGGGGGAGAGGGAGAGATGGCAAAGGAGGCTGGGAGCCGCAGGGGAAGGCTAAAAGAGCCACATGTGGCTCCAGAGCCACAGGTTGCCGACCTGTGACCTAGGTCCTAGACAAATCCCTGTGGTTTTCTTTGCAGGATTTCAGAAGTGGTTTGTCTTTGCCTGCTTGCTAGAACAGAAAGAGGGGGAGGGAGGGAGAGAGAGAGAGAGAGAGAGGAAAGAGAGGGAGGGAGAGGAAAGAGGGAGGGAGGGAGAGGAAGGGGAGGGAGAGAGAGAAAGGGAAGGAGGGAGAGAGAATATAGCTGGCAGTATTATCTCTATGCCCTGCTTCTTAACAAGTATTTTTTTCTTTTACAAAAAGAATATTCTTCCTGAAGAATCTCAGCAGATGGCACCATCTACTTGGCCATGTTTGTCTGGAAGGTAAGCAGGGTTAGGCCTGTTTAGTATACAGATGGGAGTCTTCTAAGGAATTCCAGTGCTGGAACACTGGCAGAGTTATGTCCAGAAGTGCCACACCTTAGAAAGTTAGTAGCATTGTTTTATAAACTTTGTTAGCCAATGAAAATCAGACAACAGAGCCATTACATCATAAGGAAGACATCAATCATTCCTGTACACTCCCTTATTCCTTCCTTCTGTATATCCCATCCATGTACATGTTTCCCATGCTTGCATGAGATTTCCCTGGTGCAAAAGCTGATTACAGAAAGCAAGAAAGCAACAGTTAAACTAAACAATTTTCCTTTGTTCCAGTTACAGAACCCTTCAATATTATCTCCAGGAATTCAAATAGTGGTGCCCTTGTCAACCTCTTAACTATACTCCTGTGATTGGTTCTACTGATAGTCATTGGCTTAAAATTTGTAAATGTGCTACTATGCTTCTATCATGCCTGCATCTTCTTTTAAACACCAGGTGAGCCACTATGGGATAAAATGCTGGATGACTTAGCTGCTTAAAATTGTAAAGAACATTTTAACTGTTCTTATGATTGCTTTTATATCATACATTGTAGAGCAACTTCCACTGCGGAAGATAAATTGTTATTTTACATATATCCAACTCCTTTCATTTTTCTCCAGTGGCATTCATTTTTTATTAATATTATTTATTTAATTTGCAGCTCTTTCCAACTGTTCCATTTACCTAAGGGAAGGGATGCTATTTTTCACTGCAGGATTGTATTGAGTTAGAACCCATGGTTAACTTTTTGACTGACTCCAGGTCTCAGTTCTCACAATACTGAACACAAATTTACCATACCAGCTGATTCATATAATATACTAAGTCATAACCTGGTAACCTGCAATTCTATATTGTGCAAACTTTCGTTTTACATATTGAAGTCTGCCATGATTTATTTAGCCATGTTTTTTACTAAGCCACAATTGACAGTATAGTAAAATCCGAAGTGGTTAGATTTGCATAAAATGCTAAGCTACTACATGCTGCAGCAGAGTAATAACATTAAACATTGGTTGTTCTGGTTAATGACCATCGAGATGTTGCCTATCATGAGGCAAATAGTTTTATTATATCTGTTAGACTTCAGATAACCTTTGATGAGACTTTGGAATAATCGTGTGTCATATTTTCCTGTAGGCTGCTTGTATTTCAGTTGTCTGAGGTCAAACCTTAATTTAACTATCAAGGACGTATTTAATTTTAGAAATACCACATGATCCAGCCGCTCTGAAGGCCTATGTCTCTATATGTTTGAAATTCAGTGGCCAATAAAACAATGACAAACTTTTGAAAGGTAAGTTTTTTTCCCTTTATAGATTGTCATTTAATATAGTACAGTTAACTTAAAACAAGAAATATTATGCTATGAATAAATTCAGACAGAGATTGGAAATAATGACAGATTGTTTTGTTGTGAATAATTTATGTCTGTGTAGTTACTCCCTTTGTTATTAGGGAGAACTTGATATGCATACATTGTTAATGTGTTAAATCATCAAAAATTATTTATAAATCTAATAAGGCAGAGTAAATAAAGACAGAGTAAAAGTAAATATTTAATCCATGCCTAACTAAGATATAAGGAATTTGATTTTAAGCAAGCTTTGGTACAAATAAAATCCTTTTTAAATACCAAGCAATCACCATTCCTGGATGTGAATAATTTCTCAATATATCCACTTTTAGTAAAATCTGTGTACTTTGAAATGCTTCAGTTTAGTTTTATAAGGAATATAAGTCAGTGACAGTAATTTCAGTTTTATTTTCACATGAAAATAAAAATTAAATCATAATGAATTTGCTGTCAATTTTTGTGAACAGGGTTATAAATGTGGATTGTTCTGAGGTAGTAACACATGTGTTGATAGGTTGTGGTTTTTCTGGTGATGTGTATCAATGGGAGCAGAGAAAACTAGGTAACAGTCAAAGCAGATGACTTTCCAAATCTCTCTCACCCCCTGACAGTTTTAACCAGGAAGTTACTGAAAGAACACACTATGGTTCAGGCGAGATAGAAAACAAAAATCTGAGATTGGGTTCTATGGACATACTGTCTCCCTAGACTAGTGATTTTCAAACTGTAGTCCACAGATAATTGGTGATATATGGAGGTCCACCTAGTTCTTCACTAGGCCAATTCAGAACTTGCTTTCTGCCACAATACCTGCCTCCCTAAACTTAGTGCTGGTTAGCAAGTTCACACATGGACCATGCTGATAAATGGGGGCTGACAAATGATTTGCCAAAGCATTCTAGTGATAAGACAAGTAGCAATAGGATTAGTAAAATTCAGAAAACTGACAAGTGCGGTTGCTGACTATGAGTCCATATGCACCATACTAGTTTGAATAGTGATTTTGTATAAACAATCCAAAAAGAAAGGACAATATCAGTAGGAAATGTGACAATGAAAAATGAGATAGAACCACTTATTTTCAACCCTTCACCCTTTGAGATTTCTATCACATTTCTGCTAACAATGATTACTGCAACACAAGACAAAACAAAAACAAATCGGGGCAAATAAAGAGATAAGTGTGGACTTCAAAATGTTAGAACCAAATTTAGCTTTAAAATGCTTTTAAAAATGGAAGGGATGAGGAAGTCTGCAGGTAGTCCTCACTTAGCAACCATTTGTTCAACAACCATTTGAAGATATTGCTGTGTGTGTTTCAACTCCCCACACACACTTATCTCTCTACTGCCTTTCAACTGTCCTGTACTCCTGTGTCCCTGCCACCCTGCATTCTGCTGTCCCTGCCACCTCTCTGTTGCCCCAGCTGATCCTCTCTCTTCTGCTGCTGACAAGATGTGTCTGGCTGGGGCAGCTGCTGACCCTTCACAATACTGAGTCCTCATGAAGAGCCAGTAGCTGCCTCGTCCAGGTGTGCCTTGTCAGCAGTAGGAGGAAGAAGATGGTGAAAGTCAGCTGGAAGTGGAGAAGCAGAGTGCAGGGTGTCCAAAAGGACTGAGATAGGCAGCAGGGGGGGGGGGGAGTTGGAAGTGCAGGCGAGCATGGCAGGGTGGTGAAACCTGGTCTGCCAAACAGAGTTTGCCAGGCCCGGCTGGAGAGGAGGCAGCTGGATAGAGTAGGCAATTTGCATAGAAGTGCATCTTTGCCTACCAACCACACCTGGGAATACCAAACTGCCATTGCTAAGCAGTTTGGTTACATGACCACTGCTTCATGTAGCAATGGATATTCCAGTCCCAATTAGGATTGTTAAACAAGGACTACCTTACACAGATGAAACTCTAATTGTTATTTACTGAAAAACACTTAACGCTCAGATTGTTAAAAACAAAAGCATATAAAAGAGATCCAGTTTAGTAAAGTGGTTATAGCACAAGAGAGCAACCAGGAAACTGTGAATTCTAATTCCACTTAAGCATCAAAACCATTTGGATGACTTTGGACCAATCTCTCTCTCACAGCCTAATTCACTTTGCAGGATGGTTGTTGTGGGGAAAATAGCAAGAAGACAGAGTATTAGATATGTTCACCTCCTTGAGGTCATAAAAATAATTAAGACAGAATAATTAAAAAAAATATGGAAGTCCTCACATTTTCCAAACAGCTGCAATTAATTGCAGAAAGTTAGAGAAGCATTGCTTTAAGCCAGGGGGCTTCAAACTTGGCCCTTTTATGACTTCCGGTGGTGACGGCCGTGGCGATGGCGGCTTTCTTCAGCCGTCCGCCCTGGGATGTGTCAAAGCCAGCTGAGACAGCAAGCAACAGCTGTCTCGCGGCTTGGAACCTCTCTCCCCGGGCGAAGGGGAGGAGGTGAGCTTTCCTCAGATAGTGGTAGAGCTCCCTGAGCCCCAAAGTTTTCTTTTTTTGGTAGTCAGGGTGAGCTCCCACGGAGTCTGGGGTGTTCTCCACATTCCAGGATGCCTTTGCCCTGATTTTTCCAGGGCAAAGCTAGAACCTGCTTCCACATCTGCGCTTAAAATGAACTTGTGAGTAAATTTTAAAGCAGACAGCTGACAAGGAGAGAATAAAATGGGGATTATTTCGGACTTTAACTGTGGAAAAGAACTTATCTTCTCCTTCTTTTAATTAAGAGTGGTGAAAAATGGCACTGAGATATTGATTCATTGAGTGAAAGGACCGGAACTTCTATTTGGAACAATGTAACAGATTTTGTATTTGTATAAATTGCAAGAATTTTCTTTTTTTCTTTTAAGGGGCTTTTGTCTTTTTTCCCCTTCTCCTTTTTTCTTTTTTTTTGGGGGGGGGGGGAGAGTATTTGTTGATTTTATAAGATTTTAGCAGACTTTTTATAAGTGGTCTTAAAAATAAAATGGCTTCAAAGCGTCTCGGAGCTTCTGTTGCTTCTAAAGCCTTGATCTTCCCGGTAATGCAGACAGCTCAGCAAGCTAAGTTTCCACCATCTTCTCCGTTGTCTCCAGCATGTATACTTAAAGATTTACAGGATGCCTTGGGAAAAAAGGCATGACAGATTAAAGAAGAGATGGAGGTTTTTATTGAAAATAAATTCATGAAATTGACAGAGGACATAGCGTTTGCGTTTCAAAAGTTTGTTGGTCATATAGATCTTCTGGATGAGCGTATTGATGATGTTGTGGAAAATTTTGAAAAACTGGAAGATCGAATTGACAAAATGGAAAATAATGTGGAAATAATACAGGATGAAGTTACTATGTTACAATACAAAAACATGGAATTTGCTTTAAGAACAAGGGGAATGAAGGAAAATATTCAAGAGGATTTGAGACAAGTGGTGGTAAAAGATATAGCTCTTATTTTGGGGGCTGAGCCTGAAGAAATATTGAGAGAGACGGAAAAAGTTTTTAGGGTTAATTCTAGGGTTGCGAGACAGAGAAATTTGCCATGAGACGTGGTTATCTATTTTTCTAGGAGATCACTTCGTAATGAAATTTTACAGACTTTTTATAAGCAGATATTTCAAATTGCAGCTCAAGATGTTATAATTTTAAAAGAAATACCTTCAAAAATTCTTAGAAAAAGAAAGGATTTTGCTTTTTTGGTTGATGAGTTCCAAAAAATGCCAGGTTCGATTCAGATGGAATATACCGGTTGGAATAGTCCTGAATTATGCGGGGATATATTACAGACTTAATACAATGTCAAAGGCGAAAGATTTTTACATTTTGGTTTTGAAGGTGGGCTCTCCATTATCTTTACGACCTGAGATAATAGAAGAAAAGTTGGAAGAGCAGCCGGTTGAAAGTGCTATGCTATTGGATGTGGGAGACAAACAGGCTGAACCTTTGCAGCAGTCTCTTGAGACAGAAGATTTTTTAAAGGAACCGAGAATGATTCGTGCAGCCTATAGACGTAAATTAAAAGAACTGCAGAAGATGGATGTTGGAATAAAGAAAAGGAAATGATGAACTTTTGTAGTAGTTTTTTGAGATAGAAGATGTTTTAAAGGAAAAGTGAATGATTTGTATTGAGTATGTTTTAAAGGAACAGTGAATGATTTGTGTAGTATGTAGATGTAAATTAAAAGAATAATAGAAGGTGTTGATTTAGTGGAAAAGTTTAAATATTTGGGAGTAAATATATTCTAAATTCTTAATTTAAAGTGAAAAATAATTATGAGATATTATGGGTAAATGTGTAAAAGAATTCAAAATTTTAATGATCTCTGTTGGTGAGAATTTTAGAAGATGAATGGTTTGCTGAAACTTTTTATGTAGGAGGGTATTAATAGACTTTCTTGGGGTAAAAAGCAAAGAGCCAATTTTATCAAACGTAAGTTTATTGGTTAGGTTATATTGGAGGGAAAATTTTGTGTTTATTATGGATGAATGGTTGTTTAAAAGAAATATACACCTCAGCAAGGTGAAGATGGATAAATTGTATGTAGAGTAAATATGGGTTATGATATAGGTTTAAAATGCTTTATGCAGATTATGAATTATTTATAGTTTTTAATTTGGAAATGCTTATATTGTTATTTCTTTTCCTTTTTTGTATTTGAGTTAAAGTATATTATCAATTTTATTATTTGTATAGTTGGATAAGTTTATTTAGAGTTTATTTGTAACCCTGTAACCAGCTCTGGGAAGTGAGAGGGGGGAAGGAGGGAGGGGGTTATTTTAGGGGGGGTATTGTTTAAAACTTGTATAAAACTTTTCAATAAAAAAAAAAACTTGGCCCTTTTATGACTTGTGGACTTCAACTCCTTGAATTCCTCAGCCAGGCATGCTAGCTGAGGATTTCTGGGAATTGAAGTCCACAAATCATAAGAGGGCCAAGTTTAAAGACCTCTGCTTTAAACTTTTGGCAAAGGAAGAGTGTTCAGTGAATTTAAATTTTGCATCCGCTGATGTCAGTCTTTATATTGCTGAATAATAAACTTTCATTCTCTTCCTTTCAAAGGAAACCAATTCTGAGTAAATTCTGTGCTTTGCAACTTTCTGACTGCTTGACAAAATGGAATGTATGTAATGAATGCTAAAGTATAATATGTTTTGCTTTGTTTTTTTGTACTGCAGTTCTCACACTGAATTTGAAGAATGAAATTAAACTTTGTAATAATTATAAACTTGTGATTGTCTCATGTTTTGGCATATTTTTCACTTAGCATCATCTTTTTATGGCTTGAATCAGTTCCTTAGCACCTAAAAAAAGAATGGAAGGAGATGAGGACTCTAATGAAAATCTCACTGAATATGCTATTCAGTTTAGTATCCAGGAGTCCCTCAATACTGAACGGAATCAGCAAAGGACTTCTCCCAATCATGAGACAAGGTAACTAAGCAATGTGGTAGGCCAAACCCTGTTTTGATTTTCTCTGATTTAAAGTCTGAGTATCTCATCCTTTTCATACGTGGTGTTTCATTTATTGCTTTAAAGGCCAATGTTGGGAACATAATTAGGCTATTCCCTACTTTTTCAGCAGTTTAACTTGTGGTAGCCTGTAGATGTGTTTATTATACTACTTTGATGACTTACACTGATGCTAATCTATTTAAAATACATATTTTAATAAATAATAAAAGAGTGTAATGTTAACATTCTTATTGAACCATTTTTGTTTCCTGATTCAATATTGATTTTCAAAAAAATCAGGTTTCTGAAAGCAGAAAGTTCATGAAGAACTTATATTTGCACGTCTTTGCCTTCAAATTGGACAAGTAACTTATGTAGGTGGGCAATTTTAGTTGATTTGTGGAGACATGAGACATAAGAGGAGAGCTGGAGAAACATTGAATCTGATCATAAAAAAAGATTGTAATCCTTCCAATTAAATTCACTTCTAACTAGAAGTACTTATGCAGTTTTTCCAATTCACTTATTAAAACAACAACACACAACTAAATAATAGGATCTAGTTTTGCTGGTTTTGAAAAAGCTAAGCAAGGCTGGACCTGATTAGCGTTTGGTTGGGGGACCACCTTAATATTCCAGGGTTGTAAGATAGACTGGAAGAAAATGCTGGATTGTTGCTGAAGAAACTATGTGGATGAGTGCATGAAGTCACCAGAATTTGAGATTGACTTGAAGGAAACAAGTGTTGCAGAAGCAGAAAATAGGCTTGTTTGATGAGATTACAGCAATAGCACCCAAAATGTGAGATGCTACAGATGTTTTTTTTTCTATAGGTTTGTACCTGTGAGTGATCAGAACAGGAAACTTGTAGCTGCCATAAGAGAAGGTATATGTGCCAAAAGATATTGTTAATTGTATTATCGTTTGAAAGGGCATGGGGCCTGTTTTGTTTACAGTTGTTTGCATTGTGAGTTGTCAAATACTGTGTTTGTAAATTTCTTTGTATTTAGCCTACCAGATCAACTGTTTTCCCACATATTCATGGGTGTCTATATTTCCTACCTGAGCAAAACAAAACCTCACATACATTTAATCAGTAAAAGCTTGTGCTTTTACTAAATGTGTTAATCTTTACTACAAGCCTTTCTTGTCTTTTTAAAGATAACAGTAGCCTGTCCTAAATGTTTGCTTCATTTCACCTTAGATTATTTATTTTAGGACTAGTCTTTGATCTTCAAAACTATTTGAAATACAAATATGCTCTGGATGAAGCTGATGAGAGAGGCTGGTTTCCTTTACATGAAGCTGCTGTTCAGCCAATTCAGCAAATACTTGAAGTAATCTTGGATGGTAAGTTGGCCCAGACTTTGAAGCTAGAATCAATACATTTGAAGAATAAAGAGTTGTGTCCAGTCAAAGTTCACCTAGGATGCTGAATGAATTCAAAGTTGTTTCCAGAACGTGCACCAATAAGCTTGTTTAAGTTTGAGCTCCACTTCAGGTGTGTTCACAGATACATCTATGTACTTGCAGTGATAAAGGTTCATTTGGTGTTACCACCTAATTATATTTAGCCAGTATAGATTGTGGCAAAAGTATCTATTCAGTGCAAGTGTACTGTCATGAGATTTTGACTGGACATGATCTATTAAACATTTCTAAAGCAATTATATGTATATAACAATTGCAGCACTGATAAACTTAATTTATGTTTAATTCAACCTAGCATCTTATAAAAGTATGTGGGAATATAAGACATGTGATGGAGAAACACCATTAACTTTGGCAGCCAAATCTGGCCACGTGGAAAATGTCAGGACCTTGTTGGCAAAGGGAGTTTGGCCAAATACCATGAACAGAAAAGGAGAAACACCTCTTCTGATTGGTAATTGTTTTATAAATGGCTTTGGGGGGGTTAGCTTGTTGCTAGAGCTTGTAGGATCAGAGGTTGAACACTGTAGAACCTGGAAATTGATTATGCAAATCTTTAATCATATGAGTTTCTGATGTTCAGATCATTAAGCTTTACTACACATAGCCTGCCTTTATAACTTTGCTTATATATACAAGTTGATCTTATATATGGTAAATTCTTTAATGTACTACTTCCTTAGGTCTCTTTGTAAATGAGCTTTTTCCCCTTCCCTCCATTGATAGCCAGAAGGGGTAGACTAACTTTCATGTCATTCTTGTGCTTCTGGGCAACGACCTAATTGAGCAACGACCTAATTTCCCCTTTGTGTTGATAGCATAGCACCAGGGGAGGCCTTCAGCAGATGAGGAAGATGTGCTAAGAGAAGTCAACGAAGGGGAACATACGTTTGAGATGATTTCCACTTGGATAGAAATGTAGCAGAGCTTATTGTCAGTTGCTCAATTATGTTTCATTTTTTTCACTTTCAGATTATTCTTCTTGGCCCCTGTATTTTTTACAGAATTTATGCACTAAAACTGCTGAAGGAATTATATATATATTTATTTAATATATATATTTATTAAATATATATATTTACCTTGAATGAACACCCTGTCAGCCCAAATATGGGAGAAAGAAATCTTCTTTCTTTTCTTTTCTTTTGCCTGTATCAGCTCAATCTAGAGCCATCCACAAGCAGCAGTCGCCAACTGCGACATCATTTTACATTTTTAGGTTGCTAATTGATATAAGAATGATCACAATAGGAAATAATGTATTTCTTTTGTTTGCATGCCACCAATCCCAGAATGATCTTTTAATCCCTCGTTCTTGTTTGTAATTACAATGAAATTTTGATTTAGAAGATTTTTATATGTTATGATAACATAATAGATGTCATTCTTTTTGGATGAATA
The DNA here is from genome assembly GCF_016545835.1 of Crotalus tigris. Lineage (NCBI taxonomy): Eukaryota > Metazoa > Chordata > Lepidosauria > Squamata > Viperidae > Crotalus > Crotalus tigris. Next base: position 282,231 of record NW_024100545.1, on the reverse strand, counting down.
GCCAGTAGAGAGTATCTGAACTGCTGTCCCCAATGGTCCATTAAGTTGAATATTTGTTGTACATTCTTCAGCAAATAAAGCAGGGGAAATATCCTTAATCCTAAAATATTTTTAATTATTATCAAAACCAAATGCAAATACAAATCTGAATAACAGGTTGAATTTGATCTGCATCACAAACTAAGTGTCAAGAATGAAACTTTGGCAGCTATGTGTCTCTTCATTTCAACTTGCCATTAGAGTAAGAGGGGAGAGGTGTTGCTTTAGAGTGGGTTAGATGGAGAAATTAAATCTCTATGATTCCACCAAAGACCATGACAGCCTGAAACCTTTCCAAGGACACTACAGCAGGTGTGGAGAAGAAGCAGACGGTTCCCATAACAAAGTGAAATTGCTTATATGGACTATGAGAGAGAGTAGGGGTTTGGCCGGAGAAATTATTGTTTAATTCTATGAACTGGTGTCTGGGAACCTGAGTTAGTTATGCTTTGACATTGTCATGCCATGTATTCAATAAATAATAAGATTTTTGGAAACAGAATGAACTGGAGTTTTATTTGGATTCTCGAGCTGAATGTTGACACTAAGCTAAAATCATATATTTGTATTCAGTGAAAGCACAAGATTTTGTACAGCAATTGCAGTTGGTTATTTTGAAATATATAACATCTAAACATTTCCCTTCTTTTTTCTTTGTCATAATTCTTAAGCTGTAAGACAGAAATCATATGAAATGGTTTCCATTCTGATTGAATACAACTGTGTCATCAACCAACCATGTGTTAAACGATGGTCAGCAATGCATGAAGCTGCAAAACGGGGCCGCAGTGATATTGTTGTCCTTCTTACGAAGAATGGTGGAAATGTACAACAGAAAGATGGATACGGAGTAACACCTTTAGGTGTGGCTGCTGAATATGGGCACTGTGATGTATTGGAATATTTAATTCATAAAGGTATGTTAACAACAATATTTGTATTGCGAGAGGTATGAAACTTTGGCTGTAACAAGGGTAGAGTAGAATAGGAATAGAATAGAATAGAATAGAATAGAATAGAATAGAATAGAATAGAATAGAATAGGAATAGGAATAGGAATAGGAATAGAATAGAATAGAATAGAATAGAATAGAATAGAATAGAATAGAATAGAATAGAATAGAATAGAATAGAATAGAATAGAATAGGAATAGGAATAGGAATAGGAATAGGAATAGAATAGGAAGGGACCTTGGAGGTCTGATAGTCCAGCCCCCTGCTCAAGCAGGAGAATAGTTCCTCACTACTTTCAAATGGTTTATGAACATCTTTCTTAAGATTTACAATTGAAAATACATAGCTGCCTAACTCAGATTTACTTAAATCCACTACTTTTCTATGTTTTTGGAAGTTGCAGTGGGTATTAAAGAAATCAGTATCAGATTGTATGGCTTTTATAAGAACACAGGCAAGGCCTACTAAAGTTTATTTGTTTTTTATCTATCATAGTCACAATAAAAGCACGATAAGTGTAGTTAGAAACATCAAACTATGGATAAACCGGACAGAGTAGGGAAAGGGATTATTTCCTGTAATTTCCATCTTTCTTCCCACTGGCTGGATGGGAATTACAATTCAATAACATTTGGAAAGATATATATTTGGAAATGTGTATATTTCCCACGTCTACATTAACTACCATGAAGCCATTGAATTTAGTACATAGGGTTCTGGCATAGATTTACTAGTAACAAGTAATTACTGTTCATACTGCCTTGTTAATGTAAGCAAATTCAATGAGCAGACACTTCCCTTTCTTAGTAAGGCTGTAGCAATTCATAAAATATTTCAAAACAGGGAAACCAAAGGCAAAGTGCTTGGATAGTCTGTAACTTGGAGAATAAGCAATTGATTGGAGCATGATGATACTGTACACAGATTTCAAAACTTGTGATGAATAAGTAAATATTGAGACATAGGTCTACTTTCTCTTGTATCACTAGGTGGTGATATTAACATAACAGCTGATGATGGGTCATCAATACTCTTTGAAGCAGCTGGTGGTGGTAATCCTGACTGTATAGCTTTGCTGTTGGAATATGGGGGAAGTGGCAATTTGCCTAATAAGGCAGGACATCTTCCAATACACAGAGCAGCATATGAAGGACACTATTTGTGAGTGTGTTCCTTTTATATTTCTTCATCCAACAACTTTACCTAATGAATTATGACAGTTTTGATATTTATTTACCCTGTAAATGTGCAGCATATGCAAGGGTTATGAGACAGCATATGCAAAAAAATAAAAAGGGGGAGCTTTCTTGGAGGTGCCTTCAAACAGAGGCTGCATTTCTATACAAACTTTCCTAAGAATACATTCTACTGAATCCTGCTCTGTTTTTTTTAAAGAAATAAATGGGATTCTGCTTTTCAGGGCTGAACAGTAGAGTGCAGTAGCTTTAAATGGTTAGGAATATCATACATGCTTGCATCTTTCTGTAACTGATGGTGATTCTTAAATTTCCCTCCCATTACAATAAAGCTTTTCCTAATTCTACAGCTACTTTACAAATAAAAACAGGGAGATATCTATAGAAATCTCAACATCTGCTGAGTCCATAGGCCTCTTAGAGAATGATGAAACTTGCTTTGTAATATTGCTATGTAAGCTCTGCTCCTTATGTAAATATGTGGGCTTTGTCATTTGCTCCCCTTGCTCTCCTCCAAGATGTATATGAATTTGCGTAAATCTAAACATGCATAGTCTTGTATACCCCAAAAAATCAAACCAACACAAGTTTCACCAATTCTGCTTCCTTCAAGCTGCATCTTAGATGATCTTGCCTCTAAATGATGATTAATTGTTTTCTACAATATTTATAGGCCATCTGCAGTCGTTCTTCTAGTGTTGGAAGCATATTAACCTTATGGAAACTGTCTTAAAAATACAACAATATATTTTGTTTTCTATCATTCATTCTTCTTCAATTTTAAGTTGAGGTTTAGTTTAATTATCAGACAGAATTATATACCCCAGGAACAGTAGCTCATGGCCTTTATTATTCATGACAAATGAGCTAAGGGAGAAAAAAAATTAGTGCTGAAAAAATTGACTGGTCTCCCTATCAGTTGTTTGGTTTTTTTTCTGACCTTAAGAACAGTGAAGATGGGAGGAGTAAGAAACAGTCAAGAGGAAAGGCATGTTAGGAACAGCTACATTCCACAGATACATACTTTTTTCCACTAGGTTTTCAATCTAAAAATACTAGTTTAAATTAATTCCTTCTTTAAAACAAGGAGGACAATTTTGCTGTCTCCTGAGATGAACCTAATAGGGAATTGGATATCTCTCTAGTTTTGATATCAGAAACCTCCAAAGTTGGGTTTCATCATCATTCAAGGAAGGGTCTAGCCTTGCTTCCTAAAATGCTAATCAAACATTTCCCCAGATTTATTTAGAAGGGGAAATAAATAATGTTCAAAAGTTATGTGACAAAATTTAGTTCCTACATTTGAGCTCTTTCATGACAATGAACATTTTAAAATGAAAAGAGATTTAGTGGACAAAAATTTCTTCCTAGATCTCTTTCTTACAAGTGATTCCATTATCTTGGATGCATGAGTATCAAGGGCAAATTCTAAATGCTAAGCAGTAGTGATAATGCTATAAATCTCAAAAAGATTGAGGTAGCTAAATTGCTGACCATTGTATTTAGTAGTCACTGAAAGGGCAGATGCTTGCTTTCAAGTTATAAGAGTGAAATTGTTTTGACTCACAGATGATTGTCACTAAATTGATGCTGTCATCAAAATACATCTTTCAAGTGCAGTAGGTTGTTATGGGGAAATTGGTTCTTTACAGAATAGAGTTATTTTTCATTACAGAAACATCACATCAACCCAAGTTGAAGGAAATAGATTTATTTACACTCAATAAATCCTGACTGTAAATTCCAGACCAATAAAGCACAATCACAGAATTAAAAACACAGAAAACACTAATAAAGCACATAAATAAAATTTAAAATATAGAACAAAAAAGAAACCTAAGACAATAATTATAGCTATTGTGAGAAAATATTGTAATAGTTGTCTAAATTAGGTCTTGCAGAAGGAAGACTGTAATTTATTGATCAGAAAGAGAACTAATCTTTCTGATAATCAGATTTATGAGTGCCAGACTCCATGAGTGGTATAATGGCAAGGTAGCAATATTTCGATTACCTCTATATCTGAGCAGGAACATGTAAAACTGTTATATGGGGGACAGGTAGATTTGCCTATAGTCTCCATAGTAACTTGTACATGAATGCAAGCCAAGACACAAAGATGAATGTAGGCCATTTAATACTGTCTAATTTCATTGGGTATTTAGCTATCTGTATAATGTCCTAGTCCTGAGATTTTCTTGTAATCTACAGGCATCAGCAACTGAAGCTGAGTCTTCTGAACACAAAAATACACACAATTCTTCTATCTTAATTATACAGTCCAGGGCTAAGCTTTATCTTTGTAACTTATCTGTTGTCTGTATTTTAGCCACCACATTAAATATATCTTCCCTATTTTTGTAGGGCTTTGAAATTCCTGATTCCAGTTACATCCAGAACTGCAATTCGGAAAAGTGGGCAGAGTCCCATCCATTCAGCAGCAGATGGCCAAAATCCACAGTGCCTGGAACTCCTAATTGAAAATGGGTTTGATGTCAATGTTCTTCTGGCAGAACACATTTCACAAAGTTATGATGATGAAAGGAAAACGGCACTTTATTTTGCAGTTTCCAATAATGACATTCTCTCCACTGAAATATTATTGCAAGCTGGTGCAGACCCCAATAAAGATCCTCTCAATTGCCTTCTGGTGGCCGTGAGAGCAAACAACCATGAAATTGTACGGTTGCTTCTTTCTTATGGAGCAAATGTCAACTGTTATTTTAACCTTGTGAATGACACTCATTTCCCCAGTGTCATTCAATATGCCTTGAATGATGAAGTCATGCTAAGGTTGCTGCTTAACCATGGGTACAATGTGGACCTCTGTTTTGATTGCATGCATGGCAGTATCTTCGGAAATTCTTTTTTGTGGCCAACAACAGAGGAAGAGATATTACCAGGATGGACATCTTGTGTAATTAAAGATAACCCTGTAAGAATATTTTTTTCTATTTAATATTATTATTAATCAACATTTGTTAAGGAGAGAGTGTTAGGTTAGCTATTGTTGGGTTTAAGATCTCAGATATTTCACTTTGATTGTATCTTTTCCCCCAAAGAAAATCGTGACTAAGATCTGTATGAATAATGCTTATTCCTTCTTCTATTTTTAGGTATAATGACAAAGGCCAAGTGTAGCATGAGGATAAAAGCTGTTGTAAAAAGAAAACACTGACACGTGTTTCTGTCCTTGTCTCTGCTACTGATAAGCATGCTTAGAGATGCAGGCATTACATTGCTCTGTTAGATGTACCTTTCTTCCAAAGGGTGGAGCCAAGGGAAGAACTGTTGATAGAGCAGTGCCAGCAATATGCCTAGTGCTATGTGGAAAGAAAGGAAGAACAAGTTAATCCAAAGAAAAACTTAAATTATGTGGTATCAGAGGTTTCTTAGATTCCATACAAAACTGTTGCAAGCCTACATCTTGACTATCAAATGTAGTCATTTCATTATTTAGGTACTTTTAGGCTATCTATTAAAACACAAGATATCATATGAACTTCAGCTGTATTGTAAAGAATTCTATGATCTATTTTGTTAACAAGCTTAATGTTTAGTGTTTTATAAGTCATTAGATATACCAGTAAAGATCAGGTATTTCAGCTCAGAATACAGCTTTCCAATTTCTTCCCAAAGAGATATAGAGAACTGCAAATACAATAAAATGGCACTGTAATATTTTAAGAATTCTAACAAGCTTCTCCTGCCTTTTAAAGAAATATTTGGATTAATCCATCTTGTTTTATGATGTGATCTGTTTGTGAATTCTGCACAATACTATAATAGTACATTTTTGAAAATAATTTAGTATAACACTGGTCATATTTCCTTTTAGTTCTGTGACTTTATTACACTTCCTTGGATGAAACATTTAGTTGGACCCATTGTCCGCATTTTGATAGATTATATGGATTATGTTCCTCTCTGCATAAAACTTAAATTTGTCTTGGAGACTCAGAAAGAATGGCCAGAAATCCAGAAAATATTAGGTAAATGAATACTGTTGGCTTGGAATTAGGCCAGTTGTTTAATCTATGAAAACAAAAACAAAAAAAAGTATTGTGTTTTAAAATTTTGAATAATTTCATGCTATTATGTTATAACAGTGTCCTGCTTTTTAACAATACCATCTTCAGATGTACTTATAGCCTTGTGAATATATAAGGATTAGGTGAACAAAGGTTTATTATAGCAATAGAGGGGAGAGATTGATCTTGGAACATATAGAATTATCCAAATGGAATCCAAGAGAATCTATAGGTAAGAAGCCTATTACAGAACTACAGTTACAGAAAAGCAAATGTGTAATACAAAATCAATGGCAAAGAACAATAATTTATGATCTAATGTACAAATGGGTGTATTTGGAACTTCTAAACCTCTTTTTCTTGTAAGTGAAAACTCCACATCCTCTTGAAATTCTAATAATCATTGGTTTAGTTGGCATCATAAATATGGCTATCCTTCCAAACTGATATATTTGAAATACTGACATGAATTTCTAGCATCTGAAAGCCAGACCAGATATGATCAATAAGAGAAAAGTCGTTTAAGCGATATCATTTGTCTAATACCAGCAAAGAAATAATAAAATTTGAAATGTATGGTAAAGTCAAAGCTACTCATTTGTGCTACAGAAGCATTTTTTAAGACTGTGTTGACAGCTGGCAATAGTGTGTCTCATTTTGGTCAACATATATCACATGATGTGATGTTTTCACCATAGATTTCTCTGGATTTTACCAGGCCTGTTAATCTAGGAAGCTTTTATCAACAACTTAGATACTTACTAAGTTTACAGATGACACAAAGCTAGGAGGCATAAATAGCTGGTAAAATTCAAAAGGGAGAAATGTAACATTCTGCATTTAGATGGAAAATAAGAGAGGCGCTAGGATAAAAAGGCAGTAGTACATGTGAAAGGGATTTGGATACTGCCATTGATCACAAATTAAACATGATCCAGGAATGTGATGCAACTGTAAAAACTATATTGGGGATGCATTAATAGCAGCAAATGCTATCTTTGGGATGCATTAATAGGAGCAAAGAGTTCAGATCATGGGAATTTATATTCCATTCTACATTGCATTCTTCAGATTTTACTTGGAGTGCTGTGTCTAGTTCTGGGCATCACAGTTCAAAAAGAATACTGAAAATTGGAGCAAAGGGGGCTACCAAGGTCTGGAAATCAGATGTGATTATAAGAAAGACAACTGAAAGGAGATATGATAGCAGCAACTATATGAAGTCACATGGAAGGACAAATAAAAATATTCTCTCTTGCTCCAGTGATCAAGACTTGAATCAGTGGATTCAAAAAGTGGATTCAGCTTCCTGATTGTATGAGCTGTAAGCCATGAAAACAGGTTGCCATATGATGTGATCAGTTTGGCTTCAGTGGAGGTTTTCAAATAGTCTGGATGGTCATGCTCTAATGTATCTCACACTGAGTATTGGGGTTAGACCAAATTATCTCTAGGTTACTGCCCACCGTATGATTCTTCAGTGCTAAATTAATCAGACATATTTTCCATTCCATTTCTTTTATTTTTGTCTTTCAGAGAATCCTCGTCCATTAAAACATTTGTGCCGTCTGAAAATACGTAAATCTATAGAATTAGTGAGAAGAGAGAAGACTCTATCTGTGAAGAATCTTCCTCTGCCCCCAATTTTAACAGAATTTATCCTCTTCAAAGAATATGATCTTTATGGAAGAGAATTACATTTGGAATGATCAGAATCCTAGACACATTCCCTTACGTATTAAAGTTAGCAAAGCTTTGGATCAAAATACCTAAATTGCCAAATATGAGATTGCTTCTAATAATTTCCTTAGGCCCATGGAAGAGATTTTTTTATACCTTACGCCAGTGCTTTTTTTCTAAAAAAAGAAAAAAGGTGCCAGAACTCACACACGTCATACAGCCGCCTTGCCTACCCTACAAGGTTCCATCCAAAAAAGATGCCGGAACTCTGTTCTGGGCGGTCTATGAGAAAAAAAGCCCTGCCTTACACTTGAATATTTTGGGGGGGGGGGAAATGACACCAGCTTCACTGCTTCATTTTCATTTGCGTCATAGAAGCAGAAAATGGCTTTCAACTTTACATGTGTGAACTCTTATATTAACTTTATACTTACATACAGTATTTGTAGAATTGTACTAGTTTTCCCTTCTGCCTATGTATTTTGATTTCAGTATTTTTCACTACCATCTCCATTTCCATAAGAAATAAAGATTGTTCATTTGATAAAAAATTGTGTTTTTTCTTAGTGCATATCATAATTAATCCTGGATATATTCTAATAGAAAGTATTTCTTATGCAATATAACTTGTAATTCTAAATTGTGTAAGAGTTAAAAAAAACATGTTAAATATTATGTGGATTGTATTTAAACAAGAATCTTCTTTTGCATTTTCCCCTATTTTTCACAGCTTGCAGATTAGAAGCATAGCACTCATATAATTAATTTTGTTTTAGGATTATTTTGCAGGGCAACTCACTATATCATGGTCAAATAAAACAAAGATATATTTCTATTTATTTGATGTTCACATTTTAGTTTCTCTTTTATATACATATATAAATATGTGAAGATGCACACAAACATATACATATGTACAAACTGTTCTTATAAAAAGCCTGTTTGTTCACATGTAGATTATCACTGAACATACAAAATGCTTGTTCTAAACAGACAATGCTAATTTCAACATGCATTCTGAACTTTTTGAAATTCTGGCATGGACACCTGCTGGATTTTCATCCGTATAAAAACTTCAGGCACACCCTGAACAATTTCCTAAAATTATCAAACAGTTATATTTAATGAGACAAAAAAAATTCAGTGACAAGAGTTGTAATATTCATTACATAATAACTATACTGAATTCTTATTGAATATAAATGAACTTAACTTTAGTTTTTTCTTAATTTGGGGGAGTGTATTTACACCATTCAAAGGTTAATAGTGGTCTAGAAAAATAAATGCAGTTTCTGGTTTTTAAATGGTTAAATTGTTGCTGGCTGTTGCTTATGAATATTGTGCAGACATGTTCCTGCAGAACCAGCTTTGGATTCTGTTGTGTCCTGAGCCTGCAAAGGCAGGCTCGGGACGTTGCAACGGTCCCGGGCAGTTGCAAGCTGCCCAGGAACAGACTGAGTGGCGCCGGTGTTGCGCACATGCGTGAGATGTGGAAGCGCGCCAGAATGTTACCTTTTTGCCCGGGGATTCTATTAAAGGAGTGAGAGAGGCCTGCGAGCCTCAGAGCTGTGACGAAGAGAGAACTACTGAAATAAAGGGCTGTTGGAATTACAGAATGTGCTGTATTCATTTGCCGTTGACTCGAGGACTCAACACTGGCGACGAAGGTGGGATGGCTTACAAGAACAAAAAAGAAGAATTGTAAGCTTACCCCAAGAGTCCTGGAGAGAGGAAGACGGCGTTAAACTCAGCATTCGGCCTGCCAGTACAGTGTCGCTGGAGGTAAGCTGGCTGATAGACCCCTTCCTAACATAGAAGCAAGAATGGCGAAGATAGGGAGACTGTCTGAATTCGATGTCACTCACCCAGAAAGATGGGAGTCTTATGTTGCCAGAGTAGAAAATTACTTTAGAGTAAATCAAGTAAGAGAAGATGGCTTGAAGGCCGCTACTTTGCTGTGTGTCTGTGGTCAAGATGCATTTGAGATTGCAGAAAATTTGGCAGCCCCTGCTCCTCTTGAATCTGTCACTTACACAGATTTTAAAAAATTATTGAAGGAACGCTTTCAGCCCAAGTTGTCTGTTATTGCGTGGAGACATACTTTTGAACAGAGGGATCAAAGAGCTGGTGAATCAGATAAAGAATATATTGCAGCCTTGAGAAGAGCAGCTAAGCCTTGTGATTTTAAAGACTTAGAAGAAAGGTTGAGAGACTGATTTGTATGTGTGCTGAGGAACAGAGACTTGCAACAGAGACTCTTTGCAAAGGAGGACATTTCATTCCAAGATGCCTTGAGCGAGGTCACTGCAGAAGAGGCAGCAGGTGGGGCAGTCAAGAACATGAGGCCTATCAGGAACAACCCAGAAGCCGTCTCCGTGCACCATGAGGGAGTCCAGGAGAGCTCGGAAGAAGATCCTGAAGATGAGGTGGATCATCTCTACCCAGCCAAAGAAAGGAAGCAGAAGGAAGGCAAAGAAAAGTCTTCAGCTGTGCCCAAGTGCTTCGGGTGTGGAGGTCGCCATAAGAGGACCGACTGCAGGTTCCGTTCTGCAATCTGTAGAGCATGTGGCAAGCAAGGCCACATAGCAGCTGTGTGTCTGGGCCGTCAGAAGGTACAATCCCGAGAAGAATTGCGCCTGAAAGGTACCAGGGTCCCCAGCCAAAACAGGGTGGGTTTCTGTGCATCACGTAGAAGCATTTATAGGACAGGCACACACAGGCCACTTAAAAAGAAACTGTCACTTAAGGTGAAGTTGCAAGGAGTTCCATTGGTTATGGAACTGGACACTGGGTCTGCCCTTTCAATCATTTCTATTCACACTTTCAGAAAGATTTGCTCTAGCAGTGGGTTCCAGGCCAAGCTTAGGCCATCCAATATAGTCTTAACAGACTTCCAAAATTCCAAGGTGTGTGTAAAGGGGGAGGCCACCCTTACAGTACAATACAAGGATTTTGAAAGTCCATTAGATGTATTGGTAGTTGGGGATGAACGAACGAGTCTCATTGGACTCGATTGGTTTGAGGCCTTGGGAATACAAGTTACAGGGCTTCACAATTTGCAAACATTAGGTCTACAAGAAGTCTGCAAAGAATTTGCAGATGTCTTCAGCCTCCAGCTGGGAGCATACAAATGCCCCCCAGTTTCCTTGAAACTGGACCCCACTGTCACTTCCATTAGAGTGAAAGCAAGGAGAGTCCCCTTTACTTTGAAAGGAAAAATTGATGCTGAATTGGACAAATTGATTCAGCAAGGTGTTTTAGAACCTGTTGACTCAAGTCCATGGGAAACTCCCATAGTCACGCTTCTCGAGGCTAATGGGGACATTTGCATCTGTGCAGATTACAAATGCACTCTAAACAAGGCATTGCAACAGCATGCATATCCTATACCTGTGTTGTTGTTGTTGTTAATTGTGAAGTCGCGTCCGACCCATCACGACCCCATGGACAACGCTCCTCCAGGTCCTCCTGTCCTCCACCATCTTCTGGAGTCCATTTAAATTCACACCTACTGCTTCAGTGACTCCATCCAGCCATCTCATTCTCTGTCGTCCCCTTCTTCTATTGCCCTCAATCTTTCCCAGCATTAGGCTCTTCTCCAGTGAATCCTTCTTTCTCATTAGGTGGCCAAGTACTTGAGTTTCAACTTCAGGATCTGGCCTTCTAAAGAGCAGTCGGGGTTGATCTCTTCTAGGACTGACCGGTTTGAACGCCTTGCAGTCCAAGGGACTCACAGAAGTCTTCTCCAAAGGCCTCAATTCTGTTGCGCTCAGCCTTTCTTATGGTCCAACTTTCACAGCCATACATTGCAACTGGGAAAACCATGGCCTGGACTATACGCACTTTTGTTGGCAGGGTAATGTCTCTGCTCACACATTTTGGCCTCCCTCAAAGGGGGGCGTGTTTTTGCAAAGCTGGATTTAGCACAGGCTTATCAACAGTTACCTGTTGATGAAGCTGCTGCTGAAGCACAGACTATTGTAACTCATAGGGGGGCATTCAAAGTCAAAAGACTACAATTTGGAGTGAATGTAGCTCCTGGAATTTTCCAAATTGTAATGGAAAACACCCTGAGAGGTATACCAGGGGTTTGCCTCTATTCTGATGATGTCCTAATAGCAGGAGAATCCACTCAAAATTTAGCTGAGAGATTGAGGGCTGTTCTGCTGCGTTTCAGGAAAACAGGTCTCAAGCTTTAAAAAGACAAATGCAAAACTGGAGTGTCTTCTACAGATTTCCTGGGATTTAGAAAGATGCCAGGGGTATTCACCCTGCTGAGTCTAAATTAAAGGCTATACTGCAAGCTCCTAGGCCTAAGTCTAAAGCTGAGTTATAAGCTTTTCTGGGCCTCTTGAATTTTTATAATGCATTCATACCTAACAAAGCTAATGTAGCTGAGCCACTTCATAGACTCTTAGACAAACAGGCAGTGTGGCAGTGGTCACAAGCACACGAAAAAAGCTTCAATGAGGTCAAGGCCTTACTTACATCAAATGATGTGCTTGCACATTTTAATGAAACTCTTCCTGTGTGCATCGCTTGTGATGCTTCCCCTATGGGGTGGGAGCTATACTTAGCCATTTAAGAACTGATGGAATTCAGGTTCCTGTTGCATATTACTCCAGAACCTTGTCCTCTGCTGAGCGAAACTATGCTCAGATAGATAGAGAAGCCTTGGCCATTGTTGCTGGAATTAAAAAATTCCATGATTTTCTATATGGCAGACACTTCACGGTCTGTACTGACCATAAGCCTCTGTTGAGGTTTTTTACTACCAACAAACAAACTCCCCATATCATCTCCCCTAGAATGCTGAGATGGTCCATCTTTCTGTCAGCCTATGACTTCTCCCTGGTTCACAAACCTGGCAAGGAAATGGGCCACGCTGATGGCCTTAGTAGATTACCTTTACAAATGGTAGAGGCTGACCCTGCCCCTGCCATCATTTTTTCCATTCAGGCATTGCCTGAGTCTCCCTTAAATGCCAGAGATGTGGCTGCTGAATCAGCCACGGATCTCACACTCACTCGTGTATTGTCCTGGGTCTTGTCTGGATGGCCTGAGAGTTGTCCAGGTACTGAGTTTCAGAGTTTCTGGCTCAAGAAGCATGAGTTATCCACCTTTCAGGGTTGTCTGTTGTGGGGCAGCAGAGTTGTTATTCCTACCTCAATGAGACCTAGGGTCTTGGCTTCCCTTCATGAGGGCCATCCTGGCATTGTCAGGATGAAGGCGCTTGCGCGTAGCCATTTGTGGTGGCCAGGGTTAGACAGGGAGATAGAGACTCAAGTGCATGGATGCCACTTGTGTCAGCGCTCACGCCCAGAAATGCCTCAGGCTCCTGTACATAGATGGGAGGAAACACAGTCACTTTGGTCTAGGGCAGCGGTTCTCAACCTGTGGGTCGTGACCCCATTTGGGGTCGAACGACCATTTCACGGGGGTTGCCAAACAACGCGATCCGCCATTTTTTTCGTCAGCTGGCGCAGGGGGCAGTGCCGCGCATGCGCGCCGCCTGCTTATGACTGGGGCCGCCGTATAAAAAGGTTGAGAACCACTGGTCTAGGGTGCTCGTAGATTACGCTGGGCCCTTTCAGGGTCAATTCTTCTTGGTCCTTGTTGACAGCTATTCAAAGTGGCTTGAGGTTGTACCTGTCTCTTCCACCACTGCTGCCAAGACCATTCAAGTACTGAGAGGGATTTTTGCTGCACATGGGCTCCCAGATGTCCTGGTGTCTGACAATGGTCCTCAATTCACTTCTTTCAAGTTTCAGGCTTTCTTGCAGGCCAACATGATTCGTCATGCCACCTCGGCACCATTCCACCCTTCCACCAATGGTATAGCTGAGCGGATGGTCTGCATCACCAAGGATGCTTTAAAGAAACTGACCTACGGAGACTGGCACCACAAGTTGGCAGACTTTCTTCTTGCTTACCGCACCACACCTTCAACTTCCACTGGGAAGAGCCCAGCTGAACTCTGTTGGGGGCACAAACTAATCACCAAACTTGACAGGTTGCACCCGAACAGATTGCCTCCTAAGATCACCCAACTTAGGGCACCACGGTGTCTGCAAGTGGGTGCCCCGTATGGACCCGGAACTATGGGCCCGGTCACTTGTGGGTTCCTGCCGTAGTATGCAAGGTCACTGGTCCATTGTCCTACGAGGTCTCCTTGGATGACAGCCATGTTCTTCGGCGGCATATCGATCTGGACTTACCCTCTGCAACTCCTGGGCTTTCTCCAGGGGGGAGGGGGACCACTATGGGCAAAGGGAAGGGTGTTGGCAGCAGCCGGGGCCAAACGGAGAGGCCGAAGAAGGCCTGTTCCAGGGTTCCGCAAGTGTTCCAAACAGGAATTCAAGGGAACAAGAAATAATACAGGCACCAGTGCCTACTCCAGCCAGGGAGTCACCCAGGGTGCATACTCATCATTCACAACTACCATTCAGCACTCCAATCAGAGAGAATAACTGGGAGCATCCAAATAACCCAAACATTGCAAGACAACTGGCACACAAACAGCCAAGCTGGCCCAGTACTGCTACTGCTTCCAAAAGGAAGTCTTCACACAGGGAGGTAGTCAGAGAGGCAAATCCTGATTCTGGCACCTCCAGCATAGAATGGGGGGCAACTGAGTATTGGGGCACTGCAGAAACCCCAGACAATCCCATTACGGGGCTTGGGAGTGAAGGGATGCGTTCCCTTGATAGGTCCATTGTGGACTTGGAGAGTTCTAAAGAAATACCAAACATTGGCAGGCATACAGAGAGGCCCGAGAGCCTACAGTTAGGCAGGTCAACCAGGTTCAGGGGGGAGCAAAGTCTTGGTCTGATGAGCCCGGTGGGCAAGCAAGCAGACCAGGCAACAGGACATAGTTCACAGGGACCACCAGGGTTTGAAAGAGGGGGCAACTCCACTCCATCCTCTGCACAAGAGGAAGTAGGGGGTTCTCAGAACCTGAGGAGGTCACAGAGAGTAAAAAGATCTCCCAAGTATCTTAAGGACTTTGTAACCCTGCTGTCAAAGCAAGGAAAGTGAGAGGGTGCCTGCTGTTGTTGGAAAACTGGGAGTGTGAGTATTGGGTAGTTAATTCCAAAACAATAGCCCAGTACCATTTGTGGTGTGGCTAGTGAACAGCTACAATAAATGTGCAGGTTTTGGGTTGGCACACCACGCTCATGTTGAGGTCGCGTATAACTACCTATATAGTTAATAAGTCTCATCCGAGGGGGAAGGGGAATTGTGTCCTGAGCCTGCAAAGACAGGCTCGGGACGTTGCAACGGTCCCGGGCAGTTGCAAGCTGCCCGGGACCAGACAGAGTGGCGCCGGCGTCGCGTGCATGCGCGAGGTGCGGAAGCGTGCCAGAATGTTACCTTTTTGCCCGGGGATTCTATTAAAGGACTCAGAGAGGCCTGCAAGCCTCAGAACTGTGATGAAGAGAGAACTACTGAAATAAAGGGCTGTTGGAATTACAGAATGTGCTGTATTCATTCGCCGTTGACTCGAGGACTCAACAGATTCGTTCACATGAAATGGGACAGTGTAAAACTGGGCCATCCAATAATTTGGATAGCCTATGCAGTATTTCATAGATACGTTTAAGAATTTTACTGAAAACATGTTTAGTTTGTCTGTCTTTTCATGGTATTTGCAATCCTTAATATTCCAATTGAAGGGAACCTATATAGAATTAAAGACTACAACTTGGGTACTAACACATTCTTGAATTTGCCATGCTGATATTAGAAAATACCATTTAAAGTATTTAACCTGACAAAATATGTTGAGGCTTCAGAGATTACTTTTCCAATTTGTTGTTTCCTGACTGCAAAATGTTTGCTCTGTGTGTGTGTGTGTGTGTGCGCGCACGCGTGCACACGCAAGCATGTGTTGCCCCAAAAATCAATGCAATCAAAACTCTCTTTGTTATATCAATACCTAAAAAAACAGAGTTTTGATTACATGGTTGCAATAGCATCTTGACTTTTTTTTACTAGAGCCTGCAAACATACTAGCTCAATGAAAGAAACACAAATTATTGAAATGCATTTCAAAAGAAAAAAGAACTCATGCTGATTGTAAATTGTACACTAAAAGGGATTAGATGTTCAACTAACCATAATAACCCTGCTGTTATATAAATGTGCCTGGAAACTAAGGAAAGCAGTTTATATTATATGCTTCTCAGTAAGGTATTTCTGGGGCATCCTAAGTAAAAAATTGGAATACCCAGTATATCTTGTAGGTTTTATGTTGGCCCTTTCTCGTTGACATGTGCTTAAATTATCCTGACAGCCACAGAAGCAATCTAGCTGGATGATCCACAGAGGAAGCATGTGGATATAATCTCTTGTTGACTTGTTACCTGTTTTGGACTGAATTTGGCTGGTGGAGAAGGCCAAAGTACCCAGCCCCAAGGTTGTTTGGGGCAAACATAACATTATTCAATAGGACGACGGATAAACCTAAAACTAGTTGAAATTGGCACTTGATTCTCTGCCCTGGAATAGAGAGAGACAAAGGATGGTAACATGATTTCTGATATGATATTTCTGAGTTTTGGCTGACATACAGAAAGGGCTGTTTGTTTATATTTCCTGCCAAAAACACTTTGTAGTGAAGCATCGGCCAGGTTGCTATTGAAACCTTCGTCCCCAAACATAACATTGCAAAGTCAGGAATTCCTGACAAGTATCAGCCTCTCTATATACTGTAGGCCTGGGTTCCTATAGGCAAGAGAAAGAGCTCATTTAACCATTCTAGGATGACAAAATATGCAGTTTATTACAATACCTGTATTTCCATACTCCACAAAATTGAATTTACACCAAAATATGGTTATGTTGGTGGATTTTAACATGAAATTTGAGTGTATTGGTATTTTTTTATTTTCCTTATGCTTAATCAAACACAATGAAATAATCTCACTGTAAAGTTATTGCTGATCATTTACATAATGGCTTTATGAACTTCCAGCAGCATAAGCTATTTTTTTATGCATGTAACAGTGAATATAGTGATTAATATTTTGCTCTTCTTTCATGAAGTACCAGAATCTGCTGTGTGAATTGAGTCCAGTTGTCCTACTTAGAGTTCATTTGGCCATGCTCTTAATTTTGCATCTAAAATTCTAGAATTTCTGGGGGGGAAACTAGTCATTACACAAGGAGTACTTTGTACTTTGTACCTAACAGCTGCTTCTGTCTATTCATAAGGGAACCATCTGAATTCAATGCAGTTTTCTCCAAAGTAAGCAAGTATAGAATTACTGGCTAATTTCCATTTGTTTTTATTGCAGAAGAGAAAAGGCCAGTATTCTCACCTGACTTTGAGTTTACAAAGTCACTGCTGTAGATGACCCAAAGAATGGAATCACTTGACAAAGTATCCTGACTGAAAAGTTATTCCACAACATACTTTCATTGTATTTTTTATCCAGTTTGGTTTACTAATGTGAGTGTTAAATGTAGGTAGTGACACATTGGTTTCAAAGACAATCCAGTATGCATAATATTTCGACTTCATGTTGACTCAAACCAAAATTCTGTATAATTTGTTCCATCTGCCTAAATATGGTGATCATACCTATATGTCAGAAAATGATTGTCTCTAAGAACTCAAGACAGATTATATGGGATTTTTCTTCATTTTATTCTTGTAACACTACTTTGTAGATTATGAGAGAGCACGACTAGCCAAAAATAATGCAGTGATTTACTAAAGGTGAGAAGGGATCTGAATATGAGTCTCCAAATCCCATTCAAGTATTTTATCCATTATTCTAGAAAGATATGTCTAACTCTTGAGAGTTGTCAAAGTTCTTTGAAACGAAGACTGTCACAGCTCCATGTAAGTATTAGTCCATGAAGTGGAGAAATATAATGACCACATTATTCTAAATCCAGGTATCTGACCTTGGTAACTTTAAGACTTGTGAACTTCAACTTCCAGATCTCTGGATCGTGAGACTTTTGTGGACTGAAAAAATACATGTAAAAACCATGTCATATTTAGGTCAGTAATCAACAAAACACTAACCTGCTCTTGAGATTAAGAATATATGAACATAAGAAAAGCTCTCCTGGATTGGACCATGGACCCATCTGGTTCAATCTGGTACAAGTAGTCCATTCATTTAGTAATAGTAATAGTAGTAAAGTTGGAAGGGACCTTGGAGGTCATCTAGTCCAACCCCCTGCTCGGGCAGGAAACCCTACACCATTTCGGACAAATGGCTGTCCAGTCTCTTCTTAAAAACTTCCAGTGTTGGAGCATTTACTGCTTCTGGAGGCAGGCTGTTCCACTGATTAATTGTTCTCACTGTCAGGAATTTTCTCCTTAGTTCTAGGTTGCTTCTCTCCTTGATTAGTTTCCACCCGTTGCTTCTTGTCCTGCCTTCAGGTGCTTTGGAAAATAGCTTAATTCCCTCTTCTTTATGGCAGCCCCTGAGATATTGGAATACTGCTATCATGTCCCCCCTTGTCCTTCTCTTCGTTACACTAGACATACCCAATTCTAGCAACCGTTCCTTATATGTTTTAGCCTCCAGTCCCCTAATCATCTTTGTTGCTCTTCTCTGTACTCTTTCTAGAGTCTCAACATCTTTTTTACATTGTGGTGACCAAAACTGTATGCAGTATTCCAAGTGTGGCCTTACCAAGGCATTAAAGAGTGGTATTAATACTTCACGTGATCTTGATTCTATCCCTCTGTTAATGCAGCCTAGCACTGTGTTTGCCTTTTTGGCAGCTGCAGCACACTGCTGGCTCATATTTAAGTGATTGTCTACTAGGACTCCGAGGTCCCTCTCACAGTTACTACTATTGAGCATGGTGCCACCTATGCTGTACTTGTGCATTTGGTTTTCTTGCCTAAATGTAGAACCTTGCTTTTTTCACCATTGAATTTCATTTTGTTAGTTAGTGCCCAGTGTTCAAGTCTGTCCAGATCCTTCTGTATCTGAAGCCTGTCTTCTGGAGTGTTGGCTATTCCTGCCAGCTTGGTGTCATCTGCAAATTTGATGAGTTCCCCATCTATCCATTCATCCAAATCGTTGATGAAGATGTTGAAGAGTACTGGGCCCAGAACAGAGCCCTGGGGCACCCCACTACACACTTCCCTCCATATAGATGCAGTTCCATTGAGGACCACTCGCTGAGTACGGCCGGTCAGCCAGCTACTGATCCATCTGGTGGTGGTTCTGTCTACCCCACATTTTTCTATCTTGTCAAGTAGTAGGTTGTGATCTACTTTATCAAATGCCTTACTGAAGTCCAAGTAAATTATGTCCACAGCATTCCTCTGATCCACTAATTTTGTCACTTGGTCAAAGAATGCAATCAGATTTGTCTGGCATGATCTATTTTTGACAAACCCATGTTGGCTTTTAGTAATGACTTTGTTTGCCTCTAGGTGTTCGTTGATTCGTTGTTTGATTATCTTTTCCAGGATCTTCCCAGGTATTGAGGTCAGGCTGATAGGTCTGTAGTGACTCTTCAAAGTTACAACGGCCCTGAAAAAAGTAACCTATAATCATTTTTCATACTTAAAACTGTTGTAGCATCCCTATAGTCAGTGACTAAAATTTGGAGGCTTGGCAACTGACTCATATTTATGACTGTTGCAGGGTCCTGCAGTTATGTGATCACCTTTTGCAACCTTCTGACAAGCAAAGTCAATGGAAAAGCCAGATTCACTTTACAACTGAAACTTAACAAGTGCAGAGATTTGCTTAACAACTGTGGCAAGAAAGGTTGTAAAATGGGGCAAAGCCCTTAACCACTTAACAGCTGTCTCACTTAGCAACAGAACTGCTGGGTTCAATTGTGGTTGTGAGTCAAGGACTACCTGTATTACACAATGGTCAAGCTTGGGAAGCTCATAAGCCTTTTCACTGTTGGATCCCAGCAACCAGCATTTGAGGCATACTGAGCATGCTGAAGAGGCAGTAAACAGCTTTCAATATTAGTAGCCATGGAAGTGTGACCCTCCCATAAACCTCTCTAGTCCCCTTTTAAGATCAGTTACAACTGCTGGCAGCAAATTCCTCAGTTTAACTATGTGTGAAAAAGTATTGAGATATAGAGAAACTATCTTACTTATGCTATAAATTATTTTATTTACCTTAATCATATTTCTTGTTAATCTCCTGCTTCAGGCTAAAGTGTCCTCACTGCTGTTATCTTTTTTTATGAGAGGTATGTTTCAATCCCAAATCTCCTGTTATAATAATATTCTTTTAAAATTTTCATGGCCAGAACTGAACTTAGTCCTCCAAGTGTAGTCGCATCATCCCTTATATAAGGATTGTTCTAAAGAGGATTGTTGCATTATTGCACCAATAGCTGTTTTCAATTCTCTTCCTAAAGAGTTGCAAGCATAAAAATTGCTGATTAACAGTAACTGCACACTCTCTTAACATTTTTATGGAAGTGCTGATGACTCCAAGATTAGCATTCTGATTTGGTGGATTTCATTTATTTATACATACAGACAGTGGACCCGTACATACACATACTAAACTCCCTTTTTATGGCTTTGTAATCCCTTAATTCAGGGTAGAATCAGAACTGGATGAAGTTGAGTGTTTACTGGCCTGATACACTTCTTGATCCCATGCAGAGTTTGCAGCAGATATTTTTTTCTTTGCACCCTAGGAGAGAAACATCTGCTGCTATCTAGGATTGAATTCTCAACCTTCTGAATGGAAGGGAGCATCTTCACCATTAGGCCACTATACCACTCCTACATATGTACACATACTGGTTTACAGTAAACTAGATTTGCCATCATGAATTGACTTTACCAGTTTGGAGATGTATTTTGGAGTTCTTCACAATACTTTTTTGACTTTACTACTTTGAAAATGTGGTACCCTCAACAAACAGAGGGTCTTCATTGGTCAACCAACTGGCTGGAATCTAGAAAGAAGAGAGGAGACAACAGAGGCCCAGATGAGTGGGCAGGTGAGTGACCAGAGGGGTGACCCCAAGCTAGGTGAGTGGAGGTGACTGGGTGAGAGATCAGAGCAGACTGACATCCTGAATGATGGACATTGAGACCCCTGGTGAGTGACTGTGTAGCAAAGAAGAACCTGGATACCTGTAGAAAGGAAATAGATGAATCTGGACTCTAGTGACCCTTTTATGGGTGGTGTGTTTTTTCTATTCTGGATACATTTGAATATTGTTTTGTTTGTTGTGTATTAATCATTTTTTTCCCTTTTGTATTTTTGATCAGCTGATGCTTTTTTTTGGTCAGAACTAATTTTATTTTGTGTTCTTTCAGTAGGAGTTTGTGTCTTTAATAGCATTCCTCAATTGCTTATTAACCATTGTGATGTTATTTTGGATTTCATGAACCCTTTTACTGATTTCAATTCTACATTCTAACTGTGAGTCTAATATTGCAGTTTAAATAATCTCCATGAATTGCATACAGAATTACTTCTTAACTCTCTCTTTCAACTTTCTTTTTATCAGTCCCCTCATTTTTTGAAAATTTCAGGACCTTATGTAAAACTTGATTGGTTTGAACTTTCTTTGAAGCACCCATTTATATACATGTGGATCCTAGCATGGTGATTAATGTTCCCATTTATCCAGTGGTGGGATTCAGCCAGTTTGCACCACTTTAGCAGAACCGGTAGCTAATTTTTTGTTGCCCAGGCCCAGAATGGACTTCCGGAAGCAGCAGCCACACAGAGAACCGGTTGTTCACATATTTGAATCCCACCACTGCATTTATCTGAACACTTTTTAAGTCCTGAAATGATTCTGGACATGTGCTGTCCCACTCACTCACACACATGTAATGGTGGTTTAGTGGGTTTATTAATATTCCCTAGCAATTCCCTTCACTAAAATCCCAGAACTGTCCCAATTAAGTTCAGCCAAAAGCAGACCAGTGCTAGTCCACAGAGTAATGGCCAATGAGTCCACAAGGCACTTGAAAGTTTCCCAAACAAGATAAACTATCAGGCAAAATACACAATATAAGAGGGTTCACAAGGCAAGAAAAGTCCAGAGTTCACAAAGCACGATACAAGTCAAGGCACAGTGTCAATCCAAAGCAAGACATGAATCACAATGAACAGAAAACACACAGCTAGGAAATGAACATATTAATTCTCAGCATCATCTCCATCTGTCTGCTGTGCTAAATACTCAGCTTCTGGTGCAGTCCATCAAGAGGGGCATTGCTGCCTCCTCATGAGCAATCAGGCTAACCTTTGCTGCTCCTGCCTTTTTTCAGCCCTACATGTTCTCGAATCAGGTGCAGAAAGCAGTTCCTCTTCCTTGTTGCTGACGGGCTGCAGCAACATGTTTTTCCCACCTGAAGCCTCAGGGTTGTCCTGCTGCACCTGTGCTTCAGTCAAATCCCTCTCAGATGGCTGCTTGGAGCCATTGACCAATTCCCCTCCTGATATGCCTGGGACTGGTTCATCCTCCTCTGAACTGACATCTGGAGAGGTATCTGGGGAAGTGTCCAGAGGAGTCGTTACAGGGCACTATTTATGATCAGTCTGGTATTGGCTCCAGGCTAGATATTTCAGAGCATAATCATTAAGGATGTCTAGAAATTAGGTTTCCATATCAAGTCAAGGACCTGCATTTTCTTAATCTATGTGAAGATAATTGAATGCATTCATTACTATTATTATTTCTTTTTCAGATGCCTGTCTAATTCTGTTTTTCATCTGAAAGTCAACTTTAACTTCTAAATCAAGAGGGCATGTTCCTACTTGATTTGGGGAACTGATCTGACCACAATGACCAGGTGAGAATTTGCTCCAGTTTTGGATTCTCCTTTGTGGGATTCCAGTCACTCCATCATCAATGCATCCCACCCTATCTTGTCTGTAGATCTTATATTAAGAGATAACCATATTCCATTCCACTAGTTCTCTGTAAAACCTGTTACTGTGAAGTTTTCTTCTAACATCAAGCACCATGTTTCTTACTTCACCATAACAGCTGATTTTCAATGATCTAACCAAATTCTAGGTTGGGTGTGAGGCAGGTTGCTCATTTTTGCCTGGTTGCTCATTTTAATTTTAAAATTAAGATTTTTAATTTAAAGAATGAGCCCACCCTTTTTTAAAATTATTGAGTCAGTCTTTAACCTTTTTTGTTCTAACATTTAAGTGAAAATAACCCTCAGAGAATATATGTCCATTAGATCTACTTTTCACTCATTGCCACTACCAAGCAAAATCAATGTTGGACAGTTTATCAAAGCCTCACTCAGCTTTTTCTTCTACATGTTAAACATAACCTCTTCCTCTACTTTTACCCCATATGACCTGCTCTCTGTCGCCTTTTTTCCAAATATATGCCTTTTTGTGTTTAGCTTTATGAAAGTTGTGATACAGAAAATTGTGCTTAAAGCTCCAGATGAGGTCTATGTGAAGCAGAGGAAAGCAATGCTATGTGATAATTGCTTCCTTTGATGTTTTTGCAATGAAACTTTGAATGTATCTTAAAATTGCATTCATCTTTTTGAAGCCAGATCACTCTGCTAACTTAAGGGAAGTCTGTTCCAGGAAGGCACAAAGGAGCCACACTCATTGTTCCAACACAAAAATAGCTATCTCCAGAACACCATCTGTCAACATAGAAATAGCTTCTTCTTCTTCTTCTTTTTTTTTTTTTTACAATTTTGGACTAGGCTTATGTTTAGTACTTTAAGAAGACATCACCACCTTAGGTAACTGTTATGCCTAACAACTTCAGTTTGAATGATGCCAGCAAGCCTATACATTTCAAAGAACTTACCCATAAACAGAGGAATCTTTACTATTATTAGCATTCTTCTACCTGGAGCACATTAATATATTTATTGTCATTTAAAAGTCATTGCATTGCTTTGATCATGATTTTATTACATCTCGTTGTCTTTTCTTTTATAACTGCTAATATCTTGTTTCTCTAGAATTTTACTCTGCAATTGTAGGCATCCAGATACCTACACAAAATAACAGAATAAAAATTAAACTTGTCTGTGACCAGAGCAAATAAGGCTTTAATCAAACTTCACAGAAAATGATGGAAGTAATACAAATAAAAGATTGTGAGAGTCAGCTGTCAGAAAAATGATTCAGTAATGTATATGAGCCCTGGGGTTACCTCATCTTTAAAGATAATCCAGGTTGTCATATGTATGTTTTAAAGAGGAAAGATGAAACTCTTTATTAATAAATCAAGTATAGTCTCAACTACCATTTAATACTGCTGCTGCAGATATTTGCTTAATCTAATTAAATGTATGCAACCCTTCTCAATGTTATTTAGAGAATCTGCAATTACAGGAAGATCATTTAGCCTATTACCAATGTCTTATATTTATATTTGTATGAAAAAGACAGACAGACTTAGAACACAGCCCACTTGAAAGTCAAGCATGCTTGAAACCAATTGAAATAATTAAACCATACATATTTTTCTCAAAACTTTTATTCAATTATTCTAATGATAATGCTTACAATCTAAGAACAACAAAATATTCACAGAAATGCAAGCATTTCCACCCCACCCCCTTATTTTTAATGTTCAGATTAATGCAGGAAAATACATATCATATCCTTTCATATAAGAGTTTATAAAGATCAAATCCATCTCTTCAAAATGATTTCTATCATAGCAATATTGCTGTTCTCCCAGTATGCATATTTAACAATATTTTTTTTAAAAAAAAGGCTTTAGGTGTCAAATTCAGATTCACTTCCATATCTTGATATTTTTAATATAAATTCACCTATTTCCATCAAAATGAGCAAATCTCAAATTGAACAGTTATTATCCATTCTCTTCCTGTTGGGCCATGAAAATGAAGGGTGTCCCAGCTCAGAAAATATTTTGTCCCACTTTGGAACGACCCTATCATGCTGAACAAAGCACCCCTTTCGTTACCTGATCTTTGTTGCTTGGATAGACACAAAGTCTTGTCTGTCAAAGTAAGTGTACTTGTTGCTTTATGAACAACTATCTTCCTGGGCTTCTAAATCTACAGATGAGCATTCATTTTCCTTTTATCAAGCCACTCTAAATATGGTTCTTGTCAGTGTGTCAGTAATCTCCGTGTTTCAGAGACATAAGACACTGGTGCACTGGGACATTCTTTCTGCTCAACTCTTGCTGACGTCTGATGCTTAAAACAGAGCATGCTTTCATCCTTCCGTGCATTGTTGCAACCCCCTAGGAATATTTTTAAAAGGTGCTGCAGTTACTGAGGGGGGGAACATTTGCCAACCAAAGCAGATGAGGATACCTTGGTTTCAGTCTCTGTGAATGCTGCATTGTAGTTTCAACTTTACATCAGCCTGATAACAGAAGGGATCATGTCTAACTTTGGCTACAGGCGAGAGCTTAGTAAATATGAAGACCTGGATGAAGATGAACTCCTTGCTTCTCTTACTGATGAGGAGCTGAAGGAGCTAGAGAAGGAGTTGGAAGATATTGAGCCTGACCGGAGCCTTCCTGTGGGGCATAGGCAAAAGAGTCTAACGGAAAAAACTCCCACAGGAACTTTTAGCCGGGAAGCACTGATGGCCTACTGGGAAAGGGAGACCAGGAAACTTCTGGAAAAAGAGAGGATGGGGGCATGTGAACAGGTAGGACGATAAATGCATTAATTTGGCCCCAGAAATAACTCTTATTCAGTTGAATGGTTTCCCTGCTCTGTATTTTCCATCAAACCAAAAAGTCAATTGATCAAGAGTAGAAACTTTATTAACAAGCAGAGGCTGTAGAGTAGTATACATTTTCTTCCTCTGTACTATTAAATTATCATCCCAGTGAGTTCATTGCTTCAGAACTCTGCTTCCCAGGATGTTAGTTTATACTGTGAAGATCTTTTTTATATACAAATATTCTTTTTACATGAAGGAACATCCAAAAAATCATCAAAGTGCAAGCTGAGAAGAACTGACATGGCCACAGTTGGATTGATTATGTATTTTTGCTAAATGTATCACTCATATCTCAGCTTCAGTAACACATCTAATATCAAATTCTGTTTAGCATTGTATTACAACAGATGTGGCCTACCACATTTCAGATTCATAGCATTTAATCTGCTTTAGGGAAAACCCTGAATTCCAGCAATAAAAGCTAGTACAAAATGATGACACAAGGGAAGATGCTAATTATTGGCTGCCTTTCATGTGTTATTATATACACAGAAAAGACCTGAATATTTAAGAGTCTTATTCAGATTTTAAAATAAGTCATGTGATGAGGGCCTGTGGCGATATGCATGCTAACTTCAATCTACTTCTTTCTATTATTTTGGATATCATATTTTCCAGGATTTCAAATGATAGAAAAGTGGTAGAAGTTAAGAAACTGGTGTGCATAAGTCTGCACTTCAAATATTTGCTTCTGGCATATTGAATGTATAGCAAAGTGAGGATAATGCAAGTATACTTCCTTCTTCTTTTATCATCAGAATAAATTTATTGTCTGAATAAGGCCAGGCATAAATCTTATTACAGGTATTACACATTGTGGTAATTGAACTTCTTTACTGATCTGTTGAAGATTGTTTCTTGATGTACCAACAAGTCTCTATCAACTTTCTGTCCATCCCTTGTCCTTCTACTTCCCCTTCTCTTATCCTTCCTATTCTGTCTCTAACTCCCCAATTCCAAAGTTCTTAAAGAAACTCCATAATACAAGCTTTATAAACTCAGAAAAAGGTTCAGAGTAATTTGTTAAAATGAGTTGAGAAGGAGCACTGCAGCTTCTAACATGCTAAAAAGTATTGTAATCAAAACAAGGAGTCACTTGTTGAGATAGGCAACTATAGCAATCAAATAAATAATAAATAAAAATCATACAAATGACTATTTCATATTTATGATAGATGATTGATGAGATAGATAGATAGATAGATAGATAGATAGATAGATAGATAGATAGATAGAGTGTAAATAAAAGATAGAATGATAGAGAGATACATAGAGGTAATCTTCAACTTATGACCATAACTGAGCCCAGAATCAGAGCTATAAAGTGGGTCACTATGTCTCTATTGCTCAATTTTACAACCTTTTATGTGGTGGTCATTAAGCAAGCTCATTAAGCAAATGTCACAGTTGTTAAACAAATCCATTTTATCTAATGCCAATTTTTTGCCAGAAATCTGAGATAAATACTGGAAACCAGCAAAAATCATGGTCACATGACTGCCATAAATCCAGTTGCTAACTGCCCAAAAGGTGATCAAATGATCACAGTGTGTGTGTATACAGCCACTGGAATTTGGGAACTGCAGAGAATGTTGTAATTTTGAACAGTCACTAAGTCACCAGTCATAAAGTGAGGACTACAGATAGTGGATAATGAGCAAGCAATAGAGACAGAGAACGAGATCTTAATTAGAAAATCTACCTTTCAGTGGATTTTTTAAACTGTGGTTTTAGGAAGAAATACAAACATAAAATCACCCCCTTCCTATTTTAACCTCCTAAACAAGGGGTGTCAAATTGCCGGCCCATGGGCTGGATGTGTCACCAGGAAATCATGCCCACCCCATTGCCAGCAATGGGGAAAAAGCTCCGATAAGTTGCACAACGTCAACTGATGTCGCGAGTTTGACATGTCTGTCCTAAACAAAGGCCATACATTTCAAATTTCAGCCCAGTCTCTATCAATAATATCATAACAGCACTGTGCTGACCATAACAGCCATAATAAAAAAAGAAAGAGAGTGACTTATGTCTATCAAAAGATTGGGATGAGGCAAAATTTAAGGAAAATTAGAAATACTTGGTTGGACAATAATGAGTTTAATATTAAACTAGAAGAAAAAGATTTCTAAATAACTACAAGTGAGATGGTCTCTCTAGCTAGCCAAATAGTATTGATTTTTCCCACATGTATTTTTTGTTTCTTTTATAACATAACATTGTTTTTCTAGAGCAGAAAATTGGAATTAAGCATAACAACTAGAAAAGAGAAAATAGCACTCCTAGCAGCATCCAGATTACAGGGCTTTATTTAACTCTGAACAGATAGAGTCATGTTTCATTCTTATCAGAACCAGTCTGAAGGAATTTATCCTGGTGCTTGAAGCCTGGGTGTTGGTATGCAGTCCAAGTACTAATAGTTACTGGTCATCCTGCCTTTCCAAGGGCAGAATGAAATAACAGTAACAAGCAATAACAACAATTATAATCCAAGTAAGAAAAAAGTAATGATGAAAAAAGCAGGATTTAGAGTTATGTAATTCAATGGTATACCCAAATAGCAACAACAGTCATTATGTCTGGAGCTGGGAATGTACAAGCACAGTTAATTCTAGACTTAATTTCAACCTACACTTGACACTGCTTGGCACTCCTCTGAAATTGTTCTGTGTTTCAAGCCCAATGGTTGTAATTCAAGCTTCAAACTTTTTTAAAGACAAAGCACTTACGCTGCAGGCATGGAGTGTGCATGGATAATATTCCTCTACAGTTCAATGGTGTTCTAGCTCCCGATCCCAACACACACACACACACACAAACTCATACAAAACTCTGTGGGTGTCTGCCTGTGTAACAGTAAAAGAAAAACAATAAACAATTAGGTTGTTACTAATAAATGGTCCTGGGTATACTGCTGATATTCCATTTTTCATCTGGGAACTTCGCATGGTTGGAAGAAAACGAATTGTAGCAGCTTGAAACAGGAATATGCAATAATGGGAGATCTAAATTCTCCATGCTTAATTGCTGGATACAGAATTTGAATAGCAGTGTTTTTTCATGACCTTGCTTATTAAAATAGTTATAATATTTGTATTCTTCCAGGATTTTCTACTCATTTCAGTTCTAGAACTGATAAAGTGAGGCTATGGCTAGCAGTTGGGAGGGAAAGTGCATAAAACTGCTTATACAATTAAGAGGGCTAGATAAGAATCCTAATGCTTTTTTGAGGGGGGGGAGGTAATGATGAACATTTCGGTGACATTCAAGCAAAAAAAAAAAGGTTACCTAAGTGTATATTGTGGTTAATACAAGTTTAGCAAAGAAGGGATCCAAATAGCATAATTAGGAAGCGTTCACTGAAGAAACAAAACTGACAGCATCAACTGTTTTTTTTTTCTACATTGACATAACTCTTTGTGAGATGTCAACACTGAAATTGTGCGTACTGATTTTGTCCTGTTCTAGTACTGTAGAATACAGCTAGACAGATTAGAATGGGATAAGCAATTTTTTCTGGTCCCAACATCTGACTTGGACTTTGAGTGGCATGCTAAAAATCCAGAAATAGGGCATATATACAAATAAAAGCAAATGTATTTACATTCATATTTATTTACAATAAATTGCATTCTATAAATTCACTCTTGTTAAAAATTACAGTCTGACAACAAAATTGACCTGAGCCAACATAATGGCTTAAAGGCCTAGACTAGAAAATGTGAGACCGTGATCTTAGGCCGGTCACTCTTTCTTAGTCTTAGTAAGGAAGCAATGACAAACAATTTCTGCAAAAGTTGCCAGGAAAACCACAAAGGCTTTTCCATGTAGTCAACAGCTATCAAGGCTGATTTCAAAGGACCAAATTAAATAAACACTGAGCTAACTCTGTGGGGATTTTCTGCAGTGCTTACAAGGATCTTCTGCAGGATGAAATTTTGGGCTATCCCCTTTTGGATTGGAAGAATAAATGAATTACACATTATGCTAAGTAAAACATTTTAGAAATTATTCAATTACCAATCATTTCTTGTTTTCCTCACTCAAGATCAGAAACAGGTGGACATGATGGAAGCTAACTTCCTCACTTTGGTTTTTTTTTAAAATCAAACCTGCAGCTGCCACTTCCCAGGGTGCCGTTCTCTGAAAATATTCAATATTCAATTGAAGACAAATAAGATTAGAGTAGCACTCATTATGCTGTTAACCCTCAATAATATTGTGAACTTTCTAATAGATGTTATGACACACAATCACAACATTGTTAAATTCAAACATCTTCAATAAATTGTGATCAGATGCTTAAATAAATTGAGTATTTTTATGCAAAATTGAATTTGAAAGTACTGCTTCTCAAAAATCAAATGAAAAATCATGGTGCATAATTTTTCTATAATAATTATCTGGAAAAGATCACCAGGAAAGCTCACTGAATAAAATTTGAGGACCTTTACTGATTAAATGCATTTTTATCATTTCCTTTTGATCATAATTCCCTTGTAGGATTATAAGCAAGAAGAAGAAGAAGGTGATGATGATGATGACGGTGGTGATGAGTCAGATGAAATTAAAGAAGAATATTTTACAGGAAGTAACAGCGAACTTTCTGAAGAAGCACCCAATGAAAAAGAGGACGGAGAGGATGAAAATAAAGAGGATGAAAAGAACAATGAGGAATATGAGGAAGAGGATGAAGAAGATGACGGAGAAGAAGAAGCAAGTAGTACAGATGATGAAGAGGAATCTGTTGAAGAGTGTGAAAAACTTCCAAATACTAGGAAGCAAACTTCACTCAACATTAAACTTAAAAACCACAATGAAAATGAAATTGTTACCAATGGTCACAGTGAAAAGGAAGCGGAATATTTGAACTACAGAATGGGAGCCATGCACCCATGTGGAAATCCAACAGTGATTGAAGATGCATTAGAAAAAGTTAGGAGTAATGATGCTGAAACTACTGAAGTCAATTTAAACAATATTGAAAATATCACACCACAGATGCTAACACATTTTGCTCAGGCCCTGCGGAATAACACTGTAGTGAAGACTTTTAATCTGGCTAACACTCATGCTGACGACAATGTTGCAATGGCTATTGCAGGTGTGCTAAAGGTGAATGACCATATTGTGAGTCTGAATCTAGATTCTAATTTTATCACAGGTAAAGGAATTCTTGCTATCACGAGGGCTTTACAAAACAATAAAGTTTTAACAGAACTACGATTCCATAACCAAAGGCACATAATGGGCAGTCAAGTTGAAATGGACATGGTTAAACTTCTAAGGGACAATACTACTATTGTGAAACTAGGCTATCACTTCGAGCTTGCTGGACCAAGAATGAGTATGACAAGCATTCTGACAAGAAATATGGATAAACAAAGGCAGAAACGGATGCAAGAACAGAAACAGCAACAGTCCAGTTGGGATGGAGCACTGAGTCCAAAGACCAAAGCATTGCAGAAGGGAACTCCTGGTTCTTCACCATATTCATCTCCTAGAGGTTCACCTTGGTCTTCTCCAAAGATTTCTAAGAAAATTTCACCTCCTCAAAACCAACTTTCACCTCCCAAAAGTTCACCTATGCCTTCTCCAAAGATTTTAAAGAAAGACACTGCTATTAAAAACCAATCTCCCTCCCCCCCACCACAATCACCACCCCCATCACCAACTGCACCATCTCCTCCTCCTCCTCCTCCTCCACCACCACCACCTCCTCTTCCTCCTCTTCTTCCACCACCACCACCTCCTCCTCAAATAGTTGTAGAAAAAAAAGCACCCACCAGGAATATTGCTGAGGTTATAAAACAGCAGGAAAGTGCTAAAAGGGATCTACAAAATAAACAGAAGAAGAAAAAAAGCAAGAAAAATAAACAATATGAGAATGCAATATTAAAAGAAATTAAAAATTCATTAAAATCCATCCCAGACAATGTATCAGAAGAAGGGTCACGTCCTTCAAGCCGACCTTCTACCCCAGTAAGATCACTCCACACTGATCTTATGGAGGCAATTCGAGGAAGTAGCATAAAGCAGCTAAGGCGGGTAAGTAACTCTAATTTCAGGAGTTGATTTAGAGTTGATTTAGGTGAGTTGGGCACGACAGATAATCACACTTTTTTTCAAAGGATAATCTATAGGGCGATAAATTTTTTATCACTTTGTTGAAAAAGAGAAAGTACTTCCTTAACTTGCCTCTGAGAATTTGTAGGAATTGAGCGCTGATAGTGAGGTCACCTTGATAGATTAGAACCCTCAAGAAGGAACTTCGTAGAAAGAGCTTCTTACAAACAGTCTCTCAAATCTCAAACTGCCTCAACTGGCATTTTTGGGTATGAAACAAAATTACATTGCTCCTACAAATCAATGATTTCTCATTGCTGTTCTTCCACATTTCTCCTTTGTGCTAAAAAATAAATTTTCTGCAAAGTAAGAGGTCTACTCATTTTTAGATTCATCTCCGATTCCCATTTCCATCCTACTTTATCATTTGATCCAATTTTGTGTCTTAAAATAAACTAGCATTTAAAGACAGGATAACTAATTTGGTTCACAAAAGAGAAATCATAATTACAGTCAGATATTCAAGGCTCATGTAATCTTGTCATATCAAGTGGGAGGTACCCACATTTGATTCAAAGATAGGAGGGAACTTCTGGGTTCAAGATGAATTGGAGGCAAACCATTTCTCCTCCCTCAGTGGTAAAAGTTAAGCAGTGGTGGGATTCAGCTGGTTCACACCACTTCGGTAGAATGGGTAGCTAATTGTTTGTTGCCCAGGCCCAGAATGGACTTCCGGAAGTGGCATCCACACAGAACTGGTTGTTCACATATTTGAATCCCACCACTGAGGTTAAGTGATTTTTCTGACAACTGTTCAATGGAAAGGAAATGCAGACTTTTTTTTTCTTGAATCATACAAAGAGAGGAATTTTGTAACCTAAAGTCTGTATTTTGGTGCCTTAAACTGCTATGCAGTTGATCATTCCACTTATTTCACAGAGTTCTAATGGCATTCATCTTGTACAGTAACAAGAACAAATCTAATATGTGATCGTTGGGCTTCAGAATGACTTTATGGTGTATAACCAATCGAACAATCTTTACTGAAGGACCTGAATTTCTAATATAATTAGTAATCTGTAATCTTTATTGTGGTTCAAAAGCTATTTCCATTTTTGAAATTGTACAGTGGAAATCATGTTTGTTCAGCCATAGTTCTCTTATATTAGCAGATCACCCCACATTAGGGATGATAGAATTTGGCAGTTGAAAGAGCACTCCCACAATGGATTTGGGAAACTGCCTCTCACATCATGTATGCCAGTTTCTCTAATTGGAAAGATAATGTTAAAGCAGCAGGATATGAAAGCAAAATATCACCTTCTTATGTGTGATCAATTCTATCAAGAGGACACTTATATGTCCGTGAGAGTTCTACAAATATATGTATTCTTGGTTAATGTGCTAAAGTAATTGATAGATATCCAGAAAGGTAATACAAAAGGATGATATGATTTTTATGATGTGTCTGCTTACCCTTTTAAGGGAAATATAATCATTAAAGGAATCAGCTCAGAAGTCAGGTCTATTTTAACATTTGGTTGATCTAGATGATAATATTCTACCAATTGTCTAACAAAGTAAACAACAAAGTTTACTTAGCTTTGTTGTTTGTACTCATACAAGATAAGCAACAATGTGTACCTATTGCCCATAATTTCTGACCTACTTTTGGAAAGAATAAAGAGAAACAGAATTCTGTTATTCAGAATGACATAGCTACCATGATTTTTGCAGATCAGAAAGGCCATTCTGTTCCAATAGTGCAGGGGGCTCCAAACTTGGCAACTTTAAGACTTGTGGAGTTCAAGTCCCAGAATTCCTCAGCCAACCCTGCTAGCTGAGAAATTCTGAGAGTTGAAGTCCACAAATTTTAAAGATGCCAAGTTTGGGGACCCCTGCAATAATGGATGGAAAAATCCTCAATTTAAGAGGGGACTTGATGAGGTTTAAGGATTGAATCTATGTAACTTAAAACACATGTTTTGCTTTTTCTTTTTACCTCTCAGTAGGGAATCCAATTTTTGATCACATATCCTCTGAGACCACACTGCTTTATATTCTTGCCAGCAAGCCCAATATGTATCTAAAACATCTATATTCTAGTCCTCACTATTACAATACACAGTACAATAGAACATTGAAACTGTGGGTGTTTCTCTACTTAGATGCTTTATTCTTTTAGTTCCAGTTCGTATTCCTAATTTAAGTAAAACACCCTTCTTTTTAGGTGGAAATCCCGGAAGCTCTGCGGTAAAAGTCAGCCAACACAATGAAATGAAGATTTGTACAAATTCTCAAAGAGAGGTACTCAATCATTCTACAGTGATAAAAATGGACTGATGTAAATGGCTTCAAAAGTGCATTCTTAGATCTGAGATATAAATAAAAAAGCCTATGAAACTTCAAGCAATACTTCAAAGAATTCAATGGCGGTTTTGTAAATATGGAGAGTACTTTTTTAATTTAGTAAGATTTCTCAGAAGAAATAGTTATTTATGTTGATATCAAGTAGCACTTCATGGAACATATCCTTTCTATAAAAAAACATCTGTTCAGTTCCCTGTGTTTCTTTGCCTGAATCATACATTTGCAATAAATGTGTTTTGAGTTTCCAAGTGGAAAAAAAACATTTTAGTCCTGGTTTGTTGTGAAAAGTATTATGGGTTAAGGAGTACTAAGTGATGGTCTGAGAAGAATCTTTCTATGCTGAAGATTTGGTGAGGATTTGTGTGGTGTTATGATCATTACATGAAAAAGGCTAGAAATGCTTGGTGCTATGCTCTGTGTGCAGCCATAAAATTCAAGATTTCCCCAATCAAGTGGAGCCTTATTATAGTGTGTCATATTAGCACAGATTTCACAAGAAGAAGAATTTCATTTCACAAGAGGGATTAACAAGATGGATGATTGAATATCGTGGATATCTAGTGACTGATGACACATAGATGAAACATCCTAGTGATTTTTTTGTAGGCTGTGCTAGATAAAATTGCACTAGCAAGTTAATTTTACCATTTTTCTATTTCTCTTTGACCTAGAGAGAATTATGAGATTTTAGTGGCCTTTCATATCATTGTCTCTTCTGGGCTGCCTAGGAGGATTGCTTATGAGACATAATGCTTGCAATGGTTCTCCTTGGTCTGTCCATTATGACATGTTTAACAGCGCTTGGCCGCTTGCCCTTTCCAGGTTAATATTTATATGAAGCCACTGACAAAGAACATCCATTAAGATGAGTATCCAATATACTCACTGGATATATGCCAATAATTCAAAGTTATAATGCTCCTGAAAGAGGAGCACTAACAACCAGTTCTCAGACTACCAGTCATCCCAATGTACCTGTGGTCATTTGATCGTGATCTGGGTGCTCTGGTGCCTGGCTTGTGATTATGACATTACAGCAAGTCATGTGACCTCCATTTGTGATTTTCCCTGCTGGCTTCCCATAAGCAAAGTCAACGAGGAAGCCAGAGGGAAAGGTTGCAAGTTGCTTCTCTAAGTTGTTCCCACTCCTCCCCCCCCCCCGTGCTTCACTATGAAGTACAAGAACCCAGGCATCTGACATTCCATAGAACCTCTCTGTTCACTTGCAGACACAACCACCAGCCTGCAGCACTCCCTCACCTCTTCGAAACTCTTCCCACGGGCTGCTTGACTCCAGTCACAGGAGATTCTCTCTTAATGACCAGCACAGTTACAATGGCAACCGGGATTATTGGGACTGCCATTGTGAAGCAATGCAGTCATCTGCCATCATGCTTTAAGACTGCATTCCTTAATGACAGAAACTGCAGTACCAATTGCTGTCATAACATGAAGACTATCTAGACTGAATTATTTTGTTTTTATCTTCAGGAGAGGTGCGAAAAAAGCATGCAACTAAGCATGTAACAGGCAATTATAGAAAAACTAATTTGGAAATGCATAGAGGCTGCAAAAGTATGTACTTTCACTGTACTTTTTCTGTGATCAATGGAAACAAATGAGGTTGGAGGAAATATTTCAGAGGTGTTCCTGCTGCCTCTTATTATTCTTTGAGTCATTCCTATGAACAGGAGAAAATTATACGAAGCTAAAAAGGGTATTTGTAAATTCAATAAAAGCCCCTAAATCTCTTTTTTCTTTCCATATTTGTGACCTATAAAGCTATAACAAAAAATTTTCTGCCTCTACCCTCAAACACACAAAAAATCAGTATGATTTGTAGAAAAATCATGTTGGTACCATACAATTAGGTTTAGCACATTGAAAGCATTTCTGTTTTTAAAGATATGAACTTCTAAAGAATACCGTGTTGCAATACACTTTTATGTTTTCTTTCATTCTTCTATCCATCCAGTGCAGATAGTTATCGAGATTGCATTATCGATACAGGATTAAGCAAAAAGAATAGCAGCATCAGCTTGATCCTACATTATTTATACATTTAAGTCCAAGTGTATTCAGAGGAATTTACTGCTCACCATAGTGGATCAATGCAATACTTGTTCAGTGATTGTTTCTACTTAGATAGCACTGAAAATAGGGATTTATGACTGGCTCTTGAAGTTGTAACTGTCAGTGTCCCCACAGTCACGTTCTTGTCAACTGACTCAGAGTCCTATGATCACATGATCACCATTTGCAACCTTCACAGCAGCTTCCACCAAGCAAAGTCAATGGCTAAGCCAGCAAGAAGTTGCAAACCACTGTCATATGGTATCATGCTTAACAACCGCACTGCTTAGTGATGGAATTACTAGTTCCTATTGTGGTCTGTAAGTGAGGACTACTTGTAATTATCTTAGAAAAAATATTATTGTGCCACATGACACAGTAGGTTGCTTTGGATAAGTCATAATTCCCATTTTATATAGAAAATACAGTCCCAGCTGAGAAGATACATCAGCCTGAAAAAACAGCCTGAAAAGATGAGCGTTTTTCGCCACATAAAAGTCATAATCTAATTTAAATTAATATGATGTGCATGAAATATCTTACTAACCATCATTATGCAAAGTATTGTACTTTGGATACTAAATTTTAATAAAATTATTAAGGACTATACTTGTAGAGTCACAGATTAAAAGTTGTACTGTTCTAACATATATTAAAGTCTATTTTTAAATACCTTAATAAAATTTCTAATGTGATTTGTCAATAATTTTGACTATTAGGGCAATGAAGCTTAGTTAGTCTTCCTTTAACAATAGTTAAATTTTCCTCAAGTTGAATTTAACATGTTCATGCAGATTTTTTTAGCAGTGATATGGAAGGAGTTTGCCATTGTCTTCTTCAGAAGTATTTTTTTTAAAGTGTAAGCCCTTTCTGATGGTGTCTAATCCAAATGCTAGTGAGATCCAATCCTGCTTAACTTTTTGCAAGTTCCACCAAGATTAGCTCCATGCTGCCATTTGCTACCTTTGTTTTATTCATTTGCAAGTCCTTCTATGTTTGAAATCTATTACATAAAAGTAATTTATGTAGTAATATTCAGAATACTTGAACCATTTGTTTAATGACAATTCAAAGTTATAGCAGCACTGAAAAAAGTGATTAAAGACAAATCCTCAAACGTAAATGGTTTTTGCAACATCCCTGCGGTCATGTGATTCACAAAATTCAGGTAATTCAGCTGCAATGTCCTCCAATCATGGGATCACCATTTGCAACTTTCCCAGAGGGATTCCAACAAGCAAACACAGTGGGGGAAGCCAAATTCACTTACCAGCTATGTGATTCAATTAAGAACATGGTGATTAGCTTAATAACTATGGGGGAAAAGGTCATAAAATTTGGATACAACTCAATGACTGCGTTGCTTAGCAATGGAAATTCTGATCCCAATGTTGATCATAAGTTGAGGACTACCTGTAACCTGGTAAACTACCTCCCAATTGGTCCAACATATTCTTCATTAACTAAATACAGTATTAGTTTTGAGTCATGAATGTGAAATGGCCAGCTATATAAATTGAATAAATATTACTTCATATTTACTTTTGGTTGCGAATACTGTGTGGTATGAGAATGTGAGATATGATGCACAGTGAAGATCTCTCAGTTGCTGTCCCAGTTGCATTTTCATTTGTACTCAGAGCTTGGGACCTTCCTAGATCAGAAATATTTTGACAGTTCCAAGTCCCTTTGTTGTTCATCCTCCTGGCCATTTTTTTATTAAAACACAGGGAAAGTTTCCAGATTGATAAAGGCATTGATAAAGTGGTTCTCAACCTTTCTAATGCCGTGACCCCATAATACAGTTCCCCATGTTGTGGTGACCCCCAACCACTTATACATCACCGGGTGCCAGGGGCCTGGCCAAAGGGGGGAAAATGGCGGACAGCCTTGTTTGGCGACCCCCGTGAAATGGTCGTTCGACCCCAAATGGGGTCCCGACCCACAGGTTGAGAACCACTGCATTATATCATTAGGACTGCAATGAAGTAATTATTTTTTCCTTTTCTTTTCAATGATGTAAAATTAGAACCTTAACTAGAGTAGAATAAAAATGAAAGGTCATATCTGAAGAGCTGTCCTTGTGTTTCTTGGAAGAACTCCTAGCCTCTAAAATGACAGCACAGCTGTTCATAGAAAATTGTGCACAAAGATTACTAAATTCTGTATCTAGTTCTTGGACTATGCAGTGCTGCTAGTTGTCATACTTGTAGCAATGATCAAATAACAGCTGCTGAGACAACCTGGCTACAGTTCAAGTACACCCTGGCAGAGATTAAAATTGATTCAACAACGTAATAAGGATTATAATGGGGGTCTTATGTTCCTTTTTTTTGCTCACCGCTTCGGATAAAATCTCATATCCAATATTTTTTTTGTCCAATGGAAGATAAACTCCAACAAACAAGTTTGCAAATTTTTATGAATAATCAGTTACATGAATATTGCAGATATATCAAGTCAATTAATTCCAGGTAGTTGAAATAAGTGGCCAAAACTCACTAATGGGCAAAAAAAGGAACAAGAGTCTATTGGGGGATTCAATAAAAGGGATCTTGTTTTAAATTGTTTTCCTATAGTTTCAAGGCAACTGTATATATATAATTGCAGTTCTTTCGCAGCTGTACAATTCAGGCTTCTTTGAAAATTTCAAGGGCTCTTGATCTGCAGCCAAAAAGCCTCATTAAGAAAGGTAATGTTGATGGAATCTGCAAAGCAAATTGATTGAAAACAATTTGATTTTATATAACCTTGAAAATGGAAGTTTGAATTAGATTGTCCTTAGATCTGATTCAGGTGGGAATTTCAATCAGAAAGACAGTGGTTATTCAGCTCTTGGCAAAATTATGCATCTGTAGAACAGAATGGAAGAATTAAGATAAAGTTATGTAGTATCTCTTGGGGTGATGTTCTTGTGAGTACATGGGACAGCAGCTATGTATTATAAAAAAGACCATAAGATTAAACAAGACTGCAGAAAAAAGTGGGAATCATAGGAATCTGGCTAAGTCAAGGAACTGCCCTAATGAAGTTGGTAACTTGTAATTGTTGGTCATGTCTGCCTTCTCCATTACTGAAATTGCATTTTGGCAGGGTTATGCTTATAGAAGGAACTGGGCCCATTGATATGTGGTGAAATCTATGCTGATAGTTAGACATTACTTGGAATAAAATCATTCTTTGACTGAGGACTTCCAGAGGTCATAACTTGGTCAAATCATTTAAAATTTGTCTACATAAACTTTAAAGCAGTGGTTCTCAACCTGTGGGTCGGGACCCCATTTGGGTCGAACAACCATTTCACAGGGGTCGCCAAACAAGGCTGTCTGCCATTTTCCCCCTTTTCTTTGGCCACGCCCCTGGCACCCGGTGATGTATTGGGGGTTGGGGGTCACCACAACATGGGGAACCGTATTATGGGGTCGCGGCATTAAAAAGGTTGAGAACCACTGCTTTAAAGCATGGTTGAATGAAACCAAATCCAAGAAAACATGGCTTCTAATTGGTTCTTGGGTCTCAAGCAGGAAAGCCTTACGTACTTAGCAATAAAAATGGAGTATTATAGCACAAAGTAATGCTTATTCTGAAGTGAGTCCCACACTGAGGGTTAATCTCCTTCTCTGGTGTGTTTAAACTGAACCCCCTCCCCCCCAAAAAAAACAACCCAAAAAACAAAACAAAAAAACCCTACCCAGGATTATGTTGTAGTGCTGTGATCCAAAGCATAACCATTGGGTCAACAGCACATTCATATAAAAAGTGGCAGGGCTTTGATTACAATGCCCTAGCTATCATCTTATTTTCTCTCTCACACACATAGAACTAGCTTTACCTAACTTACCTAATCATAACTTGTCCAATTTGGTATAGTGGTTATTTAGCTAATATAATAACTTAGGCAGTTTGGTACAGTGATTAAGTGCTGGAGAAGAATTCAAGAAACAGTTTTAAGTTCTAATCCACTTTAGGAATGAAAGCCAGCTGGGTAACTTTGAGCCTGTTACTCTCTCTCAGCCCAACTTAATCTCACATGGTTGTTGTGGAGAAAATAGGAGGAGGAAAGACTATTGGATAAGTTCACCACCTTGAGTTACTTATAAAGTAATAAAGGTAAGACAAAAATCAAATTAAAATATTAAATTTAGTCCCAGTGATTTTATTGACGTAACTGCAATTTTCTGGGTGAAAACAAAAATAGTTTGTGCTGATGTATGTGAGTCTATGTGGTTTCTATTTTTTAGTTCAACCTACACAACCAAAGGCTTCCAAGTCCAGATAAGGTCAGCCCTGGACAATTTTGCAAAATAACCTCAGACAAACTCACAAAGACTGCCAAGCATTTTCTTCTTCTGCATAAATGCATTTGCCTTTCTATCCGTTTTGTCAAATGTCTGGGAAACCACTTGAGCAGTTGATGGATTGCAGGATACGAGTGAACTATAGCAGAGCCAGACAACCGATAAGATTAGGTTGTCACCAGCTGCCCACGATTAAAATTTGGTACCTCTCTTTGGAGAAGCCTGCAGGGAATATTAAATGATGGTCACATCAATCCCTCTAGTAAATCAGTGTCATTGAATCCTCCACATCTGAGCTAGTCTCTTGCTGGTAGCTGACATTATCACCCTAGCTTTCCTGCCCAATCTGTTGCCACAGGGAGTGAGAATAGCAGACTTAGCTTACAGCAGATGAGGCAAGATGAGGAACAGCATGTTGTCATAGTCCCAGAATTTATAATAGAAAAGCTTTGGTTAAAATATTAAAAAAAACTCTGATGAAACTATTGATTTAATAAAAAACGATGAACAATGAAGAATACCGAAAGTTTCACTAGTAAACTGGAGTATGCAAGACCATAAGAAAATGTATCCAAGAAGAAATGTCACTTTAACGTGAAGCTTGTGAAAAAGGCAATTGAAGAAAACAAAGGGATTAATAGAACAAAATGCAACTTTACAAATACAAGAAAGAAGGTTTTTGCATTAAAATGTGAAGATAGCTCTGTGTGTAGAACAAGACAGGAAATCGGAAAATTCTATTCAGACCTATATAAAGATCAAGATCACTCAAAAGTAACAACACCCACAAAAAAGGAAATGCCAGATATCCTAGTGGAGGAAGCATCAAGTGCCATAAAATCAATGAAAAATGGCAAAGCTTCAGAAAATGACTGTTACAGCTGAAATGCTGAAAGCTGGTGATCAGTTTGCACAAGATACTGGCAAAACTATACTCAAGATGTCTCGGAGAAGAAAAATGCATGGAAAAATGCTGAAGTGATTCTTATTCACAAGAAACGGACCCAAGATGTTTTAGAGAACTATCATCCAATCAGCCTTCTTTCAGTCATCTACAAGGTTTTCACCAAGATAATAGCAAAAAGAATATTGAGAACATTAAATGACGCACAGCCAAAGGAGCAAGCAGGGCTCAGAAGTGGCTATAGTACAATGGATCACATCCAGGTTGTTCAGCAAGTCATTGAAAGGCACAACGAGTACACCATGCCTCTGTGCATGGCTTTCATTGACTATAAAAAGGCATTTGACTCAGTATTCCAGCAAGCAATAATTAATGCATTGCTCAACCAAGGCATAGACACTGTTTACCTAAACTTACTATGATCAATATATGAAAAACAAAGGCGACAATTTGCCTTAATGATCTTAAAGTGAAAATCAACATAGAACTAGGGGTTCGATAAGGCAATACAATATCACCTACCCTTTTCTCAGCCTGCCTTGAAGAAGTATTTTGCAAACTAGACTGGGCAAAAGATGGAATAAAAATCAATGGCTATTTAAATCACTTAAAATTTGCAGATGTAGCTCTTCTGAGAAGACACATACAAGAGCTGCACAAAGCAGAACCATTTGGCTTAAAAATAAACCTGAAAAAAAGCCAGGTTACGTTTAACAAATTCACTAAAGAAAGATATTTTTTTTTATATCTGAAGAAGAATTAGATGTAGTAGACCACTATGTATACCTTGGCCAATGGATCCCAATGGAAAATGATAAAGGAAATTGAATGGCATATTAAATGGGGTTGTCAGGCATTTGGCAAGCTAAGCATAATTTTCAAAAACCTCCCCCTATGCCTAATAAGTTTTTTATCATTGTGTGCTACCTGCTCTAACACATACCGGTGAAACATGGACACTAATCTCACAATCGATACAAAAGTTACGAGTGGCACACAGAACCATGGAAAGATACATGCTTGGCATTACAAGATAAGATAGAAAGACCTGCACATGAATTAGAGAAAAAAAGAAAGTATATGATATTATCAAGAGAGTAAAAGAATTGAAATGGAAATGGGCTGGTCACATAGGAAGAACTGGTAGCAGGTGGACCAAGGCAGTCATAGAATGGATCCCACTGGATAAAAAGTGTCCACCAAAGAGACCTAAAACAAGATGGATTGACAATATCAGCAAGTATTGCAGGCCAAATTTGTAAAAAAAAAAAAAAAAAAAAGATCAGAACCATATAGTTGGAAACATCCTGCCATGTATAGACAATGGCTAGATGATGATACTTAAAATAATTACACTAAGTTTACTTTACTCTAGAGATTTTTCTTTTTATAACCCTGTGGTCCCTTAATTTGATGGATAAAGCTTAATTAATGGATAGAGCTGAGAGTTTACTGACTGGATGCCCTTCTTGATGCCTACGTGGAATTCACAGTATATGGCAATAACACGAGAAAATAAAACTGCAACCAAATCTTGCAATCTATCAGTATCTTGCCGATCAGCAATTTTTACATTCCAAATAATTATTGTACGGTATTCATTTTACAGAAAACATTAACAGGCAGATCAGGACATCAATTCATTTTGGCTTCTAATATATTAGCTTTACAGCTTTTTTCTGTACTTTTCCAACTGGAATGATTCCCAAAGTAGTCTATTAATCAATACAAAGTTAAGGTAATCCCAGAAGTCCATTCAAAAGAAAAAGGAATAGAAAATAAGCAACTCTACGCAGCATTCTGTAAGTTGTTCATGTAACCTGCAGTGAAGAAACGGACACAATTACTACTTTCATTTACAGAAATAAAAGGAATACTGCAGAATTCTTGTAGTTCCTCAAGTTTAAAATGAAGGACACCATAAGGAACTTTTATTATTTTTCCTACATTTCCTCCCATTTACCATTCCAATGTTCTTTTGAAATAAATACTGTACTTCTAAAAGTTGATATTAAGCAAGGTAATTTGTGTTGTCAAATCATTCTCCAAATTGTATGCTGTGGCATGAAAAATACAAGATATACAGGTAATCCCTGACTTACAACCATTCATTTAACAACCATTTGAAGTTACAACAGTATTGAAAAAAGGGACTTCTAATCGGTCCTCTCATGATTATTTCAGCATCCCAATGATCAAAATTTGGACACTTGGCAACAATGTTTATGAAGGATGTGGCGTCCCAAGGTCATGTGATCATCATTTGCAACTTTCCCAGCTAGTCAATGGAGGAATCTGGATTCACTTAATGACCATATGATTTGCTTAACAACCATGACATAAAAGATTACAAAATCAGGTGCAACTCAATAATTGCCTTGCTTAACAACCAAAATTCTTGTCCAAATTGTGATCCAAAATAAGGACTATCTGCATACATGCCCATGCATTCTTCATGGAGTTAATGCTCATTTGACTCCTCAAAATTTCTGCAGTATGTGCTATTTATATATCACAGTGAAGAGGACCAAGGGGAAAAAATATTTTTCCACTCAAAGTTTGTTTATTAAATTTGTATGACTGCCTATCTCACCAAAGATGACTTTGGGCGGTGTACAATAAATAGAATAGAAAATATAAACAACAAATACAAATATAAAAACCATAGTAATATAAAAACCAAAAATACAAACCACAGCTGAAGGGAGAATGAAATGGTCCCTTAACAACGAAGCAATCTAGACAAGTTTCCAGTTCACTACAGTTCCTGGAGTGCCAGGCTTAGTCATATATCCAGGTGTTCATGGCTTTTCTGAATATCAAAAGGGATGGGATCAATCTAATAGTGAGAGGAAGGATGTTCTATAAGGTGGGGCTAAAGCAAAAAAGGCACTGGGACTTACCAAATGTAGATTATTAGCTGATGGTACTTGCAGCATGCCTTTTCTAATGGGGCAGGCTGAGGTAAATCAGGAGAGACAGTTCCTTAGTAGCCTAGCCGCATCGCATAAAGAGCTTTAAAGGTTAAAACCAGTACCATGAATTGGACCCAAAAGCAAACTGGCAACCAGTGCAGCTCATGGAACAGAGGTGGAACAAAGGCTGTTCTGGGAGCACACATAACTGCCCAGACCACCCCATGTAGAGTATAGTGCAGCAGTCCAATCTAAAGGTATTAGTATATGAGTGACTATAGGCAGGACCTGCTGATCAAAAATGGGCAAAGTGGCACACAAGTCATTACAAGAAAATAATTTCAATACTGTATACTGAACTATATTAAGAATAACGAATTTTGAAACTCTTTAAATATTTCTATTTAATAGTTAGGATTTGAATTTGGAT
The DNA here is from genome assembly GCF_016545835.1 of Crotalus tigris. NCBI lineage: Eukaryota > Metazoa > Chordata > Lepidosauria > Squamata > Viperidae > Crotalus > Crotalus tigris. The sequence goes on along the minus strand of NW_024100545.1, from coordinate 237,585 downwards.
CTCTGCAGCATATAATTCTTTTTAATCCTATTTCATCTGATTATTCTACTCTTGAAAAAAACTGCCTCTTAATTATAGTAATTGCAGATTGCAGTGGCATATTTGGAAGAAATATTCAGTTAGGTTCCAAACTTTACGGTTTGGAATGAAGCCCCCTCCCCCAATAACTTGATGACCTCTATTCTGTTGTTCAGAAAAGTGGTGAAGGGAGAGTGAGACCCCTGTGTCTTACTCTAATTACCCCCCCCCCTCCATTTAAGAAGCACTGGTTTAAGGCCTACAGTCTTCTTCAACTGATAACACTTTGTATGCATTGGCTTTCAGCCTCCAGAATTCTAAATCAGTACAACTAATTTAAGATTCTGAGAATTCTAGTCCAATAATCTGGCATTTCTATTGTCATTACTATTATTCAGTGAATTAGTATTATAATTATTCCCCTGGCATGCTATAAACAAAATTTTTTTTTACTATGAAACAATAATTAAGATCCTTTCCACAGAATTTCATTTTTAAAGAGTGCCAGTATGTTCACAGAAAAAAAATGACAATAAAGGTCATCTTATCGGGCATCCAATGGCAATGGTCCTAGAGTGAGAATGGGGAGCAGAAGTGTCCTATGAAAAAACATTTACTTGTCTTCCCTTAGGAAACATTAGGAAGAAGTATCAGAGCATTTATATGTTATATCTTAATTAGCCCATTATAATGCTATAGACATATGTAAGTTATTTGTTGAAGCCAATTTAAGGAAATATCTGGAACAATTTTTGAGCAACACAACAGATTTCAAATCACCCTTAAGCGAAGTCATAAAAGTCACACCATACTATTATATTGAGACAAATTAATTTTATTATGCTTCATGATGAATTGCCACCAGTGCAACATCCTATTCACTGTACATTTCCAAAGAAGAGGAAAAAGAAGAGCCAAAAGGAAATTCACATACCAAGAAGTTCAATCTGATGAAATGGAAAACTGAATGATTGAGATGTTTTCAGAGTACAAGTCACTAGGTGCTATTGTCTAAGCGCAATGTTCAGAGACAGTCCTCAGGTTCATTCGCTACTTGGCAAGGCTATGCGGACGGTCAATTTAACTGATGCAAAAGGCTGCCCTGGTTTCAAGAGTTAGCAGTAGTGATTCAATGACAAGAAACATTGCCTCCTGCCCACATCAAGAGCAGGAAAGTAGAAACATGCAGCTGTGACCTTAAATCTAATTGTAACTGCGTTCATGCTTTAAATCAAAACCATACAATATGCTACTGAAAGCAAAACAGTTGAATGTTTGTGCAATAACGTAGATATACTTTCTATAGATGGAAAAATTTGGGGGTAAATGATTAATGGATTACACAAGTATCCTCAAAATAGTATCTCTTTTCAAACTCTTCTAACTTTAGAAACATGTGCTTAATTTACAAGTAATATTGCTAGAGACCAATTGAGCAATATCAACTCTTTAAATGTCCTCTATGAAACTAGAGAGGAAAGCCTACTGGCTGTACTGCAGGCCACTAATATTTTCTCTCATGTGCATAACTTTTAACCCACCTCCATAGCATCATTACATACTCACAATTCTCAAGCCCACTAGCAGCAATGCTAACTGAAAAGTTGTTCTAGCACAAAGCAGCGCCAGAGATACAACTGAAATGAAGATACTTTGAAAATGTTCCTTTCCAAGTTGTTTGCATCAAATTAGTTATTCCCTTTGGAATAGTTTAACTTCTGCTTACCACATCTTCTTTCATCAGCATACTCTTTAAATCCCACCCTTCTTACAGAAGTAAAAACCGAAATACTAGACATACATTATAATTGCATTAAACATCCAAGCCAAATCATGCAGGTCCAGCCTGCTAAGATCAGGCCAACACTGGATTTCAATAAAGATAATTCTATCCAATATGTCATGAACAGAAGAAAAATGAAGAAGGAAGCAAGCAGGGATTAATTGTACTCCAAGTATGTCTCACTTGAAACCTTCTGCATTTATTAAGTGTATTCTTACTGCTAGTAGAGTATTAGCATTGATAAAGCTTATCTTAAATGCAATACTGCATGAAAAATAAGCAATAGTCCAAATATTAAGTCTCCTAGTAAAGATGAAAAATTAAAATGAAAACTCAAATTTTCCCATCATATATTGGAATGCAATTCCAAGTGCAGGACCATCCAACTTTTAAGACCACATCCCTTATTTCTAGTGAAATACTGCAATGTGCAAATTTGGTATATATAAAAAAGTGGCTTATAAACCTTGTAGTAGTGAATCTCTTCCTCTCAAAGCAAAAGATAAAGAGTTCAATTAGCTCTGTTTACTCTTGCTTTGAAGTCTAGCAATTTCGAGTCAAAAGGAAACAAGGCAACACTGACCCACATGCTTGAATAACCACAGGAGCCTGTGAGAAATTCTGTATTTGATGGAAGAGTGCCCACCCACTGATCTGGATAACACAAATAGAGACTAAGTTCAGAAAAATGGAAACATCAGCAAGATGTTCATTGGCCTTTTAGCAACAGTTTCTATCATCTAGTGTTGTCACAATCAATAAGGTATGGGTTTAAGGCTCCATTTCTATTTATTTTAGTTATAGGATCCAGTGTCTGTGTTGACATGTCCCGCAATCCATGAAAACTGCAGTTACACTACTTAAGTTCATTTATTAGCATACCAATGCCCTACATTTAAAAAAATTAATTTACAACCATTATTATTCAAAGCAAACATCAACTACAGCCCTTCAGTAAAAAACCTTATATAAAAATAAATAATGACTGCAGCAGTCGCCAAAAATGTAGACTCCTCTTTGCCATGAACGACAGTTGGGAAAAGTCACAAAGGTGGTTTCTATCAGATTTATTGACCAAACAGACTATTCTTAAATTCAGTATTCAGGTATCAAAGCTCTGATATAGGCAACAATGCTCCAGATCAGGGAAAAATTTCATGATCACTTAATTTTTCTAGTGATTGCTTTACAGCTTGAAGACTAAATCTGAATGGTAGTGTTGAAATGCTCATCATTTTATCAGCCTCATCCATGAAGCTTAGTTTCCCAGATGAAGAAGCTAAAACTAGGAGCTGCATTGCTTAAAGTATGTAGTGCTATATTAGGTTTTAATAAGAAAATCTAGATACAGAAAAAGTAGGGTATGAAAATAGTGTTTTCCTTCTTGCAATTATAACTAAATACATTTAAGGTGTGTTTGTCAATCTCACAGATTACATTAAAACTCCCTTATTGATGGAATGGAAAGTATTCACATGTACACTAGGCATCTGATGTAAACTTTTACATAATTAGAAGGGAGTAACCTTGTATAGGATGACAAACCTTTACAGATTAAATGAGGTATTGCACAGATTAATAAAAAAGCAAAAGGCAACAAAAATATACAGTAAATTGGTAAAACATTTACATGATAATTTTACAGAATCCATAGACAGAAAGTAGTTTAGTATTTCACCGTAAAAATATATATACGATATAATATATTGATCAGTCATCCCACTCATCATCATCTTCAAAGTCTTCTTCATCATCTTCATCCTCATCTTCATCTGTTGATAGAAAAATAATTATTTGGAAAGAAAACTTAAAAGTCTTAGTAAAGATAAATATTGGTAAAATTATGCTGGTTATCAATTAACCAGCATTTTACCATAAAATGTAAATGTCTATGCAAATTAGAATCTAAGCGTTAGATGAAACAATCACACATTAAAAGTACAAACCTGACTTCTAATTTGTAAGTGAAGGCCTTAATGAACAAGTTGTTTTGGGTTCAGGATTGCCCTGCTCCTTCAGTGACACTCCATCAACTTGTTGGAGGAAGAAAAAGCTAACAATTGAATTTAAGTTTAATTTATCAAATTATAGGATTCTGGTTTTAGAAGCGTTTTCTCAGTTTGATTGTGAAAAAGAGAAGTTTACATTTGTTGTTAAAAAGGGTCACCCAGTTATTCATTATACAAAAAGGAGATAATCTTAATTAAATTTTAATGTTTGGCTAAGTACTCATGCATTGAAAATCATATCCAAAGCCGAAGACTGAGCTCACTAGATTTATGAGTATCTTTTAATCATTTGTCAATCCAATTAATGATTTCTAGCCAACAGGTTATTCAAGAAAAGGAAACCTATTTCCCGAGTCATCATTTCTCTTTTCTTTTCCTCTTATGCAATGTTTTATTCTCATTTCAAAAACAGAAAGTCCTCTAATTCTTTCTTTTCTTTTTTTCCCTTCCTTCCTTCCTTCCTTCAAGGTGACAGAGCAAAACTAATCAAAATGGTTAAGCCTTTGTTTGACTGTTTAGCTTGGAGACCTATTATTGCTGGGATCTCCGAAAGCCAGAACTTTGTCATGCACTAAAGAAATAACCATCTCTTTAAACATTCAGCTACATGGATTTTAATGACCAAAGCTAAAAGGTTACTCCTTTCATGAAACTTCCCAAAGGAAATAAAACAGATTAGAAATTGCCTCTGAAGATGCTGAGCATCTAGTAGTGCTGCAAAGATAAAAAGTTTTTTCCTACTTGATGGTTAGGGTTAGAAATGTTGATTTCCTGACCTACCTGAAGAATGAATGGCTTTGCTCCTTTTCTGCATAACTTCCATTAGTGCACCCACAATACCTGACGTAGGTGCAGGTGTAGCTGGTACAGTCTCTTGGCCATCAGATACCTTAGGCAATATTAAGTATATAAGAATGAATGCAACAGTATTTAATAAACATTTCATATTTTTTCAGAAGCCTATATATATCTTTCATTGTTTTTATCAATACCTCAAGAGGATGAAAGAGAGAGAGAGAGAGAGAGAGAGAGAGAGAGAGAGAGAGAGAGAGAACGAGACGGACCCCGAGACCAAAGTCACTCAGCCAGATTTTATGCCTAAGGTGGAACAGGTGGTAACATATTAGACGTTCTTAAAAAAACAGGCGGTAAAATATTAGACGTTCTTAAAAAAAACAGGCTGATAAAAGCTTTAGATATTTAAAATCAACTATATTTTAGAGTTCCAAGGTAATAGTTTTTGATATTTGGGGGTGCAGATTTTTGTATATAAAGCAAAAATTAAAAATAAGCAACCTTGAAAAAAGCTCCAAAATGAACCTTTTTTGAAAAAATTAAGCTCTCTTAAAAAGAACAACTAGAGAAAAGATCAGTTAAACAGGCGAAGATGAACAATGAACCTCAAAACATAAGAACTAAATTGCCTTTTTTTCCTGGTTCATCTGGAGCACAGAAAGGCCAACTCTACTTCTTTGGTAAATTCATTTAGTTATTATTCAAACATATTTGCAGAAGTTATAGTATATAAGATGATTTTGTTCTCTTTGTGGAAATATTCCCTGAAATATCTTACCATTTTCTTTTACTATTAGTTTAATTTAGAGGCATTTGATTGTTGTCTAATAATTTGGAAATAATAACCAATAAACACATTTCAAAAACTTGTAAACCCCTTGCATCTGCCTGCAGCCTCCCTGAGCCACATCCCTCTCTCCCCCCCCCTCTCTCACACACACAACCACAACCACACACACACACACGTACAGAGCAACAGCCATTTACCTGTCTGTCAGACTAGGACTTACAACTTTCTGCTGACTTCCACACTTCTTGTGGGAAGCCTGCAGGAAGTTGTTTTGCCTAACAACTGTGCAACAACTGTGGACCGCAGGATTGCCGATGCTAAGTGATGCAGTTGTGCTTTGCAATCACACTGTTTAGTGATGGAAATTCTAGTCCCAATTGCTACTGTAAATCAAGGGGTATCTATAGAGGAAAATGGCTTTAAAAATAATCTAGAAATTTGAAGCCAGAAAGAATGATACTCACCGACTTCAGCTGTATACCTTGTCGTATTTGATCAAGTAGTGCATCTCTTCCGGTACAGGAGACTGGACGACTGTTGTGTTCTACTTTTTTTAATTGGGCACCTTCTCTTATTTGATCTAAAAGAGCTGTTTTATTTGCTGAAGGAGCTGGAAATTGATGGTCAATCTCTAATGGAAGACCAGGTGGAGGAGGAGGACCAGGAGGGGGAGGGGGAGGTGGTGGTGGTGGAGGTCCACAAGAACCACCTGATGATGGAGGAGGAGGAGGGGGGGCAGGGGGAGCAGAAGTATGAACTGGTGGAGGAGGAGGATATATCCTATTTGGTGGAAGTGGTGGTGCTGTAGTACCAGGTCTAGAAGGAGGTGGCGGAGGGGGTGCTGTTATTGGAGCTCTTGAAGGTGGTGGGGGAGGGGCTCCTCTTCCCCTAGCAGGAGGAGGAGGGGGGCCTGAGCTATGTGGTGGTGGTGGTGGTGGTGGTGGAGGAGGAGGTGGACCACCTCTAGATGGTGGAGGTGGTGGTGGAGCTGAAACCAAAAACAATCAAAGACACAGAAAAGTATTTATTCACTATGAGCTAGCTCTCTGAAGCCAAGACCTATGCAATTCAAAATACCAAATATCTTAAAAAGCATTCATCCATACTTCACATACTCCCTGAAGATTCTCTTAAATTGTGTTTAACTTTCTGCCACTTACACTTATTGTTGCAATCAGTTAAAAAGAGCAGATGATAATACTATTTCTCCCAATTATAATATAAACTTTTATTTTAATATCTAATAAATATATTCAATGGGCAATATTTTTATTTAAATGTTACATTCTGTTACCAATGTTTTTATCTATGGAGATGTTTGCTTATTTGTTTAGAAAAAAGTCTATCTAGTATTACCGGTACCCATTTGTTATTCTGACAAAATGTAAAACATATTAAAAATTAAAACAAAAAGCAAAATACATATCGATCTCCAGTCCCATAAAATGATCAACTGAAGCATTAGAATTATGTTCCACTATAGCTCAAAGATAGATCCAGTAAATTATTATAATTTGGAAGCTAAAGGGATATATATAGATCAATTTGGGTAAGATGTGCAGAAAACTCCAAGTGGTTAAAGCAACAAAGTGCATAGTCAAGATACAATACATAATAGGAAGCTTCATTATCATTTTCTTTGATACGTATCATTTCAGGAGAGCCGGATAATGAAAAATCTAAGCAAATTTGCACATATTTGATACCCAATGTTCTATGCACAATCCCCACCACTAGCGGATCCAGAGCACATACTGAACAGTTTGTCACAAAGCCTTATTGGTAAATGCATTTCATTCAGCTACGACTAGTATTGATTGTCGTTTGTAAGTAGAGGGGCTTGCTATTAGAATAAGAAAAATCAGCTACACAAGATAGTTTAATCAAGACCTCAAGATACAAGCACTCAGGCAGTAATAATTTCTTATTATACAAGTCTTACACATAATCTGCAAATATTGAATTGGAGAAATATTGAGATAAGTCAGTTAGTATCCTTAGAAAGATTAATTAGAGTGTGCCAATAAAGCATAGTTATGTATACAAATCATAGCTGAAACTTAAATGCTAATACCATGTTTACCCAAAAGGAAGACAACTCTGAAAGAAGAATGGACAAGAGGCAACCCTATGAATCCAGATAAAAGATTGTGTACCATGCTTCCTCACCTTTCCAAATATACATATACGTATACGTATGTATGCGTGTGTCTGTCTGTCTGTCTGTCTGTCTGTCTGTCTGTCTATCTATCTATCTATCTATCTATCTATCTATCTATCTATCTATCTATCTGATAAATGTGTTATCAAAACCCACATTAAAAAAATAAAACTGGGGGGGGGGAACTAAGGAGGGACCCCAAACCACCAATTAATCCAAACCAATTGTCCCTGAAAAAGGAATTCCATTTATAAAACAAACTGGGTTCCAAGTGGATGCATCAATCATTCTCTTTCACACAGGAATACAAAAGGTCATATACAAACTAGCTTGTCTTCTTTCCTTCCATCCAAAATGTGAAAAAATAGCAACTAATGTGGCTATGGGATCTCTCTCTCTCTAACACATGTATACTCTATTAATTCATAGTTAATTATTGGGGGGGATTGTCTTCCTATTAAGTAAAAAGGTATATGAAAATTAAAAAGACTAGAATTCATACATACCAATGCAGCGTGGTGGGCCTAGATTATAAACGTAGCATATATTAACTTTCTCTGAAGGCTACCACATTCCCTCATATCTTATATTCAACCAAATGAGACTGATAATACCATGCACGACCCTCACTCTAGCATGATAAAAATATTCATGAATTCAATGCTCATACAATGTTAAGCACTATAATATTATAAATATTTGTTGTCCAATAAAATTATATTCCACCATTAGAGACATTTGATGATGATGATGGTGATAATTCAGTGAAGATATATAGAAATTGTTACATTACTTGGTATATTTTAAAATTTGAATTCTTATTTTTGGCTCTGGTATTCCACTGAAGAAATATCAAAATGTTTGTTGAAGTGAATTGTAGAAATATGTTATAGGCTACAGAGATTGAGGCTCAAATAATATAAAATATCCTCTGTAGTATAATGTGATACATTTGAAAATATGACGTAATATGTAACTATATTTTAACAAATTGCAAATAGATTTTTAAATTTAGAGAGCACTTTTTAAATTACCCTATTTAAACATTCTAAATATTCTTTAGAGATTGAATATAAGAAGGCTCACCTTGTCTACGCAATTCATTTTTAATTGCTTCTACTCCTCCTGTTTTTTCAATAAAATCATATATAGCCTTGGAAGTTTCTTTGTCTTTCAGCTGAGCCTCTGAAATTCCACACATATCAAATAGGTTTTTCAATTCTGGATCCAAATTGTTAACCTACAGGAAATTTTATCATAGTTAATTGCAAATCCATTCTTGTGACTAAATGTGACATAATTTGTATAAAAATGTCTGAATTACTGAATTCTACTAAAGTAAGTAAACAATGCTGAAATCTCTGAGACACGTGAATTTCTGTTTTGTTTTGTTTTTTTAAATTGGGAAATAAATAAATTTGGGTTAAATTGTTGAAGGCTGCAACCCAAATACACGGATCACAGTTGAACTACTTTTCTATTTTTGTTCTAGAACAACAGGATGTCCATCTAATGAATCAGCAGTCAGAGAAATTAAGCTTTATATGTTAAAAGATTAACGTAAATCTTCACCATGCTTACTTACATCAAAACCTGTGTTTGGGTCCCAGCCAACATGGCCAATGTGTCTGATAAGAAGGAAACAAGGAAAAAAAAAACCAAAACTTTAGATACATGAGGTTAAGACTGGTAAGCAGATAAACATTGTTACAATTATTTCACTGATCTGAGAAAAAAATAGAAAATGTTAAAATAATAATGAAATGGATTCTATACTTATTAATTTTCTACAGATTCCAAAATGGCTTAGAATTTTCTGTGTCAGGAGTAATCAAACCATAAATTTATCAAATACTATCATCTAGATATTCATCTCACCTAAAATTAGCAAATGCTGAAACTCTCAACTGAAGGAAGGGAAGCACCATACATAGAATAGCTTTCAAAGAAAGATATATAATTTAATATTGTACTGGTTTTGTGTTCTATTAGAGTTCACCATCCTTCTTTGTTCCTCTTTCTTTCTGTGGATTCAATATTGTATTTTCTTATACTAACACTTTTTCATTTAACTACATAAGCCATCAAGGCTTTGATTTTTAAATGGAGCATTGAAGGGTAATTATTATAGGACACTCTTGCTGTGCAGGTAGGATTATGATTGATTTTTGTACTGAGATGCAAAGAAACACATCTGTGGAGCTTTTTTTTCTTTTGTAAAATTAAAATGTTAACAAATTAAACGGCCATTCTTACTGGAAGTTGCTTGGAGTTCCAATATCTGCCTTTGTCAATTTTTTCTTTTTTGCTTTTCCTTTTTTCTTCTCTTTGGTATAGGAGATATTGTTGACTTGTGAACCATAAAACCTATTAGTAGTGATTTCTGGATTTTTGATGTCAACAGTTGCCATTGGCAGACTTGGACCTGTAAGAATACAACTAGACTGTATGCTTGATTTGAATTGATTTTTCTTTCTTTTGATAATCTATTGGTTTCAATATTCAAAAGCATTGTAGAATGTTTCAAAACAAGGAAATATTATATATAAAGGTTCATAACAATATATTTCAAACTTTTTCAATCACCTAGTAATTGCTCCAGCAGTAGATATCAATATCCTTCTTGAGTGGAGAAAAATGTAAGAACCTTATGAGTGTTTGATTAAAATGCAGACATTATAAAAAGATTTTGAATACACACAATAGCTAACTTATTTTAGAGTGCAATCCTAAGTAGTTTCACCCAGAAATTAGACACTCTATTTATTTGACTCACTGCAATTCTTAAGTGGATTAATCCTGCTTCCCCATTTCATTTTGCTTGTTGGAATCTAGCTGGGAAGGTCACAAACTGTGATTCTGTGACTGCAAAATGCTATAATCATTGTAAATGCGAGCCGGTTGCCAAATGCCTGAATTGCAATCACATGACCACAGAGATGGTGTGATAGCTGTAAGTCTGAGACAGGTCATAAGTCACAAAGCAGTGGACTAGAAACCAGGAGAACATGAATTCTAGTTCTGCCTTAGCCACGAAAGCCAACTGGGTGATACCCTGAGCCAGTCACCCTTTCTCAGCCCAACTCACTTCATAGGGTTGTTGTTGAGAAAACAGCAGAAGGAAGGAGGATTAGATGTTTGCCATTTGAGTTGTTTATAAAGATAAAATTGAAACAAATAAATTAAAAAATATTTTTTTAAAAGTTATTAAACAAACTATGGTAAGATAAGGGCTATCTGCAATGCATTCAATACCAATTTAATTCTACTGTGAGGGAGTGAGATTAGGGTTGATAGCTGGTCTTTTCAAAAGTAGCTGCAGTCATACAGACAATCTCCTCCCCTTCCTTCAAGTATTCATGCTTTATAAATTTGATTAATAAAATAAATAAATAAAATCCCCTCAGAACTGTACTCACAGGCATCCAAGCCAGTGTTCAAACTTCCTGGCTAAATGATCAAAACTGGCATTTTCAAAGTCATGCTGACCTCCAGAGGCAGCCTCACCCCACTCAGTCTTTTGAGAAAAGCAAATGCTAAGAGAAAGTGGGAAGAGGGATGTGTATAGCAGGAAAGGTGAAAGCAAGTGCCTACAGGAAAGCGTGGGCAACATCTGGAGATTGGCAGCTATTACAAGCTATTTCATTCAATTGCCAGGACCACAAGCTATGGTGAGGCACATATACTGGTAGGAGTCCTGCAGCATATACTGGTAGGAATCTTGTCTGGAGCTTGGAGGTTCGCCAAGAGCTCAGTAGCAACTAGAAGAGGAACAATCACACTGAAACGGCACCTCATCCCAAATAGTGCCAGAACTTTTGGAAAAAAGCAAAGGTTGTATGCTACTTTATAGACCTTGAGACTTTTGTTTCAACTGAGTATTAAAAGACTGTGCATAAAAGGACTATGTATTAAAGACCTATTTATGTGGCAACAGCAGCTTGCAAGTCCTCAAAGAGTGGAGTTGATCCTCTGCCATTGTTGGGGAAGGCATGTGCTCCTTCCACAAACTCGGACAATGAACCTTCGCCCTCATCCTACACCTGAGCTAGATATTATTGCATAAAGTATTATGTACAGAAATGCTAGACTGTAGTGTTTTTGGAAAACAAAGAATCTTCTCTCCTACTATGCTATATTACTTAAACTCATCAAAAGATGTAAACGTAGAATGCAATTTATTCTTACCAAACAAAACCAGATATTTTATTTTTTTTCCTACTTGTCAACTAAAATTTCTCAGTGAATTTTGAATTATAACAATCTATTGTTAATATGTTTAACGCAGGTTAAAGATGACTTAGTATGTTACGATACAAGTAGTATACATGTTTTATATTGTAAAAATAAAATTAAAATCATCGTAATTTGTAACTTTTCACTGTTGCATTCGTATTATCAACTGAAAATATGGGCACTCTAATCATTCTCAGAAATGCACATTAAAGATGGCAGTAATGTAACAATGATGATCATGTTATTGTTATTAATAAAAACCTTACCATTTGGTAGATCTCTCCTTTTTTCTGTTAGGAGGCAAAACACACAAGAATATCATTCCATTCATGCATGAAGTTAAGAAAAAAACTAATCAATATTTCATCCATTTTAGTAAAGGTTTTAAGTAATCTCTAATGGCCTGTAAATGAATCCAGATCCTCTAGATAATCACTCTACAGGACCACTATTAACTAGCTTAAAAAGTCAGTTTTCCAGTGTAAATGACAGTAAAAAAAAAGTGAGAGAAACACACAGACAACTTGCTGTCAAGAAGTGACATTTTTTCCCAAATTTCTCTCAATATTTTAGTAATTTTGGACAGTTTGCTGATCCATTGTTTCTATTCTACAAAAACAATACAACTGAATGTATGCAATTCTAGACAAGTAAATAAAAAGAGTAATCGAAAATGTAACATTCCTATAATTACCTCATTTAAAATATATATGAATTTTTAGACTTATAGTTCACAAATGTGTACATATCACACATTGTACCATATTAAAGAGAAGCAATGTGTTATATTGTGCAGTAAGATTTTTAACAATTAAAATGTTAGACCTACAGAAGTTACATATTTAAGAATAAGTGTGCAAGTATTTTATCTAAAACTTCAAAAATTTCAAATATATTATAAAAAGGATATGCACTAAACTCCTCCATCACTTATGCAAATTATATCCAAAAGGACCACAACAATGCACTAATTTTAAACTACTACATCTGAGTTCTTAATTTGAACAAAATAAAATTTAAGATGGATTTTAAACTTTTTTTCTACTTCACTGAAAGGCAATTCATCCTCAGTAAAATGCATTTAAACCTTTTTTAAATAAATAAATAAATGTGCAGTAATTTAGTCCCCCCCCCCCCAGTGGAACAAAACAAGTTATCTCCCACCTACATTTTGAAGCAACTCTGACATAGTTTATCTCATCATTCATAAAAAAAGAAAAAAAAATACATTTTGATATAATAAGGGAACAAAAACAGGATGCTCTGTCCCTTATTATATCATTTTTCATTCTAAAATCTTTATCTGTCAGTAAATCTATATTGTGAGAGTTATAGTGTTGGAAAAGGTCAGTTAGAATATAGAGTTCAATCTGCTACTTCATGCAGGAATTCATATTAAAACATTTATGCTAGAAGACTTGTGGAAAACTTTCTGTAATCAGAACGATATCCAATAGTGTAATACAGACTTAAGAGTCCCTCTAGTGGCTAAACAACTTCTGCCCATTATAAAGAAAAGAATAGGAAAGAAAAGAAAAGAAAAGAAAAGAAAAGAAAGGCATGACTAAGAACTCCAATAATATCTTTGCCGGAATAGATTTCAATTGTTTCCAATAAATTTTATCTTACGTTAATTTTTAAAACAAATTCTAAATTATATATTGTATGGAAAACACACAAACATATTTACCTACTAACATAATTCATATAAATAGTTTCTTAGAGAATGAGAGATTAAGGAATTTCCTATATATTATATAGCTGCTGGTATATATATTTACATATACATATATAAATACTATGTAATCTCTGCCCACTAGGTCATCACTACCCTTACCTAAACAGACAAAAGGAATGAGGGGAAAAAAGCAGTGGGAGCAGGAGTGACTTCTGACTCTCTGCCAGCTTTCCTACTGAGTTTCTTTGTGGGAAGCCAACAGGAGCATCAGAAATCAGTTTATCTTTCTTTCTTCCTCGTGCTGCCAGGTGGCGGAGAGAGCAAGGGGCACTTGGGGTATGGGTTGGAAAGGGGATGTCTGGGATGCAAGAGCTTCCATGTGGTTTGGGAAAGATGCATGAGCATGCACAAGAGATGCTGCATTGATCGAGGAAGGTATGCAGGTGGGCAGCAAGGACTGGGGAAGGGTGCACAAGAGAATCGGCATGGGTCAGGTGGGATGCAGCATTTTGATGGAAATCATACTTAATTCATAATGTACAGTAGCTGAACATTAAAAATTAGGCAAATGTATCTAAGAAGCTAGTTAATTTCAAGCGCCATCTAAGTACATTATAATGCAGAAAAAGATGAATGTAAACTAAAAATTCATGAAGAATTAACATATCTAGTTTTGCTTATACATAGTTTGTATGTGTGTACCTTTTTTATGTATGAGTGTATAAAATTAAACATGTATTTGTGGCACTAAAATACTATATATTTAGTAAGCTTTAAGTAAGTTAGGTACATAAAGCACCTGACCAGAGAGAAAAATATTAGGATATTTTTACTTCCTAACAAAAATGGTCTTCCAGCAGATTTCTTTTCCCAGCCTCTCTATTTTTTCATGTTTGTTTCAACTAACATGCCATATCTGGTTGCTTTTGAGCATGTTGAGTCTTGTGCCAAAGCCAAAGCAATTTATTTATTTATTTTAAACATTTTTTCTTTATATATCTTGGGTTTATCCTACTAGGTTTTCTGGTACCCCCGTTAATTCTCACTGGACCAATTTTGCTAAATTTCAGTTAGCTTTTATTATTTATTATTTAACTTTTCTAGGAAGGAATAATAATATTTAGTGACTTAATTCTATAATAGATTGCATAGCCACTAAAGCTAGTTGGTACTAAATTGTTCTAAAACTATCATGCACTGTGTAGAATGATCCATTTTGCACATATTCACATGTTCTCTTTTTTTAATTCAAATTATGAAAAGTAATTACTTGCTTATTAATACACAGAACAGCTTTCAAGCAATATTATTCCAAAAAACAAAAACAAAACAAAAATATTTTATGACAAGTTTTTTTTTTCCAAGCCTAATTTTAGCACAGGGGAAATAGGGGAAGTTTAGGAAGTATCAGCACTGGTCCAACCAACTTTATCCAATGCTGCTTTAGTACAGGTAGTCCCCAAGTTACAAATGTAATGGAACCTGCCAATTACATTCGTAACCTGAGGATTCATTGGAGTGAATCATGTAAAATGAACATGAAAACTCTCTACTTTCACCCATGCATTCGCTAATCAAATGCCCAGGTCATTAAGTATAAGAGGTATCTTTGGGGGAGAAGGCCATGGGTGGCCTAGTGATTGAACAGGCCACCTGCTTAAGACCACCCAAGGCCTCTCACAACCCATTGAGATACCTCATGTAATTGCTTCCCCCCCCACCATCCTGCTGCGCTGGGTTATTTATCTTGAGAAGATCTGTCTCCTCTCTGCCGTCGTTTCTTTGACGATTTTGCTTCCAGCATCCGATTGGCATGCAAATGCTTTTCGTATGCCGAGAGTGAAATGTTCTGGGTACCGTGATCTTGGGCTTCAGGGCACAAGATCACAGTGTCCAGAAACTTCCAGTCTCCACACAAAATGATTGCAAGCTGACAAGGCGCTTTGAGGCAGCGAATCACGCTGTCTCAAAGTGTCCCATTGGCTTGCAAACATTTTGTCTGGAGACTGGAAACCTCTGAGTGCCATAATCCCATGGCCTGAAGTCCTGAGAGATCATGGTGCCCAATATTTCACTCTCGGCATGCGAAAAACGTTTGCAAGCCAGTCAGATGCTGGAAGCGAAATCGTCAAAGAAACCATGGCAGAGAGGAGACAGATCTTCGCAAGATAAGTGACCTAGTGCAGCAGGATGGGAGGGGAGAAGCAATTGTGGAGAGCGGGGGGGGGGGGGATAGGCAGGATGAATGTTGCAGTGCCTCTGCGGTCGTTCATAAGGGTGAATGGCTGCTGTGGTGCTGCAACATTCATAGTTTCGGGATTGTGTCATAAATATTTGGGGGGGTTATCACGTAACTTCGAATGGTCACTAAGTGAACTGTCATAACTCAGGGATTACCTGTATTGGACAGACTCCATTAATTGAAAACTTGTTCAAGCCGAACTGTTATAAAGCAAAGTAGGGAGGGCACAGATTAATTGGGCATGACCACAGGCCAAAGGTTTTCTATTATAAGCTAGAACTACAAACAAGATAAACAAGTGCTGAAAAACTATATAAGTACCAGATTTTCTCTGCCGTCGTCCAAGTAGGTCTGTTATTGTCTTTTGGAATTTTTTAGCTTCTTCTTCATTAGCAAAATTAAGACCCACCTGACATGTCTGAAAAACAATAATGTTTGTGATCAACTTAAGATAGGGAATAAAGATGTACACTTCAGCAACTATATAAACAAAAAAAAACCACTGAAAAAAGCAGGCTTCAGATTTTGTTCCCATTATTGATTTCTTCTGGAATTAGGAATACTTTTATTCTGTTATAAGCTAACTAAAAATAACATTAAACATAAATTACATTTCAAGTTAAAAACCAGTCATACAGTTTTATTTGAACATTACAAAGTTTGAAAATTATCAATAGAAATATAGACATTAAGTAATATTACTTAATATTTCATAGATTACATTAAGAGATTAGATTTAACATAAAGTAATAACTTTTCCAAATTAACTCCTGAAAATACTTACATCTCCAGCAAAGGTATGAAAATATGCTCTAGGACTATTATATACAAAGTTATTATATAATTCTTGTTCCCACAATTGTTTTCCATCCTGCAAGAGTGATGAGGGGGCAGAAGGAGAAGGGAAGAAGATTGAGACAATAAATTATTATAAGCAAATATGTATAGATTTATATCTCCCCTTTGTACATTCTTAAGTTTTTATATTCTTTTTGATGACTTTGTTTCAGATTAAAATTCTATTCTTAAAACATAAAAATTAGCTTAAGTTCTTGGTAACTTGTACTTTTGTAGTATAAATCTGAAAATGTGCTACAATTCTCATGTAAACTTGTACTGTCTCAGAGACTATTAAAACAAATATGGACAAAATTCAAAAATAGGACATGTACCAGTGCAAACAGGCCAGATTTTTTTTTCTGAAGTTATAAATGCAAAAAACTAAGCTGTTTGTACTTTCAGCAAGAAAACAATATCTGCAATAGAATATAATATGAAAAACAAAAGTGCTTGCTTTATGCATACTTCTCTTTATCCTTATTGCTTTAGCAATTAATATTTAAACAATTTGTAATTATATGCAACTGCCTATGACTCAACATTTTCGTAAGATATAAACAATTGAAATATAAACTAAATATGGCAAAGGAACAGTTTTTACCTTGATATCGTATATTCTGATAAAATAGGACCTTTGTGGATTGTCTTTTACAAGGCAAGCTACACCACAGCATTTCTTTGACCACATAGCATTACGTTCTGCTGCATATATCTGAACGACCACAGAGCACATTGTCTAAAATAAATTTTAAAAAAATTCTTAGTTAAAATTTAGGTATTGACTTTCCATTATCTTCTCCATTAGTCACAAATAAAATCTTACAGAATTCATCTGATGAAAATAGTATTTTCAGGCAGATAATGCAATTTCTTTGAAAGTACAACAAAATGCCACAGGACTCAAAATAGTAAAATAATGTATTTGAAAAACATTAACATGAAGATACATCAACACCTCCCAACTTTATCTATCAAAATTATAACTCAGTAGAGTTCACCCCAGGTGTCATGGCGACACGGATGAAAGAAATCGGAGCTCCGTTTTCCTAGTCTGATTTCACTTCGTCTGGAGACCCAGAGAGGTCGGAAAGTCACCTTGGAGAGGCAGCAAGGAAGAAGGGAAATCTTGGGAGTTTTGAGCCAATGGCGGTTGGCCCAAACGGACCAAGGAAACTCTTTAAACAGGCAGGAGAAAGGCTGCCAGCAAATATGCAGACAGCCCAAGCCATAGACAGTCAGGGAAGAAGCAAAGAGCTGTGGCAGCGCCGCCGAACAGCTGACTGTCAACAATGTGTTTGATCTGGGTGAGATTGTTCTTTATTTCTCTTCCCTATGGACTTTTAAAATATAAATCCCTGAATTGGATAATTTTTAAAAGTAAAAACCCCAGGAAAACTTGGGAAGAAGAGAGTTAAAAGCAGCGAGAAATCTGAAATGGGGGAACAAAATTAAAGAATATAAAAAATATGCAGAAAAGATTTAAGACTGATTAAAAAAAATGATATTTTTTTTGGCTAACATTTTTGATTTGGTAAGAGCATTTTAAATAAAAGTTTTATTACTGGATAGAGACATTACAATTAATGAGGACATCTAGTGGTGAAGGAAGATGCTACAATACAGAAAGAATCAGAAAAGTGATGACCTTGAAACAACACCTGTGTTAAACAAAGAACATTCTGTGATTCTACAAAAGAAAAAACAAGGATTTTTTTTTAACTACATCTCTTAATTCTAGACATAACTATTATAGAAACTATTTAGAAACAGAGGTTTGGGTTTTTTTTTAAATATCTTTGAACTGAGAGAAATATCTGGATTAGACTTATGCAGTTCGTTTTTTTTTTTTAATGTTGGATTACAGCCTAAAGCAGTTGGCTCTTTTTAAATGTTGGATTACAGCCTAAAGCAATTGGCTCCTTTTTAAACTTGGATTATAGCCTAAAGCAGTTGGCTCCTTTTAAAATTTGGATTATAGCCTAAAACAGTTGGCTCTTTTTAAAGTTGGATTGTAGCCTAAAGTAGTGGGATTTTTTTTTTCTAAAATTGGATTATAGCTTAAAGCAGTTGGCTTGTTCCTTTTTTTTTTTCCTCTTCTTCCTGTGGATTTACAAAATTTGCCTGATTGAACAATGAGTGCATCAAACCTCACTAAAATTACAAAAAAATCTGCTTCTGCACCCTGTTCTGGAACATCTAGTCCCGCAAGTCAGGGATCTGTTGAAGCAATATTACGAGAGAAGGCAAACAATCTCCAAAAAGAGATGCACGCAACTTTACAACTAATGCAAGAAATGATGCACCAAGAAACAAAAAGCACTAATGACAGAGAATGAAAGATTAGAACAAGCAAATTAAAACTTAGAAGAAGCGGTTGCTGCCTTGGAAATGGAGAAAGCTGTACACTATTTGAGATTCCAGAACATACCCGAAGATAAAGAGGAAGATATAGCAGAAGTGATTATTAATCTATTAGCAGAGGTCCTAAAAATTGAAAGATTGGAGATGCAGCAAGAAGTGGATGGAATATTTAGAACAGTGGTTCTCAACCTGTGGGTCGCGAACCCATTTGGGGTCAAACGACCATTTTACAGGGGTCGCCAAATAACACAGTCCACCATTTTTTCCCCTTTTCCTTAGCTGTGCTACTCCCTTTTATTCTATTGGCTTTTGAAAGCCAATAGAATAGACTCTCTTGAATAGAGTCTAATTCTATTGGCTTTCAAAAGCCAATACGAATTGTCCAGGCTGTCTCTGCCCTGCTGAGCCCGCCAAAAGCCCCAGTCTGCAAACGCTTCGGCCGGCGCAGGGGGCAGCACCACGCATGTGCCATATTCCTGGGCAGGGAAAGTCCTTGACTTACGACTGGTTGGGTAGTCCTCGACTTACAACCGGTTGGGGTTGCGGCATTAAAAATGTTGAGAACCACTGATTTAGAATGAATTCAAGTTATGTGAGGAAACACAAACTTTCCAGAGAAGTCCATGTAATATTTATGAAGAAAACAACAAGGGATGAGATATTAAGAGTCAGAGATAACTCATTATAATAAAAAGATAAAGAAATAGTAGTGCTGAAACAGATTCCCAAGAGAATAAGGGATACTTGAAGACAATATCATTTCTTGACTACAAAGCTGATTGCAAAAGGAGTAAATTTTAGATGGCTGATGCTAGAAGTGATTCTAATCAATTGGAATAATACAAGATATCGATTGGATTCAGTGTGGAAGGCAGAGGATTTTGATGAAAGATATAGAACATTTCTAGGAGAAAGAACGCAATATCAACAAAAGGATGGAAAAAGCCAGAAACAGATAGAACAAACAATAGAGGAAACAATTACACAAATGGAAGAAGAAAAAGAGAAGATGAATCAAGAAGATGAGGGAACAGTAAGACAGCAGAGGATTACGAGATCAACAAAACCTAAATATAAGTAAATCAAAATGGAGAAGGAAAATGGAATTTTTTTCAGTGAATATAAATGGATTGAATTCCCCATCAAAAAGAAAAGGAATTTTCAAACAACTACAGAAATTAAACACTGATATAATTTGTTTGCAAGAGACACATAAAAAAGAACTTCGTAAATTTTTGGAAAATCCAAAACTTGGAAAACTTTGTTATAATCAGCCCAACAACAACAACAAAAAAAAAAAATAGGAGTAGTTATATATGTTAAAGAGACAATAGATTCCAAAATGATTTATGCAGATGAAGAAGGAAGAATAGTAATGGTAGAAATATTTTTAAATAAAAAAACAGATACTTTTGATAGCAATATATGCACCAAATAACAAACAAGAAAAATTTTATCAAAACCTTCACAGAAAAATAGTAGAAATGGAATATCAAAATATATGCTTAATTGGGGATTTCAATGTATGGGATACAACCAAAGCATATTTTCAAGGCGTAGCGATAACATACATGGCGGAAAAAAATAAAGAAAAGAGACAACAATGTCAGTTGTTAAGAGAATTTAAAATAGTAGATGGGACATTAGATTATAAAAGCAGTAAATCAGGGAAACAAGGAAGAAAAAGTTTACCTAAGACTTTTTTTTAACATGATAGAGAAAATTGGTATACAAGATATTTGGAGAGAAACGAACCCAGGAAAATCACAATATACATTTTATTCTAATAGTCATAAATCTTGGTCTAGAACTGATATGATTTGGATGACGCCTGAATTAAGGGTTAATATAGTATGCTGGAAATTGACATAGAATTAGGCATTTGGGCAGATCATAATCCTTTAAAAATGGTGTGGAAAGGAATGCAGAAAAAATTAAGATAGACTTTGAATCAATCTATGTTCAAAGAGAAAGAATTTATAGAATTAGCAACAAAAGGAATGGATTTTTTCCTAAAACAAAATAAAAAAGAAGATACAACATTACAAAATATATGGGATACAACCAGAGCATATTTTCAAGGCGTAGCGATAACATACATAGCGGAAAAAAATAAAGAAAAGAGACAACAATGTCAGTTGTTAAGAGAAGAATTTAAAAAATTAGAACTTGAACTACAAATAAACGTACAAAAGAAAATATTGAAAAGACAAATGGAAATAATAAAACAAAAATTAAATTTAATAGAATGAGGAAAATTGGCATAGCAAATTAAAAGAGCAAAGCAAAACTTTTTTGAAAATACAAATAAACCAGGAAGATGGTTAGCTTATAAACTTAAAAAACAGAAGGAGAAAAAATTGATAAACAATTTAGTAGATGAAAAAGGCTGTTTACAATTTAAAAATGAAGCAATAAAAGAGATAATTAAAGAATACTATGAGAAACTGTATGTTAAGGAAAAAACTCCGTGGGAGAAAATGACTCAATATATGGAAGAAAATAATTAACAAAAATTCCAGAAAATTTCAAAACTATGTTAAATGAAAAAAATAACAATGATGGAACTGACAGAGGCAATAAAAAGACAAAAAAAAAAATGAAATAACACTGGAACCAGATGGACTCCCGGCAGTTTTATAAATGTTTACAAGATACATTACCATTGAAAGATGTACCTAATGAACTTTATTGGAGGCAAAACTCCCAAATACACAGACAGAAATAAATGTTACTTTGATACCAAAAGAGGACTCAGATTTGACCCAGATAAAAAAAAACCTATAGACCGGTATCATCATTAAATGTGGACTACAAAATCTTCACTTCAATAATAGCTGAGAGACTGAAAAGATTTTTGACTCAATTTATACACCCAGATCAAAACAGATTTTTGCCAAAGAGACAAAAAATAATTTGAGGGTAATACTAGACATATTGGAATATTATGAACTGCATCCAGGGAAACAACTGGCATTATTATTTTTAGACGCCCAAAAGGCATTTGATAATGTTTCTTGGCAATTTATGATTCGACAACTAAAAACAATGGACTTTGGTCAAAACTTTATAAATACGATTCAGACAATGTATCAGAAACAAACAGCAAAATTATAAATGGGGATTATACAGAGAATTTTGATATACGAAAAGGCACAAGACAAGGATGTCCATTATCCCCATTGCTATATATCTTAACTTTGGATGTTTTAAATAGAAATTAAAGGACTGAAAATAAAAGGTGAAACCTACAAACTGCAAGCATTTGCAGATGATTTGGTATTCATTCTAAAGGAATCTTTAGAGACAATTCCTAAACTGTTGGAAAAGATAGAACATTTGGAGATATAGCAGGATTAAAGATAGAGAAAAAATTAAAGTGATAGATAAAAATCTTACAGATAAACAAAAAAAGCAATTATCAGAAAAAATGGAATTGCAAATAGTCAAAAAGGTCAAATACTTGGGAATATATTTGACAGCAAGAAGTTCAACAATAAAAGAAGATAACTATATTAAAGTGTTAAATCAAATAAAGCTTGATTTGGAAAAATGGAAGACTCTGCAACTGTTGATGTTAGGAAGAATTGCTACGGTGAAAATGAATATATTACCAAAAATACTATTTTTGTTTCAAATGATACCTATAAAATTGGAGAAAAAATTCTTTGAAGATTTAAACTGTCTAATTCAAAAATTTATCAGGCAAGGAAAGAAAGCTAGAATTAAATTGAAAATATTACAAGAAGTCAAGGGAAATGGAGGTTTGGCTTGCCAGAATGGGTTTTATATTATCAAGCATCAGTGCTAACATGGATAAAAAAAATGGATAACTCTTAGAAATAAAATATTGCTATACTTGGAGAACATGACCTACAACTTGGTTGGCATGCTTTTTTATGATATGGAAAAAATAAAATACATACCACCAAAATCACTATATTAGAAATGCACTATTATTAACATGGGAAAAATAAAATGTAAAATTTATTTGAAAATTCCAGGATGGCTTTCAACAATGGAAGAATTTGTACATCCAAATCTAGTCAGTCTCGATAAAATATGGACATACAAAGATATTCTAAACTCTGAAGGGAACTTAAAATCCAGGCAAGAGATGGAAAATCAGGGTATCGATTTAACAGTGGTCACATTTACAAATGCAAGTCAGATATGACAAAGATATTAAACAGTATGGATTTTATAAAGAGCAGACTATGTTTGATCAGACATTATTAACTTCCGATGAAAAGTTAATTAAAAATGTACAATTTCTTATTAAATCTCAAAATGGAAGATGAACAAGTAAAAGAGACAATGACAGTATGTGCAAAGAATTTTGGATATAATATAGACTTAGAGAAGTGGCAAGTCTGTGGAAAAGAAACTATAAATTGACAATGTCAGCTTCATATAAAGAAAACTTATATAAAATGTTCTATAGCTGGCACTTGCCACCAACAAGACTAGCAAAAATATTTAAAAATATGTCAGGGAAATGTTGGAAATGTAAACACAAACCAGGTACTTATTATCATATGTGGTGGTCATGTGTTAAAGCAAGGAGATATTGGACAATAATCCATACTTGGTTAGAAAAAATGTTAGAGAAACACATAGACTGTAAACCTGAATTTTTTTTTCTAGGTATAATACCAGAAAAACTTGATAAGCAAAGTACATATTTGATCCTACATGTGATAACAGCGGCAAGAATTATATTTGCACAATACTGGAAGAACGAAGAAATACCACAAGAAGAAATAATCAAAAAAATACTAGACTGTGCAGAAATAGACAGACTTACTTTAAGGTTGAAAGAAAAAAAAAATCCAGAATATTTTCAAACTTGGGAACTATTTTATCAATGATTTAGAGATTAGGAATTTAATTTGTATTAGTGAATAAGATACTCAGACAACATGTTTTTGCTGAATGATTACTACTGAATTCTGTTAAAAATAATTAATAAAACTTTATAAAAAACAAAATTATAACTAGTAAATATTGATTGAACCAAAAGTTATCTGCATACGGTGAATATCATTTTATTAGTATACCAGTTATTTTATGCACTTTATCCAAGTTGGGCAATTCAGAGGAGAAAAAGAAATAGAAATGATAGAAGACAGTCCATTTTGTACATTAATGTATTAATGTATACACCAAGCATTACCTTTGGCTAGGGACATAGATAAAAGTCTATTGTCTGTTAAAATTAAACAATACAGAGCAAGAAATTAATTCATAATATTTTAAACCAAATCCTGTTTGACTTTTTTTAAAACACTGTACAAAATTTGTATAGGTCTGTACATGATCTTCATTTGGCTTTGGACCACCAACAGCTATTCGCTGAACTATAGCATGGCACTTATATCAACAAAATGATTAAAATATTAATAGACAATTGACATAATTCCCTGGTAGAATCCTTTAAAAAAAATTGCTGTGAAAACTAGTATTCTTGTTTAGATTTCTGTATTTTTTTTGTTAATGTTATATAACAGTGGTGGCGAACCTATGGCATGGGTGCCACAGGTGGCACTCAGAGCCCTCTCTGTGGGCACGTGCACTGTTGCCCCAGTCCTGGGCCTTCAACTGGGTTTTATAAAACCTTTTTGCTTTAGGCCTCCACCACCGTGTACAAAAAAAAAAAGGTTCAATCAATCAGTCAATTTCAACTTCTTGCGAGAAAAAAGATCTTGTAAAGTTATAATTCATTGATTAAACATTTTAGTCCCACCCAGTCTACTGTTACCACCACAGCCACGCCCACCCAATGGGCCATACCCACCCAGCACCCGATGATGCATAAGTGGGTCTTAGGTTGTAGTTTGGGCACTCAGTCCCTAAAAGATTCGCCATCACTGTTATATAACCACATAAAGGCTAGGCAGGATATAAACGTTTAAAACAAAGCTTGATAGTCAACAGAAATAAAACCAGCCTTTCAAGCTACAATGGAACATTAATTTAGCAGGACTACAGTACATAATATGGTAACCAGACTTATTTTGATATTTTGTTCTTCAACTGGCAGATTTTATATGCTACAAAACTAAACGAGTGGAGACATCCTACAATGAAAAAGTTGACTGGCCCACTTTTTATCCATAAAAAGCAAGCTATAACAACATTTTCCATTTTAAAAATCTGAAGTGTGCAAAATTATAATCTTAGTGTCCACAACAGAATTAGTAAATTTTCTAATTTAAATTCCTGCAATTCTTGTGCAGAAGTTATCACAGAGCTTATCAAAATTAAACAATTCTTGCATGTTACACAATGTTTCCTTTTGAAGATATTTTCTAGTAGATCTTTTATTTCCCACAAAGAAAATCTCTTCCTTTAATATTTGAAGTGACAAAGTCATGCTCTTTCAATATAAACTACTGGCCAGAAAAAAGGAAGTTCATTTGTGGTATTTCACTCAAAGCCACACTATTGCAGGATGTTTGAAACTTTCACAGTCTTAACCACAGAGGTCAAATACTATTTTAGTATTGCAGTCTATACAGTGATGCCTTTTTTGACTTTAGAACTGCAATGCAGGAAATAATTTCAAGATGATTTGGCTAAAAGTGTGGAGTGAAAAACTGGATTAAGAATATTTTCTGGAGAAAAAGGATTTGCTCAAATTACATTCATGTTTTTTTTCCTCAAAAATCTAGTAGTTATGCATTGGCATATTGGAAATAAGAAGTCATACACTAAAACCATTTTTAAATACATGCACACAGCCTCATATTTTTGACCTTCACAAACCTGTAAAGCAAAGCTGAAGTAAGATCATAAGCACAATCATGGTTTCACTTAGCAACTACTTCACTTAATAAATGAGTTGCCAGTCCCAAATGTGATCATTAAATGAAGATATCTGTGTTTGTGTGCATTTGTTGAAATGTAGCTTTTTTTCCTAAACTCTACAGATGCCTTGTGAAGGAAGAAGCAACCCCTTACTTATTATCAGAACTTTTCAGCATGATATCCTCAAGAAAGGCTAGGAATCAATTCCAATACTATGACCAACACTCTCACAAACTAGGATTTTTGCAACTCGTGATTCAACATATTTGGAAGCACTTCTGGATGTTACTCAAGTAAAGAGTTCTAAAAAAATGTAAAGCCTCACTTTGGTTGAGCTTGATTTGTGATGACTTAAAAGTTTCTTGACAATAATAGATTTGCCAATGCCTTGTTCTATTGTTTTGTTTTGTGATTCACAATCTAGCCTACAACTGTAGTACTTCCTAATGGTTTCCCACCTATGTACTAACTAGAGCTGACATTTCTCAGCTTTCTGAGATCAGTGTCGAGACTTAACTAAGTATAACTTTCTACATCAGGACAAATATATCAGTCTCTGTAAAAAAGAATATGTGGGCACAAATTTCACATTTCACTTGACAAAATCCAAAATTAGGGGCAAGGAGAACTATTTCAGTTCTGTATTACATGTATTAATCAAGTCATAATGCAAACATATCTTTCTTGTTATCTCAACTAATTTATAAACAGACACAATTCAGTAATTACTGCCTATTCTGAATTTTTTTCTGACTCACTGTTTATAAAACCACTAATACTAATCTTTGGTATAACGCCTAATTTGGAATAAAATTTCATAAACTGGAACCACTTTTTATAATAGTAAATTTGTTAGAGGTGCAAGAAATTGTTTGGGGTTTATCTTAACAATACAGGCTAAAATAGTTACCCTTTATTAATCAAAGAACTCTGAAATGATTAAACAAAATGGGAAAGTAGCAAATGAAAATCAGTATAAATTAGGATGACAGAAAACAAGGAAACTCCTACTGGTTTCACTTGTTCACTGATTTTAAAAAGGCAATTCTGGAGGTTTAGTGTAGTGTTGGATAAAGAAACAACAGAAAGAAAGAAGATAAAACAAGGCTTCATACAGGTTACCAATCTCAGGCAACTCCTTGGTTTACTGAGATAGTGAGGAATTAAATTGATGAAAGAACACCTGGAGCAACAATAGCATAAAATTAAAAGTGGATATGACCATGCACTGATACAAACTTATGTTCAGAACCTACTTGGTGATGATAAGAATAATACAGCACTTGCTCTTTCCCATGCTTAACTTTATTTAAGAGGAAATAAACCCTCATAAAAATCATGACAAAGCAAACATGGCTTCTTGCAGGTGAGGTTACTTATATTTCCTTTGGTTTGGATGCCAGTTAAACAAATAAAGGAGAATATTTGTAGCTCAAAGTTGACATGAAGGATCCTTGGCACTCTCTGAGCTTGCTTGTTTTCTTGCAGATGTTTCATTACCCAAACTAGGTAACATCATCACTGATAGACTAGGTCCCAAGGAGAGGTGGTATATTTCAGTGTTCCAAAAATCATTCCCATAATCTTCTCTTTTGTATCATAAAACTCAATGTAAATGTTTCTCCAGATTTCAGGTTATCTCAATCTCTGGTCTAACTCTATACAATTAGTAACAGAGAGGTGATAAATGTCTTTATAATATTCTTTTTGAAAATGAAAAAAAAATGTTCAATTTAGTTTGGTCATCCCTACCCTGGCAATTTTTTCAATATTCACTATGGAAGAGAAAAGAGGCAGCAAACAGCAGCTACTCTGATAATCAGAGAAATCCCACACAGTAAATTACTCTTTAGAAAAATGTACAGAAGCTGCAAACCCTTAATTAATAAGTAACACAAGCATGTAAAAGATTAAAAAGAAAACAGAACAGTATTTAAAACATTAAGGTCACATGGAGTACATATTCACTTTTTTAAAACAAAAGTCCTCTGGGGAAACATACATGAAATATAAAAAATGTTTTTATTTATATAAAAGCCCAAGCAGTAAGAACAAAATGCAAATGTTCTATAGAAACCTCAAACTATTTAATTTTATTGATAATGGGAGTATTACATATTATTGTAGGTCAATAATAGGACTTTTGTTTTTAAAAAGTTATGGTTAAATGGCTAGTGGAGCACTGAGACAATGCTCTCAAAAAGAAATTGCCTTTTCTTGTTAGACAAGTATTATTGCAAATATTGCTAGATTATGAATCCCAGCCTTGCTTCTATCTGCATCCAATATGTTTGAATGTAAGGCTGATACAAATGGAGCAAAACATGCAAAAATATCATTGTGGCTGAATATTTATTAAAGTAATACCTTTTATTATCTATACATTTAAGACACTATCTTAATACTACATTTATTTATTTAATATATATGCTGCCTGTCTTACTAGTCAAACTCTGGAGTTTACAGTGGCAAAAAGAATATAAAAGCACTAAAATTAACAATTACATAAAGATCACAAGAGCATGGATGGTACAGGGGTGGGTTTTTGTTTCTTATTTCATAAATCACCTGCAGAGGTGAGATGGTTCCTCAGATAATCTAATGTCATGCCATAAAGAGTTTTAAAAGTGATAACCAATATACTGAACTGGTCCCAGAACCAAACTAGCAACTAATAAAGCTTGTATAACAATGATGTTATAGAGGCCATGCAAGAGGCCTCCAGTATTGTCCATGCCAGTGCATTTTGTACCAATTGTAACTTCTGAATACTCTTCAAGGGTAGTTCTGTGTAGAGCGCATTCCAATAATCCAATTATTATCCTATTACGTCTAGGCAATAGATGTTCTTTCACAGAATTTGGACTATTTGACAATTACATTGCATAGTGACATAAGGGTGATAGAGAATACAACAAAAAGCATAGCCGTGGACTTAAGTATTTGGAAAATGTATAAAATTCCAAGGCAACAATACAAAACATAATGCTGCCCATCCCATGAATTCATGCTATTCCTACATATTAGGCATATATAAGGAATATAAACCATATGCTAAATAAACTAGGAATGTATAGTGGGCCATGATTAAAAACAATCAATATTAGACATGACTGGTTGCTAAGCACCTGGACAGCAGTTATGTGACTGTGGAGCACTCTACAATGGCCGAAATCTCAAGGATTGGTCATAATTACCACTGGTTTAGCATTGTTGCAAGTTTTAATATTTGCAAAGCAAGTAGTCATTAAATGAGGATTACCTGTATTGAGCTCAATAAGGGATCTGTTATTATTGAATAAGATGCTAAATGCCTTTACTTTATCCAAACAGCATTTGTTATAATTCAAGAAGTCTAAAGTGTATTGTTGATTTAGAAAACGCCAGACTATTTGTCCAAAATTGCCTACTCTTGAAAAGTGATTCTTCAGATTCTCGAAGTAAAATCTTTTCCATTATGTATTCTTTTAAACTGATGCCAGAGAACTGAACCTAACCTTTTTGCATGCTGAAGATATTATCTATCAGTTATAGTTCATATCCCCTCTAACACACTGATTTTCACTTGCATTATAATTCTAGATCTAGCAGTCCCAAAGTGAAAGTGATTGGTTATTTTATTTGCAGCTAGAAAATAGTATAACACAAAAACACCTATTCCAGATAGAACCATGTTGTCCAGTAGGTCTATCCAGAAAGGGGTGGTTAAAGAGTACCACTTCCAAATGAGATCAGAACAGGAGAACAAGAATAAGCTGCTGCTCTATGTCCTTTGCAATACAACAATCTGCTTCCTGAAATCTGAATGGTGTCCTCCCTGATAAACTTCCTGAGAACTCTGAAGTCAAAACTCTTTCACACAGCTTTTATTGTATAACTAGAAGGTAACATTAAGGAACACAGAGTTTTAGCAAAGGTAGATAATGTGTGCATGTTACTATTTATGGTTTTATAACTCTATAAACTGTAAGTGTACTGTCAAATACTCTTAATATATCAGTGATAGAAATACTTTTTATATTACTATATAGTGTATACACATACATAAAATTATGTATTAATTAATCATTAAGCAACTAACCCATGGGCAATTTGTTTTTAATAAGTGTAAGTTTTACACTAAAATATACAATTATTTTAAAACAGTTTTAAAGAGGTTTTCAGCAATTTTTTGTATATGAGGAAGAAATTAATCATATAATCATATAATCCAATGTATTTTCAAATATTTCAAGTGTCATCACATAGAATATGAAATATTTTCTCCAAGTCTTCTAATTTTATTAATACTATTTTATTTATCATACTGTAGTATATTACTGCACCCAAATTGCTTTTCTTTAAATTCTCTACCACTGACCACACAAATTTTCCAATTTTATGTATTATTTTATTGATTACATTTGCATATAAAACAATTCTGTAGATAAAAGCATGTTTGTTCTTTAAATAATGCACATACTTACAGATGGGTCATTTTCTTGTTTTCAACTTGCACTAAATTAGTGAAAATCTATGCAGCTCAGTAATAGAAATGGCTCTCCACATAAAGGAAATCTTTTCAAC
This sequence comes from Crotalus tigris, assembly GCF_016545835.1. NCBI lineage: Eukaryota > Metazoa > Chordata > Lepidosauria > Squamata > Viperidae > Crotalus > Crotalus tigris. The sequence continues at coordinate 207,296 of NW_024100545.1, read as the reverse complement.
AAACTTGGACTTTGTTGGAAGTAAAACTAGTACTTCCTGAGGGCAAAGCCTGTGAACTTTTCCACTCCCCACTAAAGAGAGGAGAATGTAACATTCTAAAAGAGATTTTAAAAATCTGTGAAGTGTATTAAATTTTGGCAAAGACATTTTTAATGCTAATTTTTCTCCTCTCTGAAAAAAGTGGCTTGCGAGTAATATTATAGTACAATGTTAACATTTAGCCACTTGGCCAACAGTATTTAAAATAAAATTAGTATGATAATCAACATGTTTATTCTCCCTACCTGTAAGTCGGCATTCCCAGAAAAAAAGTAGCTCATGTTCATTAGAGTTTTCAAAAACTACTTTATCTCTGCAAATTCCCATTAATACCAGAAAAAGACATAATATATCTAGAGTGCAAACCTGGCCTTAATGAAATGTGAATTACAGATTACGACCTGTGACTGAATGACAGATTATGATCTGTGAATCTTCTTTACTCATCTAATCTCATCAGAAACAAAAAACTGGATTTTCCATCCAGACCACTATACTATTATAATCTTTACTGATCTTACAGTGGGCAAGGTATTTGCAAATCTGTAGTCAACTACTTGATAATAAGTTTGCCCTTTCTGTTATAGTGGGAAAAAACTTTAGCAAAACCAATTTCTGCCAATAAACAAAAACCCTTAAAGCAGTGTTTCTCAACCTTGACAATTTTAAGGCATGTGGACTTCAACTCCCAGAATTCCACAGCCAGCATTGCTGGCTGTGGAATTCTGGGAGTTGAAGTCCACATGCCTTAAAATTGTCAAGGTTGAGAAACACTGCCTTAAAGGAAACAGAACATATCCAAGGTGCTTTATTCATGATTGTATTTTTTTTAAATGATTTGGAAGAGGAAAAGTTTGACTGCCAATCCATGTGGAATACGGATTAATTATTTAGTAATCTAAATGTCGGTCAGCTCAGAAATAAGAAAAGGCCAAATTTAAATGCAAACTATTTCAATATAAAATACCATTATACAGATTTTATATGAAAACTTGCTAAATCAAGACATAGCAGCATAAAGTCTCCTAATAGCTATATGAGAACTACCAACATTTCAGGGATTCTCAGTTGTTTTTCCCCCCACTAAAATATATTTTCAGGGGAATTTTGTATATGCTCTTGCAAATCTATTGCTCAAATGGGAACAGAATTCAGAGCACTATTTTCATTTCAGAGTTCATTTCCTGAAAGTTCAGAAACTACTCAGGTATAAATTTATTCTAGCTTTCTATGAGTAGCTGAACTTTTCCACACAAAAAATTGCAACATCTCCATTGCTGACACACACTTATTGAAAACCACAGAGCACTTCCGGCATACTCTGAAATAATACCTGTTGGAAAAAGGAAGTGGACGAGAAAATAATCTCTTAACATAGCAATAACTGAAGAGCTCCCCAGCAAAGCTAAACAGCATCTGCCTGAAACAAGCCACAAGGGTGAAAGATTTGTTTGGAAGTCTCCTAGCCAGGTTTCTTTCTTTCAGCAAAACTACAGCGGATCCAATGGGCCGAGTCTAGTCAACAGGCTCTACCTCCCTTCCTGTTGCTTGGATTCACAGCCTTCACCTGTACCCAGTATTTATCCCACTCTCACGAGCTCAAAAAAAGACCGCTGAAGCGTTCCCCTTGGAGAGCAAAGGCGTGCATCTTTTTCTCGCGCACCCCCCATTTGTCCCTTTTCAGTATAAATTTAGACAAAGCTGTTAGGGGTTGATTTTCCACCCCCGCCCCAACAATACAGAGCCGTGAGGAAGAATACAGAGGAAAAAGGAAGCAAGCAGCTGTTCCGTGGGAACGGCCCCAGCCAGGGACCTTCTGGTCTCTCCAAATTCGAAGTAAGCCAGCAACGGAAAGGAAATAAAAGGGGGGGGGGGAACTGGCAGTCTTCTTGCATCATCACGCCTCCCACTTGGAGCAGCCCGCTTCTCCTCCGGCAGATGGAAGTCACCCCCTTCTGCCCTGAACCCCCTTCCTGAGAGGTCAATGCAACTGGCCGCCCGGGACACGCGTAGGCAAACCCTCCCCCAGGCGCCCCCACAGGATTGGCCGGGCCTCCCCCCGAGGCAGTCAGGCCCAGCCAGCAGGGCGAAGCCTCCTTCCCGTCCGCCACTTACCACGCATTTCTTTCCAAGGAAGCCGAAGAGGCTCTCGTTCTCCTGCGGGGTGAGCAGCATGGAGCCCACGTTGGAGACCCTCCGCGGCGGCGGGTGCTGCTGCTGCTGGCTGTTGTTCATAGCGGCCGCCACCGGCGCCCGGCCGGGACTGCCAACCCCTCCGCCGGCTTCGCAGCTGGCTCTGGCTCGTCTGGGGGTCAGGCCCCGCGTCCCCTGGAGGGTGGCGGCCAGAAGCCTGTCTCCCCGCGCTATTGCAGCAACATCGGGGCCGCGACCTGAGGGGGCGCCACGGCGGACCGAGGACCAACTCCTGAGGGGCTCCTGCGAGCGAGCGGAGCGGCCGGAAAGTCCCGCTCTTTGCCCTCTGCGCGCCTTCCGCCGCTCTCCCGACAGGCACTAAACTTCCAACTTCTCCCCGGCGCCGGCCGTGCAATCCAACATGGCAGGGAGCGGAGGCGCGGGCGAGACCAAACGCCGCGGAGGGATAGGGGAGGACGCGGGGTCGAGACGCCCCAGGCTGCCTGGCCCGCGTCGCCGCTTCTCGGCCCGGCGCCCCCCTGGTTGGACTCTCTTCTCCGCCGGTCCGGAGAGCGTTGGCGGGGTGGCCCGCGGCTGAGCTTCAGCGCAAGTCCCAGTGGCGAGCACAGGAGTCGTGCTTTCTGTGGCCTCCCCCGTTAAATACCGGGCGAGCCAGGCCGGGCTCATTCCCGGCCTTGTCATCCAGGAAGTCTGGATATTGGCGGTGGCGGAAGGCGGAGGAAGCGAGTGGAGATGCCGCGGGCTTGCAGAGGCGACGCGCCCCGCGATTTCTGCAATTCTACCACACAGAACTTGGGGCTGGTGGCGTGAAGCGGGGGTTTGCGCTCTTGTCACCTGCCTGCCCCTGGCTTAAAGCCTCCGACAACCCTGTAGACGTAATTGTGCCTCTAGACTGAAAATGGTTGCTGTTATAAATCCGACGATTCCTTTAATTTCTACAAAAGAGTTGGCGTACACTATGTGGTGCCTTCGATAATGGATGTTGGGCTTTGCTCACTTCGAGGCATGGCAACGTCTAATTCAAGAGTTAAGGTCCTAAATCATGGTTAAACGAGATTAAAATACCTTAAAAATGTGGGAACTCGGATCGCGTATTTCCAAATAGAGCAGAGTTTCTCAACCTTGACAAATTGAAGGTGTGTGGAATTCAGCTCACGACATGCTGGTTAGGGAATTCTGGGAATTGAAGTCTACACATGTTTGAATTGCCAAGATTGAGAAACGTGATGTTGAGGTTCTAAAGTTCCAAACGAACGGAGGGACTTATACACCGAACTGAGATAATTGTTTTGTTGTAAGTTTCATCCTTGGCTTTATGGAATTCCTGGATTTTTATCTAGATGCATCTTCATGTACTTGTGAACATTGCTTGCATCTGGCTGAGGAATTCTGGGAGTTGAAGTCCATGAATCAAAAGGGCCGAGTTTGGTTTTAATCATATAAATCACAGATGTGGCCTGTTCTGCATTGAAAAAAACCAATCTTTGAAGATACTCATTTTTGGAAGGAAACATTGGTAGTAATCTCAAACTTCAACCATGTTCAATCTGCAGTACTGACAAATGATAAAAACTAATTGGATCTAATATTTTGCATTGCTCATAAAATGGTCAGGATTATTACAGGATGATTATTACAATCTTCAAAATTCTATAGCTAATAAAAACTGTCACTATGCACAGACTACTGTAAAAATCAGAAAGCCAAAATCTCATGATACAGAGAGAGAGATTCAGGGAACAAATCCATACAAAGTTTCAATTGTTTTATGAGCCACAAAAACTAATATATGTTTTATGATACAGCTGTGCTTTTTTTAAAAAAGAAGACACAAAATGTAGTCTATTGCAGTTTATAAACTTTTATAACATTTGCCATGGCACACAAACCTAAAAGCAGTGGTTCTCCTTTATGCGTAAGGGTCCACCAAGAACCATTTAGTTATAGTACATGTCCGTGATGATAGAATTAATCACACTCAAAAACCTGTTGAATAATATGTGAGGGGGATCTGAAAGAAGGTTTCACATATCTTCATGTAACAGTTGTGATAATTTAATAAAGGTTAATATTAAGCTGACTTGTGTTACTGAGTACTGAGGAGACCAAACTGGCCTACAAGAAAGACCAAATGAAGAATAAGAAGTAGACATAGCAAGGAAAAATACATGACCAGTATAAAAGCAGCAAAGCAGATAAGAAGACCTGACAAAAGCTAAGAACAGGAAAGATGAAAGAGACAGAAGGACTAATTCTGACTGCAAGAATTAATTCAAGATTAATTAAGACTAATTCAAGACCAAATCTTGAGAACAAATACATAAAAATTGAGAAGATAAAAAAGAAACTGAATCACCCAGTTAGCTGCTGCAAGATCGCACAGACTACAAAGAATAGCGTGATGAAGTAGCAACAATGGTATGTTGGAATATTTGCAAAAAATGCCATTTTCCATCAAAAAAGTACTACTTTGTCTACTTCAAAATAGACAAAGTAATAGAAAATGAAGACGCTAAAGTCCTTTGGGACTTAAGAATTCATACAGACAACCACCTGTTACATAACTCCCCAGACTTAACAATTGTTGATATAAAGACAAAAAATGATATGGATAATGAATGTGCAGCATCTGGTGACAGCAAAATAGAGAATTGGAGAAAATCACAAAATACAAAGACCTGCACATAAAGCAACTGTGATGAAAGAAAACAAAGATACCATCAATAGTAATAAGTGCCATGTGTGCAATTCCAATAGAGCATCACTTGAACCCTATTGGCAATGACAAAATCATGTCAATGTAAGCAGCCTTACTGGATAGCTTACATCCTGCGTTAATACTTTTAATTCTATCAAACAAGAACATCTGCCTATCTCAGGTCTTTGGGAAGGACTTGATAGGTGGATAAAAATATCAATAATTATTAGAAATAATCTAATAATGATAGCTTTTTCACTGGTTCATTTCCAAAGGGAAAAAATTAAATCCTGTTGAAAAGCGTACCTTGTATCCTACACGTCCAGAGTGTTCTAACCTACATTTGCTTATTTAAGAATATTCACTATCACATTGATCTTTATAGAAATAGTGACCAAGTTCACATGTGATTCACAAAACTTTAACAGGGTCCCTGGCTATACTCACACACATCCTAGAACCTATCAACAGGCAAATTTCTAGTGATGGAAAATTGGATGCATTGGAGTGAACTTTCTCATGGAACCCCAGTAAATTCTCATGGGACCCTTGGATTCTGTGCAACCCAGGTTGGAAAGTTTTGCATAATGCTCTGTTTACACCAAAATGCTTTGGTTCTCATAAGACACTACTAAGCACATTAAAATCTGATTACTGGTTTGTTTGAAGCATTATGGCTCAGTACAACATTAGATTCCAGCTAATTTCTTCCTTGATAAAGTTAAAGGAAAGGCACAGTATGTTTCAGTGCATTTCTTTATTATATTTTTATACTCTTAGCCCTGATATTGAAAAATTAATTCTATGGATTCAGGCCTACTAAAAGTGGAGATCTACCAAGAATTCTTATCAACAAAACAAAAAAATGAGGAAAAAAGGATGAACTTAACACTGCAGTATGCTTTAATTATATTAAATTATATTATAATTATATTCAGAATACAGATAGTCCTTGATTACAGCTGTAATTGAGCTTGGAATTACAGTTGTATGTTCTGGCAGTTGACTGATTTGATGACTCTTTTTGAACACCACAGTTGCTAAGCGAACTCGTTTTCTTCAATGACCGTTTTTTGCCAGATGCTGGAAGTAAATGCCAGAAACTAGTAAAACCCACCAAAAGTCATCATCACATAACAGTGGACACTGCAAACAGCTGAATATGTGACCCACTTGCCAAGCAGCCACAACATGATCATGTGACTTCATGTGTGGCTGTTGGAAGGCTGAAACATGTAGCTTTGGGAGGAGGGTCCATTATAAAAGTAACTAAGCAAGGATTATCTGTAACAAATGTAGATACTCAATATTTGTTTATGATTTTTATAATTTCATTCTAAAATATTTTTCAAAAACATTTAAAATTATTCTAATACACCAGGTACTGTAACCAACATATTTGCATTTTATTGAGAAATTTGAGACAGGTCTGAAATACTTTGATAGAAGAGAGTGGAATTCAGTCAGGAAATACAGGATACTACAGTACAGGCAGATGCTCTGAATTGTGAAGTGAATTATACAAATTACAGAAAACATCTGTTCTGAACTTTACTAGGTAGAACACATGAGAGGATTAAAATTAGTCAGTTCTGAAATATCTTTTGATATACAAACATCCTGTAATATCTTGCCAACAAATGAAATAGTCCATTAATTTTCATTACAGATGTGTAACTTCAAAAAAAGAAATCATCCTTTTTGCAACCCTTTTTGTTTAAAAAATGGAAAAACGGATTATAAATATTTTCATTTAAAAATGTACAAATGATCAAGAGGCCAATAAAATTGATCCGAAATCATAGCTGTTTTCTGAAAATCATTACTTTCTTATGTTTTCAGCTTTAGATTTTTTTCCACATAATTTTAAACAAAAACAGAGAAGCTAATTCCATATAGTTTAACAGCTTGAAGTTTTATTTGCAACAATGGAACTGTTACATTTTAAAGTAAGTTTAGGTACTACGTTTATAATAATTGAATAATGGTACTTTTTAATTTCATACTTAATGCATACACACTTCACAAATTCTAGTGTGACTTGCAACTAAAATGTTTAGTCAGTTTAAAAGTAACTTCACATACTGCACCAAATAATGTTTTTGTTAATAAATGACTGAATTCATGCATTGGGCTAAGTCATAAATCATAATTTGCAAATCAAATGTATATTCACACATTAGGCTAAGCCAAAATCAAATAACCCATACAATAGCTTAGGCCAACGTCTGACCCAGTCGGAGACTAAAAAACAGAATCAACATTTTTTCTGCATATCTGATGCTAAGCCATAAAATAAGTTTTAAAAGCAATGATTGCCTTCACACATTGCTTAAGCCTGAAATAAACATGAAGCCTTATGACTTAGTGGAATATTTGAGTCCAGTAATTGAAATTAATGGGACAAAATAATCTGCTTAAGCTACTGTAAGTCCCTTTTATTTTATTTAGTGTACTCTAATAATGGCTAAATCTGGATTCAGTCCTTTTGGTTGAGAGGTAATTTCTTTGTTCACACAAAATTGTCCTTAATAAGAAAAAAGTAAGATTATTTTTCTAATATTAAAAGTGTATTTTCCAATATTAAAGTTTTAATTTTCCGGGAATATGTTCAATAGAAATATTGAAATATTTTTTTTTGTTTTTTGTTTGTTTACTTTTCTTCTCTCTCTGAAATTTCTGAGAACTTTCAAATGAAGCCAATAAATCTCTTGACAGAGGTGAAGAGGTAATGAAATGAAAATGCTTAGGAGGAAAAGCAAAAAAAGTAAAAAATAAAAATGTTAAGAAGAAAAGTTAGGAAGAAGAGAGGAAAAAAAGGAATTTATATTTTCCTTAAGGTGTTATAAAGTATTAAATGTTAATTTTTTTTTAAACTCAGGCAATAGCAAAATATAATAGCCAGCAATCTTTATTCATTAGTAGAGAATGAAAGTTTAAAGCTAGAACATTTAATTCTTATAGGATGCAAAAGGACCATCCATATAACTTTATTGTAGGGCTCAATAATTCAAAATAAAAGGAAATTAATTTTTGCATTGTATTTTAAAAAGATGAAAGATGAAGATGTTGCATATTCATAGCACTTACACTCCAATTAACTTTTCCTCCCTATCAAGTATGCAAGAGATCCTTATTTCTCTAGAATTTCTAGCAACTGTCTGCTATAGATGATTTCCGGCTACGGTCATCTGAGCCTATCACCTATGTCATTTTAAGCATCCTATATTAATAGCAAGAAGACTTTGAGGTTTACGGCAATGAAGACAATTGGGTTCAAACTGTGAGATGTTGAATGAAATATCATAACAAAATAGTAATTATCCCATGAGATCATCAAGATCATACTAATACATAAGGTGCCATAAAAGACTTAGCAAGCCCTAGTATCTTCATATCTATAAACTCACATCCCAATTAACAATATAACTGCAAGCTTACTCACCATCACATAACTTAGGGTTTCCAGGAGTCAGGTTCCTCAAAATTAAAAAAATATTTTTTAAAAAAAAATACAAGTTGTGGTTCTGGCAGTGTGGTACCTTTGCAGAACAATATAAGTAATATAGTTCTTTCATGATGAGTTATAGCAGTGCTCAAGCTGGTCTTAAGTATACCTATCAGGAAGTTTTTCTTAGTGTTTGTCCACTTGGTTGCAGGGCCTATTTATTTTTGAATTAATTGGATTTTTAAAGTAAAGCCATCAATGCATGATGCAAAAAGGATTTGTATTTTTCACCTGGTTGTCACAGAGCCAAACTCTGATTACAGCTAAGAGAGAGTTGACTTATGCCAAATGGAAGGCTAGAATTTGGTTTCCCTGCTTCTAGTCCCGCACTTTAATCACTATACTGCATTGGCTTTCATTCCTGTACATAACACATCCCATTAAAAGCACTGGTACCCATAAGCAAGGAAAAGACTATATTGTAAACCTTTCAGAAATTATTTCAAATTCAGTATTTCACCTGTACACACACTTTTGTTTAAAAGGGACTTTTTGTATATTCTTTTAGGCACTTTTTTATCCAAGTTACCAAGTAGTTTTATTCCTCCTACTTTACCAGATTTCAAATCCTTGGAAAAAAATGAGGTATGTTATGAAGCATTAGCACCCTTAATTTGAAATGGGAACAGAAGTTGGAATAGCAGTTGTAGCACATGATGCTCTAGCCAATTAGATTGTCATTTTTCCAAGATTCACTGCCCTAACTGGAAATGAAAGGTGTTCATAAGGAATGTAGTTGAGGGGAAAAGAATCAACTTTCTCCTGATGCACTGTGTTCCTCATGCAATATTCCTCATGCCCATTAATATTAATTCTGTAAAACCAACAAGAAAAATACTGGATATTAATATTTAATGTGTTTTGCATTGTTGAAAACAACTGAGATTTATTGGAAGGCACTTTTCATAGATTCTTTCCACCTAATACAATTCATAATAATAGAATCTTCTCAATTTCTTTGATATGATTAAGGTTTCAGAAAATTCTCCCATAAATTGTTAGCAACAATATACTTAGAACAGAGATTATTAGCACCATTTTTCTATTTTACCTGGGAATATCCAATGGTTAAAGCATTCAGTTACAATCTAATATGAAGAAAGTAGCTGAAATGTCAGCATAACAAATTTTCTCTGATTAAATAGAATATCAGTTCTCCTTCTTGTTCCTGTAGTCTGTCTTTCACAAGGTTGAGAAAACTTTTCCCCTTGGAAAATATTTAATCAGTGATATGGTTTATATAGTGATACATACACACACACACATATACACACACACACTGTATATATAAACTATATATAGGTCTTTGGTTATTCAGGTTTTCTCCCGCGTCAAATTGGAAGTGTCTTGGCGACGTTTCGACGAAGTCTCATTCGTCATCTTCAGGCTGGTGTTTTCGGCTTCATGCTTCTAGGAGCAATGTGTGATCGTAGCTGTTTCTTCCTTTTAACTGCCAGTGAGGGTTCTTCAATGCATTGAAGAACATAAGAACTCAGTCAAAAAAAAAGGAACCAACTTCTTGCCTGGTCCAACACCTTAAAATCACAGGACATGAAAATGACTTTAAAAAGACCAGAACTATCACCAAAACTGAACATTTTAATAACAGAATAATCAGAGAAGCCATCAAGATAGAAAAACGCCCACACAGCATGAACAAACAAGATGATACCTCCCGCCTACCAGCCATTTGGAAACCCACCCTTATTGACAAACGAGTCCCTAACACAAAGAATGACACCAGACCTACACTCACAAAAGCCACACAGGATGTCACCACCACACGTCCACGCAAAAAGCAAACCCAAACCCAACCGATGATGAGGCACGACCACAAACCAGAAGCCAGACCACAGCTGCATCATTAGCCACTTTAAACCCCTCCAATCCATACATGAAGCAAACTGACACCCACCATGAAGATGAGGCACGACCACAAACGCGAAGCCAAACAATAGCAATGTAGCACACCATCTCACATCCCCGTGCAACTCAGACTAACCTGAGCACAACAAAGCCCCCATCCAAACAGAACACTCCCCCAACCAATCAGAGCACAGCCAACCCCCCATCCAATCAGAGCACAGCCAAGCTCCTAACCAATCAGAACACACCTCCATCCAATCAGAACACAGCCAAGCTCTCATCCAATCATTTCATACCCCCACTGGCAGTTAAAAGGAAGAAACAGCTACGATCACACATTGCTCCAGAAGCATGAAGCCGAAAACACCAGCCTGAAGATGACGAATGAGACTTCATCGAAATGTCGTCAAGACACTTCCAATTTGACACAGGAGAAAACCCGAATAACCAAAGACCTACATATGTATATATGTATGTATGTATGTATGCAGTGCTTTTTTTCTAAAAAAAAAAAAAAATGGTGCCGGAATCATACAACCCGCCGTGCCTACCCTACAAGGTTCCATCCAAAAAAGGTGCCGGAACTCTGTTCTGGACATTGTATGTATGTATGTATGTATGTATGTATGTATGTATGTGTGTGTGTATATATATATATATATATATATATATATATATATATATATATATATATATATATATACACACACACACACACACACACATATACATATACGTTTGTGTGTGTGGGTATATGTATATATATATATATATAAAAAAACAATAACCGCCCACCCAACATGTTAGTTCAGACATGCTACTGGACTCTGGCAGAACAATTCTTAACAAATCATAGGATGCTGGGTTCTATTCAAATAAGGTAGTTATTCTGATGAAAAAACAGGATTTTGGTTCTGTCCGAATGAAAACAATGAGGCCTTGAATATTTTGGTACTTTAAACATGAGATCTGAAAACAATGGGTATAAAGCACACTCTGCACTTTTTTTGTTAAATGGTCTCTGAGACTAATCCACTGATACTTGCAACATATTTGGGTTTTTAATCTCTTTCCTTAGCTTCCTATTCTCTTCCTTCTGGCTCAGAGCGTCTTTGCTGCAAAAAAGCTGATCCTGGTAAGCTAATGTATGTTAGACATTTGTACCACATGCACACACCCTTGTCGATGAAGAGTAACCTTGAAGTAAATTGTTTATTTTATATGGACCTCAAATAAGCAGTTGTCAGACATTGGTAATTTTGGGGTATCAATTAATCACAGAGCTGGAACAAAATAGGAGATTAAAATGTCCTTGGTTGAAACCTAACACTGAAATACAAGGGCAGGTTTCCAACTCTGGCTTCTCCAAGCACATGGTTCTGTATGCTTCAGTAGGTGTTTAATGGCCTGAATTAAGAGAAAAAGCAATAGTGGAATTTGGTACACACAGGTAGTTCTTGATTTACAACTGATCATTTAACAACAGTTCTAAGTTACAATGGCATTGAAAAATCTAACTTACAACCCATACTTTCACTTATTACAATCACACTACGTGCATGGTCACATGATCTCAATTCAGGCACATGATCTCAATTCAATGAACTCATATTTATGACAATTGTGGCATCCTCCAGTCAATTTCTGGCAAAAGCACCCATTGGGGAAGCCTGATTTGCTTAACAACCATGTGATTCCCTTAATGACTGCCATAAAAACTGTCATAAAATTGTGCCTGAGTTGACTTAAGTCTGCAATGACTTACATCAGAAATTATGGTCCCAACTGTGGTTGTAAGGAAGACTACCTGTATTCTACAGCTTAGCTACTTTAGGTACCTCACATAGTACTATAGAGATATTTGTTTCCTTAGCTTATTTAAGCCCACATATCCAGTAGAATTGTTATACAGGAGTTGCTTTTTTAAATGTTGAAAGTTTTGCTTGAAATATATAGAGCTAATTCCATAACAACCCACTGGCACAGTGTCCTTGTATTGCTAAATGCAAGGTTCCAATCATCATTTGAATGGTTACTGTTATGTCCCGAGCCTTGCAAACGGGCTTGGGGCATTTGCAGGCAGTCCCGGGCAGGTGCAAGCTGCCCGGGACCAGACAGGCTGTCGCCAGCGCCTGTGCGCATGCGTGGGTGCTGGCACGAGAAAAGTAACACATTGACCCGGGAAATGCCTATATAAGAGGCTGGGAGTTTTTGGGCGTTGCTGAAGCCTTCATCTGTAAGCTGAATACAGAATAAAAGAAAACTTGAGAACTACAACTGCTTCTCGTGCCTTGCCTTTCGCGAAGGACTCAACACTGGCGACGAAGGTGGGATGCTTACATCGACTGAAAAGGAAGAGGTGTAAGCTTACCCAAGTGAGTCCTGAGCGGCGGAACGGCGTTGACTCAGCAGCTACCCGCCAATCCAGTGCGCATTCGGGGGTAGGCTGGCTGATAGACCCGTCTCCTGAAGATGGCAAAGGTTGGAAGGCTTTCGGAGTTCGACGTCTCACATCCAGAGCGGTGGGAGTCCTACGTAGCCAGGGTGGAAAACTACCTCAAGGTGAACCAAGTGAGGGAAGATAGCTTGAAGGCTGCCACCCTGCTTTTTGTCTGCAGTCAAGACGCCTTCGAAATCGCAGAGAACCTTGCAGCACCTGTTCCATTAGAGTCTGTCAGCTACGCAGATCTAAAGAAGCTACTGAAGGAGCCCAAGATGTCCGTCATCGCATGGCGCCACACCTTCGAGCAGAGGGATCAACGATCCGGAGAGTCGGCCAAAGAGTACATCGCCGCATTGAAGAAGGCCGCCAAGCACTGCGAGTTCAAGGACCTCGAAGAACGACTGAGGGACTGATTCATGTGCGGGTTAAGGCATCGAGATCTACAACAGAGGCTTTTCGCCAAAGAAGACTTGTCCTTCCAAGATGCCTTAAGAGAGGTCACCGCAGAAGAAGCAGCAGGCGGCGCCGTCAAGAACATGCGGCCGATCAGGAACAGTCCAGATGTTGCATCCGTGCACCAAGAGGATATCCAAGGGAACTCCGAGGAGGATCCGGACGAGGAAGTCGACCGTCTCCACCCCACGAAGGAAGGGAATCAGAAAGGAAGCTCTTCAGCTCCCCTCAAGTGCATCGGCTGTGGAGGTCGCCACAGGAGAACCGACTGCAAGTTCCGCTCCGCTATCTGCCGGGCATGCGGGAAACAAGGACATATTGCAGCTGTGTGTCTGGGCCGATGAAAGGTACAACCTCAGGAAGAACTGCGCCTGAAAGGTACCAGGGTCCCCAGCCAGAATAGGGTAGGTTTTTGCGCTTCGCGAAGGAGCATCTTCAGGACAGGCACACACAAGTTCATCAAGAAAAAGCTGTCACTCAAGGTGAAGCTACAAGGGGTTCCATTAACTATGGAACTAGACACGAGGTCTGCCCTTTCAATCATATCCTTGCATACATTTAGGAAGATTTGTTCCGGCAGTGGAACTCAGGCTAAATTAAGGCCTTCTGACATTGTGTTAACAGACTTTCAAAATTCGAGAGTGTGTGTTAAGGGGGAGGCCACCCTTAACGTACAGTATAAGAATTTTGAAGGTCCACTAGACCTATTAGTAGTAGGGGGTGAACGAACGAGTCTCATAGGACTCGATTGGTTTGAAGCCTTGGGGATACATGTCACGGGGCTCAACAGCTTACAAACACTCGACCTACAGGAAGTCTGCAAAGAATTTGCAGATGTCTTCAGCCCCCAGCTGGGCACATTCAAGGGACCCCCTGTGTCCTTAAAACTAGACCCCACTGTCACTCCCATTAGAATTAAAGCAAGAAGGGTCCCTTTTGCTTTAAAGAGTAAAATTGACACTGAGTTGGACAAACTGATCCAACAGGGAATTCTAGAACCCGTTGATTCCAGTCCTTGGGAGACCCCCATTGTCACGCCTCTAAAGGCAAATGGGGACATTCGCATTTGTGCTGATTACAAATGCACTCTTAATAAGGCATTGCAGCAACATGCCTATCCTGTTCCTGTGGTCAGTCATATTCTGGCCTCCCTCAAGGGGGGGCGTGTTTTTGCAAAGCTTGACCTAGCTCAAGCGTATCATCAGCTGCCTGTTGATGATGATGCTGCCATAGCTCAGACTATTGTGACCCACCGAGGGGCCTTTAAGGTAAAAAGGCTACAGTATGGAGTGAATGTCGCTCCTGGGATTTTCCAAAGCGTAATGGAAAACACACTACGGGGTATACCGGGGGTTTGCCCCTACTTTGATGATGTCTTAATTGCAGGAGACTCCACACACATTCTAGCTGAAGGGCTAAGGGCAGTTCTGTTAAGATTCAGGAAAACAGGCCTCAAGCTCATAAAAGACAAATGCAAAATTGGGGTGCCTTCTACTGAATTTCTGGGGTTCAAAATTGATGCTGCTGGGATTCACCCTGCTGAATCCAAACTAACTGCCATTTTAGAAGCACCTAGGCCAAAGTCTAAGGCCGAACTTCAGGCCTTTCTGGGCCTCCTGAATTTCTACAATTCCTTTCTTCCACATAAAGCTAGTGTAGCTGAGCCTCTTCACAGGTTATTAGATAAACAAGCAGTGTGGCAGTGGTCACAAACACATGAGGCTAGTTTCAATGAGGTCAAGGCCTTACTCACTTCTAACAGTGTACTTGCACACTTCAATGAGTCCCTTCCTGTGTGCATCGCTTGTGATGCTTCCCCTTACGGGGTAGGAGCTGTCCTGAGCCACCTCAGGTCTGATGGAACTCAGGTTCCTGTTGCATATTACTCCAGAACATTGTCTTCTGCTGAGCGCAACTACGCTCAGATAGACAGGGAGGCTTTGGCTGTTGTTGCTGGAATTAAAAAATTCCATGATTTTTTGTATGGCAGGCATTTCACGGTCTTCACTGACCATAAGCCTCTGCTGGGACTGTTTACCACACGTAAGCAAACTCCCCAAATCATTTCCCCTAGAATGCTTAGGTGGTCTATTTTTTTGTCTGCATATGATTTTTCTTTACTCCACAAGCCTGGGAAAGAAATGGGCCATGCTGATGGCCTCAGTAGATTGCCCCTGCCAGTAGTAGAAGCTGACCCTGCGCCAGCTGTCAACATTCTATCCATCCAAGCCTTGCCCGAGTCCCCTCTGAATGCCAGGGATGTTGCCGCTGAAACAGGCACAGATCACACACTTTCACGTGTCCTTTCTTGGGTTTTGTCTGGATGGCCTGAGCACTGCCCTAGTCCTGAGTTTCAGAGTTTCTGGTCCAAAAGGAACGAGTTGTCCACTTCTCAGGGTTGTCTGCTTTGGGGAAACAGAGTTGTCATTCCCACCTCAATGAGGACTAGGATCTTAGAGTCCCTCCACGAGGGTCATCCTGGCATTGTTCGCATGAAGGCCCTTGCGCGCAGCCACTTGTGGTGGCCTGGTTTAGATAAGGACATTGAGGCTAAGGTGCATGCATGCCACCTGTGCCAGCGCTCTCGCCCAGAGATGCCCCAAGCTCCTGTGCATAGATGGGAGGATACACAGTCCCCATGGTCTAGGGTGCACATTGACTACGCTGGGCCCTTTCAGGGCCAGTTCTTCTTGGTCCTCGTTGACAGTCATTCAAAATGGCTTGAGGTTGTACCTGTCTCATCCACCACCACTGCAAAGACTATTCAGGTACTGAGGGGGATTTTTGCTGCACACGGGCTCCCAGATGTCATTGTGTCTGACAACGGCCCTCAATTTACTTCCTCCGAATTCCAAGCTTTCTTACAGGCTAACATGATTCGTCATGCCACGTCTGCACCCTTCCACCCTTCCACCAACGGTATGGCTGAACGCATGGTTCGCATCACAAAGGACGCCTTGAAAACACTCACCTATGGGGACTGGCATCATAGGTTGACTAACTTTCTCCTTTCTTACCGCACCACACCATCCACTTCTACAGGGAGAAGCCCAGCTGAACTTCGCTGGGGGCGTAAACTTACTACTAAGCTTGACCGGTTGCATCCGGACAGACTGCCTTCATCTACCTCACATTCTAGGGCACCTAGACAACTACTTGTGGGTGCCCCGGTCTGGACTCGCAATTATGGGCCTGGTCATACATGGGTCCCCGCTTCTATTTCCAGGGTCACAGGTCCTCTATCCTACGAGGTTGCCCTGGACAACGGTCGTGTCCTGCGCAGGCACATCGATCAACTCAGCCCTAGGCGGGATCTTCCAGCTGAGACACCTGGGTCTTTTCCAGGGGGGAGGGGGACCCTTCGGAGCAAAGGGAAGGGCACGAGTTGCTGCCCACCTCCAATGATGAAGCCACAAACGGCCCATTCCAAGATTCCGCGAGTGCTCCAAACAGGAATTCATGGAGCTTACCCAATCATCAGGCATTCACGACTACTCCAGCCAGGGAGTCACCCCGGGGGCACAATCACTATCCATCTACACCACACAGTACTCCAGTCAGGGAGGATACCCGGGAGTGTCCCAATAAATCATACCCTGCAAGAGAGCTGGCACATAATCCCCAGAGTTGGCCTGACCTTACCCCAAGTCCTACAGGGAGTCAAACATACAGGGAGGTGGTCGAGGAACCAAGTCCCGACCACAACACCTCTAGCCCAAATCAGGGAGTAACTGAGTTTTGGGAAGGTACAGAAACCCACACAAGCCCGTACACAGAACGGGGTTTAGGGGATGGACAGCCTCCTGACAGGTCTTGGACGGAGCTAGGAGGTTCTACAGAGACGCCCAGCAGTGGCTATCACTTCAAGGGGCCCGAGGGCCTACAGCTAGGTGGGTCAACCAGGTCACAAAGTGACAGAAGCCCTGGCCTGACGAGCCTGGTGGGCAAGCAAGCAGGCCAGGCATTGGGGCACAGTCCTTGGAAGGCACCAAGGCATGATAAGGAGAACAGGCTCACGTCACCCCTCAGTCGGGGAACACCTGTCAGAAACCCAGAGCTGAGAAGGTCACAGAGAGCAAGGAAATCACCTAAGTACTTAGAGGATTACATAACATTGCTGGCTAAACAAAAGCCAGTAAACAGTAGGAGCACTGGGGAGTAGAACATTGCATTAAGAAATGATTGTATGTTGGTAGTAGTTTTAGCCCGGGGGAAAGGGGTGTTATGTCCCGAGCCTTGCAAACGGGCTCGGGGCGTTTGCAGGCAGTCCCGGGCAGGTGCAAGCTGCCCGGGACCAGACAGGCTGTCGCCAGCGCCTGTGCGCATGCACGGGTGCTGGCGCGGGAAAAGTAACACATTGACCCAGGAAATGCCTATATAAGAGGCTGGGAGCTTTTGGGCGTTGCTGAAGCCTTCATCTGTAAGCTGAACACAGAATAAAAGAAAACTTGAGAACTACAACTGCTTCTCGTGTCTTGCCTTTCGCGAAGGACTCAACAGTTACCCTAATAGTTGCTGGTGATGAGGATAGATGAGATGGCTTATCATGGATCTGTTATATAAAACCAGAACAGCGACAGCATTTCAGAGCAAAGTTCTCTTTTCTGTACAAAAACCAGCACAATGAGCTCCGAAACCAGATGGATCCAGCAGCAGTCCCTGTAGACACTATGCTAAAAGGCCTTTTCAGATAGTTCTAGGAAAACTGTCAAACCATATGCTGACTTACAAAGGAAGTAAATGTTAAAGAAGATTATTCTAGAAAATCAAGACAGCATTATATGTTATTACTGCATATTGCAAGCTACAGTCCAAGAAATTAGGGTAATTCAGTTTTGTGTGTTTTACAGCCATAGGAGTCATTCTGTGTGGAATTAAAATAGCCCTAAATTGCACACAAACTGAAACATATTAATT
Organism: Crotalus tigris; assembly: GCF_016545835.1. Taxonomy (NCBI): domain Eukaryota; kingdom Metazoa; phylum Chordata; class Lepidosauria; order Squamata; family Viperidae; genus Crotalus; species Crotalus tigris. The sequence goes on along the minus strand of NW_024100545.1, from coordinate 189,218 downwards.
AGAAAATGTCTTCAAGAATATTGGCCAGGAGCCAAGTCATCTTAAATGATGTTTTATGGTTTCCTTTTATTAGTTTTAGTAACTTGCCACTTCTGTTATTGTAAACACTTGGTAGAAGATGACACATTAAAGACATATAATCACTTATGTGGGTGATTCACATCCAGCTGATGCACACAACTTAATTTATTGAAGGAGATATTGTGATTATTAGGAATTTCTTTGTTTTTTGGCCTCTTAAATTGCTCTAGAAATTTAATTTGTTTTTTAAAAAATAATACTTCATGAAAGAATGTAGCATATCTGGATTCAAGTAAGCTGAAAGGATAATGTTATCAATAGGCTGAGGTTGTATTTTACAATTGGACCTCTCTCCCCATTAGCATTAGTGATGGTTACTATTCAGGTCTGCTAATCAGTGTGTAGTAGACTAATTTTGTTATGGAAGAGCTTTAACTGATTTGATTTTTCTGATGCTTCTGGGTTGTATCCTAGAAAATTAACCTTAATTCCTACAACAGAAGATTCAAAAGGTAAAAATATAAGCAGGAGTAGTAACTACTTCTATCAGCATACCCATAGATGCTATTTTGTTGTTGTTAATTGCGAAGTCATGTCCGACCCATCGCGACCCCATGGACAATGTTCCTCCAGGTCTTCCTGTCCTCTACCATCTTCTGGAGTCCATTTAAATTCACACCTACTGCTTCAGTGACTCCATCCAGCCATCTCATTCTCTGTCGTCCCCTTCTTCTATTGCCCTCAATCTTTCCCAGCATTAGGCTCTTCTCCAGTGAATCCTTCCTTCTCATTAGGTGGCCAAAGTACTTGAGTTTCAACTTCAGGATCTGGCCTTCTAAAGAGCAGTCGGGGTTGATCTCTTCTAGGACTGACCGGTTTGAACGCCTTGCAGTCCAAGGGACTCGCAGGAGTCTTCTCCAGCACCATAGTTCAAAGGCCTCAATTCTTTTGCGCTCAGCCTTTCTTATGGTCCAACTTTCACAGCCATACATTGCAACTGGGAAAACCATGGCCTGGACTATATGCACTTTTGTTGGCAGGGTGATGTCTCTGCTTTTTAGTATGCTGTCTAGATTTGCCATAGCTTTCCTCCCCAGGAGCAAGCGTCTTTTAATTTCTTGGCTGCAGTCCCCATCTGAGGTGATCTTGGAGCCCAGAAAAATAAAATCTGTCACTACCTCCATTTCTTCCCCATCTATTTGCCAGGAATTGAGAGGGCCGGATGCCATGATTTTGGTTTTCTTAATGTTGAGTTTCAAGCCAACTTTTGCACTCTCCTTCTTCACCCGCATCAAGAGGCTCTTTAGTTCCTCTTCACTTTCTGCCATTAGAGTGGTATCATCTGCATATCTTAGGTTGTTGATATTTCTCCCGGCAATCTTAATTCCAACTTTTGATTCATCTAGCCCTGCCTTTCTCATGATGTGCTCTGCATATAAGTTAAATAGACAGGGTGACAGTATACAGCCTTGCCGGACTCCTTTTCCAATTTTGAACCAATCAGTGGTTCCGTGTCCAGTTCTCACTGTTGCTTCTTGACCCGCATATAGGTTTCTCAAGAGACAAATGAGATGGTCTGGTACTCCCATCTCTTTAAGAACTTGCCACAATTTGTTGTGATCCACACAATCAAAGGCTTTTGCATAGTCAATGAAGCAGAAGTAGATGTTTTTCTGGAACTCCCTAGCTTTCTCCATGATCCAGCGTATGTTGGCAATTTGATCTCTAGTTCCTCTGCCTCTTCGAAATCCTGCCTGTACTTCTGGTAGTTCTCGATCCACATACTGCTGGAGTCTAGCTTGTAGGATTTTAAGCATAACTTTACTAGCATGTGAAATGAGTGCAATGGTGCGTTAGTTTGAACATTCTTTGGCATTGCCTTTCTTTGGAATTGGAATGTAAACTGACCTTTTCCAATCCTGTGGCCACTGTTGAGTTTTCCAAATTTGCTGGCAAATTGAGTGTAGCACTTTTACTGCATCGTCTTTTAAGATTTTGAATAGCTCAGCTGGAATACTGTCACCTCCACTAGCTTTGTTGTTGCTCAGATTTTCTAAGGCCCATTTCACTTCACATTCTAGGATGTCTGGTTCGAGGTCAGTGACCATCTCATTGTGGTTATCTGGGATGTTAAGCTCATTCTTGTATAGTTCTTCTGTGTAGTTTTGCCATCTCTTCTTAATCTCTTCTGCCTCTGTTAGGTCTCTGCCATTTTGGTCCTTTATCATGCCCATCTTTGCATGAAACGTTCCCTTCATATCTCCAATTTTCTTGAAGAGATCTCTGGTCCTCCCTATTCTGTTGTTTTCTTCTATTTCTTTGCACTGTTCATTTAAGAAGGCATTCTTATCTCTTCTAGCTACTCTCTGGAATTCTGCATTCAATTGGGTGTATCTTTCTCTTTCTCCTTTGCCTTTCACTTCCCTTCTTTCCTCAGCTATTTGCAAAGCTTCCTCAGACAGCCATTTTGCTTTCTTGCATTTCTTTTTCTTTGGGGTGGTTTTAGTTGCTACCTCTTGTACAATGTTGCGAACTTCCATCCATAGTTCTTCAGGCACTCTGTCTATCAGATCCAGTTCCTTAAATCTATTTGTCACCTCTACTGTATATTCATCAGGAATATGATTTAGTTCATACCTGAGTGGCCTAGTGCTTTTCCCTACTTTTTTCAATTTAAGCCTAAATTTTGCAACAAGAAGCTCATGATCTGAGCCACAGTCAGCTCCTGGTCTTGTTTTTACTGACTGTATAGAGCTTCTCCATCTTTGGCTGCAGACCACATAGTCAATCTGATTTCTATGTTGACCGTCTGGTGATGTCCATGTGTAGAGCCATCTCTTGGGTTGTTGGAAAAGAGTGTTTGTTATGACCATCGTATTCTCTTGACAAAATTCTATTAGCCTGTGCCCTGCTTCATTTTGTACTCCAAAGCCAAACTTGCCTGTTATTCCGGTTATCTTTTGGCTTCCTACCTTAGCATTCCAAACCCCCATGATGATAAGGACATCATTTTTGGGTGTTAATTCTATAAGGTGCTGTAGGGCTTCATAGAACCGGTCAATTTCATTCTCTTCAGCACCAGTGGTTGGGGCATAGATTTGGACTACTGTGATATTAAATGGTTTGCCTTGGATTCGAATTGAGATCATTCTGTCATTTTGAGGATTGTATCCCAGTATTGCTTTTCCTATTCTTTTTTTTTATTGAAAGTTTTTTAAAATTTTACAAAACAATACAACCCTTTCCCAAACCTCCCCAACCCTCCCATTCCCTCCCCCGACCTTCCCAGAGCTGAATATAGGCTTAGTTAAAATTTCTTCAAAAAATCTTTAAAAAGATATAAAACATGAATAAGTCTAAATACATTAATTAAACAGATTATAAAATACTTAACAATAATATATATATAGAAAAAACATAAGTACAAAAAAATACTTGAAAAAAAAAGAAAATAGGAAAAAAGAAAAAAGAAGAAAATAAAAAAAATAAAATAGAAAAAAATAAAATCTATAAAATATTTTAAGTTTTAAATATTAAATATAAGTTATTAAAAAACTAAATAATATTTTTTATATCCAGCTTGTATTGTATGAAATCTATCCATCTTTTCCACACCACAAAGTACTTCTCTTGCGATTGATCCTTCAAGAAAGCCGAAATCTTTGCCATTTCCGCCAAATAAGAAACTTTAAAAAACCACTCTTGCAAAGTAGGCAAAGATTCCTTCTTCCAATATTGCCCTACTAACAACCTTGCTGTCATTTTGGGGATTGTATCCCAATATTGCTTTTCCTATTCTTTTATTGACTATGAAGGCTACTCCATTTCTTCTGAGGGATTCTTGCCCACAGTAGTATACCTGATGGTCATCTGAGTTAAATTCACCCATTCCTGTCCATTTTAGTTCGCTGATTCCTAAGATGTCGATGTTCAGTCTTGTCATCTCTTTTTTGACTACGTCTAGCTTGCCTTGATTCATGGATCTTACATTCCAGGTTCCTATAGAGAAAAAATCTTTACAGCATTGGACTTTCCTTTCACCACCAGATATATCCACAGCTGAGCATCCTTTCGGCTTTGGCCCAGTCGCTTCATTCTTTCTGGCGCTACTAGTACTAGCCCTCTGCTCTTCCCCAGTAGCATATTGGACACCTTCCGACCTGAGGGGCTCATCTTCCAGCGTCATATCTTTTTGCCTTTTAGTACTGTCCATGGGGTTTTCATGGCAAAGATACTGGAGTGGTTTGCCATTTCCTTCTCCAGTGGATCACATTTTGTCAGAACTCTCTGCTATAACCTGTCCATCCTGGGTGGCCCTGCACGGCATAGCTTATAGCTTCATTGAGTTATGCAAGCCCCTTCGCCACGACAAGGCAGTAATCCTTAAAGGGGATAGATGCTATAGTATGTATATAATATCCCTACTGCTATAGATATAGCTATCCACTAGGGTGTTGAATAAGTAAAAGCACAAAATTAATAGACCTGTGAGGACCTTCTGCGCATTGGACCAAGATGTTAAATGACCCTGGTAAGCTGTTAAAGTGAGTCTTTGCTATATTCAGCCTCAGGTATGTGTTTATAATAATTTGTTATATTTGTCACTTTTTTCTCCAAACTTTATTCTTTATTTCTAGAAAATTTCAAACTATAAATACAGCACCACAATACAGAATAATAACAGAAAACAAAACAGTACACTCTCTCTCCAGCCCCTTAAAAACCTTAACCAATTTTAACAATTTACAATACTAAAGGATTAGGGTTAAGACTAAAGATTTAACATAAAAGTTAGGCTGATAGATAGTTACGGATTTACAAAAAACCCTATGTATATATTGGTACCTCAGTACTCATTGTTAATTGATTCTGAGAGGCATGACAAATACAATGAGTACCAAACACATTTTTCCCATAAGAAATAATGTATATAAATTTAATGCATTCCCAAACCAAAATTTTAAGGCAATATGTAAAAAGATAGGGCTGTATATCATTACTTTACAACGAGAAATAAACCTAAAAATTAATAAATACTTAGATTAAATAAATTAAAAACTTTACCTGTACTGAGGAGGAAAAAAAGCACAAAAATACACAAAATGACCATAGAAACTAAGATAACACCACAAAAGAATGTGCACATGGCAATAGCTACCACATGACTAATGCGTGACTCTTTGTTTTGGTTGGAAAGTGTAGCAAGTCACGAGGCAACTGGCAACTGACATGTTCTAGCTTGCACATCGAGTACTAAACAAACAATGAATACTGGGAGAAAATTTTCTTGTCAAAATGCATTGGGTATCAAATTTGATGAGTTTCAAAGCAGATGAGTACCAAGGCATGACTCTAATATTATATTGTGATCAAATAAAAAGAAAAAAAAATCTAATGATACTATTGTATCAATATCTGATACAGGTAGATATTGATGCATCTTTCATGAGAAGAAAATATTGCCTTTTTTGAGTGGATAGGTTATAGATTTACAGAAACCAATCCTTAATGTCTCAATGATTTTACTTTTCCAATTTGCCAGTATAATTCTTTGGGCCACCCCATGCCTGGGACAACCAAAATTCTTCCTAGATAATCAGAAGACAGAAGTTTGGTATACACAAATTCAACATCACATTAACACTGAGGGATTTCTTCATAAATTAATTTATGTACATTAAAAGTTCATATGATCACATCATATATCAATGACCTTTCAATGTTTTTGCATTTCCAACAGAGAAAATCTGTTGTCCATTTTTTCAAGTACTGTACATTATTTGGGGTGTCCAAAATAGAATTTTCTGAATGAAATAGTTTTTAATTTAATTAACATATGCTGCCAAGAGTTACAAATTTATTTATTTGTATCCCATCTCTATTATTTTTACAAATAACTCAAGGCAGTGAAGCACACCTTCCTCCTCCTGTTTTCCCGAAAACAACAACCTTGTGAAGTAAGTTGTGCTGAGAGAATGTGTCTGGTCCAAAGTCACCTAGCTGGCTTTCATGCACAAGAGACTTGAATTCATGGACTCCCACTTGCTGGCCTATTGTCTTAACCACTAGATCAAACTGACTTTCACTGTCAATTCATCAAGTTGTGAATGAGGCAATCTTACAAATTCTATAAGTAAAACAAACAGTAGATAAAAACTACTTGCTTTCTGATTCCATTTATATCAGACATATGTTTATTTTTCAACTAGTTTCCCCATTTTCTTTTCTCTTCCCAGTGGAGCTACCCAATCTCTTTAATTGCTCCTTTAACTGCTTCCTTCTTTTTCTTCTTTTGGGCTAGAATGGGGGATACAGCATGTTTTTTGTGAATATGTTTATGTGAGAAGGAACAATTACTATGTGCAGATAAGAGGAAGGAAGAATGGAAATGAAAAAAAAATCACACTTTTTTTCAGAAATAAAAATATCCTGAGAACCAATTGTACTTCAGATTCATTTAACCATTGCCCTTTTACCTAATAGAACTAGCAACTGACTAGTGCATTGGAGATCAAAGCAGAGCTGGGTTCACATTACTTCTAGGTCAACCCACTTCCTGTAGGGCAAAACTTTAAAGAATAGGATTGCATTCTACCATAAATATGCTCTTGATTTCATATGGTATATTTCTAATAGTCTATAACTTCCTTTATTTTTAATAGTCATATTCAACTGTTTCAAGGTAATCCAAGTGTTTCACTGATTTGGAATGAGTTTACAGTTGAGATAAAAAGGGAGAGAGAAAATCCAAAGGAAGTTGATCAAGTTGGAAATGTCATCTGACTGTCTTCTGGCTGTACTAGCCCTAGCCCTGTACTAATTTGTACACATATACAAACAAAAAGCCCTCCCTTTGCAACATACAGATTGGTTGATAATTTACTTTGCTTGATTATATTGTTTAGGAGTTCTGTTTTGACAGTTAATGTATTTCAGTCTCTCCATGACAGCGTTGTTACTTTAATGAAATGTGAGATCATTGTAACATGGGGCCTGCCTTAATTTTGCAATGTAATGTTTGGACTGTGTTTAAGTGGCATGTCATGAGACTGGGTTTTCTTTCTGGGATTTTTGTGGTAGATAAAATAATAAAACAATAGGCCTTCATCTTACAGAAGGAATCCCAAGAAAACTAAGAGTTGGGCTAATACTTGGAAAGAAAACTATATTCCCATTTATCACTTCAATAAAGATCTTTGATACTCAGTTTAAGTCTTCTTAATCATATTGGATAAAGTAAAAAAAAACTGGATAAAAATGTAATTTTTTTTCACTTTCGAGTGTTTGATAGTGTTAAGGAAGTATCTACACACTAACAACCTCCTCCTTTTGTGAGCCATATTTTGGAGACACTGGGCTCCCTACAGATGTGTGGGAGTCATCTGTCAGAATTTTCATTGATAGTCACATCTGGAGATCTCTAAGGTTAGAGATGGATCATTGATTAGATTCGCTAAGGAAGTCACATCCACAAGAGCCAATAGAAAACTTGGCTGCCAAGATGGAACAGCAAATACATCCTCACAAAGCATCACTATGCTTAATAACTAAAGATAGCAAAAATAACTTTGATACATTAGGCAGAATATTCCACAACTTCCTGTTCCCAAGACTAAAAGCAATGTAACAAGTAATTGCTGCTCTTGCTTGATGTATCAGATATGCTATTTTGAGTGGTGTCTTCAATCTGATTAATGATAGAGCCAGTCGTATGTGTAATGTTATTTCAACACAATATAATGTATGCAGTACTACTGCATATATAATTTCATCTGTGTGAGTGCATGGATTGTTCCTCTATAACATGTTTGCCTGCATGCTTCTTATTACAAAGGTCAGCTAATGTGAATTTTGTGTATTTTCATCTCCATCAGTTCAGATATATGGAATGTTTTAACTTGGTGCTTCTTGTTTCCACTTAAGGGACAGACCAGCTTGAAAACAGATTGGAGAATGTTATATAAAAAGTGGATATTATCTGGCCTTCTGTAGAACACTTCCTTCTATTCCTTTGATACTAGTCAACCAAGAGCATAAGTTATCACTGCTTATTCTGTAAGAGAAATGTCCTATAAAATTTTTTGCAGTGTTTTAAATTGGATAAAAAGAATTTTGTTTTTGAAGATGAAAAATCAGACTTTGAAAGGGATCTGTATACTAACGATGAACATCTTATTGCCAGATACATAAAATGTTATTAAAATGAATCAGGATGATGAATGTATTAAAGATTATATGATTAAATGGACAAATATTTGAATATATTATTATGCTTAATCAATGGGAAAATATATAAGGAAATAAAATATAAGGGAAATAAGTGTTGGAAAAGTAATCAATCAATTTTTACTATCTTTAGTGGACATATAAGAATGCCAAGAATTATTGGGACCAGATTTGTTGTTAGATTCAGAAGATATTAAAAATGGATGTACAAATGAAACCAGAAGTTTTACTTTTAAATATAATGAATAAGTAGAGTGAAAGAAAACATGGGACTTTGTTTCTTTATGTGACAACGGCAGCGAGACTTTTTTATGCACAGAAATGGAAAGATACACAAATTCCCCAAACAGGAGAATACATTGTAAAATCATTGGAATTGGCAGAGATGGCAAAACTGACTGATTTGATGAAAGATAAAAGCTTGTCTAAATTTGTTTCTGTTTGGAAACCACTTTTAACCTCTTGCTTGAGAAAGATACAAATGAAATTTTGATTTTAAAATTTGATGCTTAGATCTGTTACGATTACAGAAATATTACCTATGTTTATTTTATTGTTAGCTATGCATACTTTATATTTTTATGTTTAAGTATAAATTTAGAGTAAGAGGCTATTTTATTATATATTGATTACTTAATTTATATACTTTTTATATAATGCTTTTGTGTTTTTTTGAGCTTGGAGTAAGAGGTTATTTTATTATAGATTTGTATCTGTATAGAAGAAAGTTTGAAAATCCTTTTTCATATTTTTTCTTGTAACGTCTACACTTTTCTCTCTTTTTGCTCCTTGTGCCCCCTAATTTTTCCTTTTCTGTTATTTTGTATTTTATTATTTTAACTTAATAAAGCTGTTTTTAAAAAAGAAATTATGCAGAATGTTCTGTCTGTATCTTTTGCTTCCTTGATTTGAATTCTTTTCATTTAGTAAATTGTCTAAGATTTTCTTTCATCTCTTGTACATCTATATCAGGATCCAGCAGAAATTAATCATCAAATATTTTAATAATGGAGTTCAGTAGTTACCAGTGCAAAAGAACACTCTGTTGAAGCCTGGAAGGCTGAAGAACAAAAAGAATCAGCTTCTATAGCACCACAATAGATGGGAAACTAGGGACTTGGAAGTTGGAAACATAATAAATAGAAATATAGAAGAAAAAAACAGACATTTAGCCAGATAAATGTCTTTGACTATGGTAAAACAAACTGAAAGATGTTTATTGAATCTGGTAAAGAGAAAATGATTATTACCATAGTCATAAAATTCAATCAATTGGTAGAGAAGGTTCTGCAATCTTGAAATAATGGAGGCAAATCTTGAAGGATCAGAATAGAAGAAAAACCTCCAACTGAGTGATTACTGAGTAATTTGAGAGAGAGATGGGTGCATATCAATTTAATAACTAATTAACTAACTAACTCAGTTTCAATCCACCTTCAACTGTAGAAGCTGAATAGATTTTTGCATGTGCATATTGTCTTGATCTTTTGAAGGAAGTACAGGACATAGGTATAATAAATAAACATCCTGTGAATTAAAAAAAAATGTAATTAAATACTAAGCTTAGAGGAAGTGATTATCCCTGTAGGGAATGTTAACTGAACTCCTGTCCTCCAGTTACCACACCTTTTTCTGTATGTCAATTAACATTAGAAAAAAAAATACTATATCTTCAGGGTGTGGGGGATTTTTGTCAATGTCACAACTGATAAAGTAAGGTGACCGACCTTTTTACAATGAAAAGGACACAAATAAATTGAGGAAAAAAATATCGTAAATAAAAGAAACATTTTATTCATTGCAACAATAATACAGAATACACTATAATATGATAAATGCATAATAAAAAACATTTGTAACAATAACATTTTATATTGTAATTATACTTACATGCCTATTAATTATTATTTAAATGAGTACTTTTCCATTGAATGAATATCCAACAATATATTGGAAATATCTGAACAAGAAATATCCTTCATATTGAATTTTACGGCAAGTGCTGCAGCTATAGTATCAACATTCAATCTCGATTTCTCACTTTTCTAAAAATCATTAGCAATTGAAAAACCCTTTCAACTGCTGCATTAGTTCCAGGGCAGCACAACGTAAATTGAACAAGAATAAATAAATTTTCACATGGAATATGTTCATTTTTGAAATGGCTGAATATTTCCACCCATCTTTTATCAATTTCAACGTGTTTATTTCCCCATTGTATTAATTTTTCAGAATTTAAAAATACATTCAGTCTTCTAATTTCTTCAAAGAGACAATTGTCGTCTATTTTAATGTCTGGCATTTCTTTAGATAAAAACTCAACACAAGATTCAATATCTGTCCAATATACTTGTGATGAAGTCAAAAAACACCATTGAAAACTGTTATTTCCTGTGATGTTTGTTTCATACCATTCTTCGATATATTGAAAACATGTTTGGTAAAAATTCTGCACTTCATAACTTTTCTGTTATGCCCGGATTTGATTCCTCTAAGTCTGACAATTTTCTTTTTATAACTAAAGGAAGAAATTTTTCTTCAAATCGAGTTTTATATTGAAAGATAAAGTCATTCAAAATAAGACTAACTTCTGTAGCTGAAATGTCTTCACCTTCAATCTTTTGAATCGTTTTGTGAAAAATAGATACATTAATATCTCAGATATTTCATTATTGAAAAACGATTCCAGGGTTTTAGGACATTTGTCTAAACTTAAAAAATATGAATGGAGAGGCTCAAATAATTGTAGAACACGCTCTATAGCAGGTGTTAGAGCAAGCCATCTAACTTTGAATATCCTAAAAGTTTTTTGTATTGAACATTTGCTTCTTCACAAAATTGTTTTAAAGTAGCCACATGAACAGTAAAATTACTAAAATACAAATAAATGGTAGTTATTATTACTTCTACATCAATTGGCATGGCACATAATGCCGTGTTGATTGCATTTAACAAAATATGTGCATTACAACCTATTCCTAGTATTTTCTTTTGGAGTAAATCTTGTAATTTTACATACACATTATTGACCCCTTTGTGTCTTCGCCCACCAAAATTTGCATTTGTATTATTAGCTGTTAGTGCAACAACTTTGGATTTCAAATTGTTTTCATTTATTACTCTGTATAGATGGTTTGACAAAATTTCAGCAGTTTTGCCCTCAATGGATTCTAAATTTAAAATTTTTACTTGAATGCCCTTGGCAACATTAAAATATCTTACTAGTATTGGGTACAATTTAGTTTCATTATGATTGGATGCATCAGATAAAACCATTACAAATGCTGTAGTTTCCAAGTCTTCTGTAAGTATTTTGTCATAGTTATTTTTAAATACTGATTTAATAATAGCCTCGCATTTTGTCCTGGCATATGAAAATTTAGCATCGTAAAACTTTTTCAATAATTTAGTTGTACAATCCATACTATGAAAACTTTGATTGTGAATTATGATATGGTATGGAATGCAAATGTTCTCTCCATTGCAGCTAACTGTTTTTCATCTTCAGAATACTTTGACGTTTTTAAAAAAACTTGTTACTTTACAACTGGAAGGAGATGCATCTGATGATTGCTTATGTTTCTTGGTGGTCAAGTGTTTCATAATAGCTGCTCTGCCCCCAATGCAATACAAAATTCTCTGCTGCAAATATTGCAGAAAACAATGTTATCCTTCTTTGATGTGATGAATGGAAATTCCTTATTCAATTTATCGTTGAAATGGTATTTCCTCTTTTTTGTTTTTTCCATCCCTAAATGGAAGTTAGTCTCCTCCAGGTATCTTCAGAACTAACTAGGAGATGGTGTAGTTGGGTATCAGGGAGAGGTGCAAAGTTCCTGCCAATTCGCCTTTGCTATAGACAACTTGCATGTGCAAAGTTTGCTGGCCGGGTGTTTTGGCGCACTCAGCAGCAATTCCTATTGGCTTTCGAAAGCCAATAGGGGGAGTAGCACAGCTCATGCAAAAGTTGAAAAAAAAAAAACATCAAAAAAAGGTGCCGGAATGCCATTCTGAGCGTTCTATGAGAAAAAAAGCTCTGCAGATTAGTCTTCAAATATCAAAAAGGAGAACATGTAGGAGGACACTTTTTGAGGGAGAACAGACCTTACAAAAGGAGGACTGTCCTCCCTAAAGGAGGACAGTTGGTCACCTTAGATAAAGGCAGTAGCATCTATGGGAGGTGGGTTTAAAGCCAATGGGAAGTGGGTTCAAAATAGGAAAGTCAGCAGTCATAATAGTACAGTATTCAAATCCTACCTCTTTTCTACCATGTTTCGCAGAAAATAAGACTTGGCCTTATTTATTTATTTATTTTGCCTCCAAAAGAGGCACCAGGTCTTATTTTTGGGATGTGTGTGTCTTTTCCACTCACCTCCAGCACTGACAGCCACACTGCAGAATGAAGGAGCAGCTTCATTCTGCAGCTGAGAATGGAGCTCTGGCCTTCATTTTGAAGTCAAAGGTCTTTCTGGAAAGCCACTGCAGCTGATAATCGAGCTATGGATTGAATCCATAGCTCGAGTCTCAGCTGCAGAGGCCTTGCAGAACTGAGCTATGGATTCAATCTATAGCTTGGTTCTTGGCTGCAGTGGCCTTCTGGAAAGACCTCTGACTGTAAAATGCATGCCTGGGGATACCACAGAAAAAGTGGGCCAGCAAGGAGAGGCCTGGCTGCCAGGTAAATGGGTGCAGGGCGTGTTGGGCAGCTCCACACCTCCCCCCCGCCCTAGCTTGATTTTTAGGAGTGTGCCTCACCCCAGAACTACGGCTTATTTTGGGGATAGGGCTTATATTAGACTCATCCCCAAAATCAAATTAGGGCTTATTTTCAGGGTAGGTCTTACTTTCAGGGAAACAGAGTTTAGCTACTAGTATAATTTATAAATTCATAGGAGTAGGTATTTGATTATACTGTCGTGACCACTGATTTCTCTATTTTGACATTTCTCCCTCTTGTGGAAGCCACTGGATTAAGGAGGACTTAAGTTTTCTCTTGTGCACCTCAGTTCATAATTTTTGAAAATCAGCAATGTGAATATCCATTGCATCATTACAGGTATTCCTCAATTGACAACAGTTGTTCAGGGACCATTCGAAGTTACAACTGCACTGAAAAAAGTGACTTATGGCCATTTTCCACACTGTGGCAGTATTCTGATGGTGACGTGATCAAAATACAGGTATTTATGACGGTTGCAGTGTTCCAGGGTCATGTGATCACCTTTTGCAACTTTCTGATAAACAAAGTCAATGTGGAAGCCAGATTCACTTAACAACCATGTTAGTAAGTTAATAACTGCAATGATTCACTTAACAACTGTGGTAAGAAAGGCTGTAAAATGGATCAAAATTTACTTAACTGTCTTGCTTAGCAACAGAAATGTTGGGCTCAATTGGGGTCATAAGTTGAGGACTACCTATAATGTAACATGCAATTTGAACTTCAGGGTTGTGGAAGCTGCATTTGACAAAAATCCTGCCAATGTTTTTTAATAAAAGATTTGAGAGCAATTTCTCCTCCAGTGGAACTAAAGGGCAGTGGCATCCACAGGAGGAGGAAACATGGTAGGTGGATACTTTAGGTGTATATTTATTTATTTTTTAAAGTGAACATAAAAAACTAACATAGAATAAAGAAAACAAAGAAATAGAGAGAAAGGGGGGACAAACCCAAAGTGCAGAAAAAAGGATAAAAAGAATCAGAAGCTTCTGACTGCCTTTGTAGAAAATACAAGTAACTCTTACTCTACAATTACAAGAAAAGCTCACCTTTTTCTATTATTCATTTTTTGTAATCATACAAATGTATCATAAATAAGTCATAAATGTACTTTTCCCAATCTCATGCAAAAACTCAAGGTCTTTCAGGTATCCATAAACATTCTTTTCTCTGATCAAATAAGTTAATATAGCCATTTCTGAAAATTCAAGTTTAGATTTCTACCTTCAACTTTTCAGAATACCCAGAACAAGCATGTCACTGAAGATTCTACCACCACCATTCTTCCAATAAAGGAAAAAAAATATTAATATAATTGTTCATTAACTTACATGATCTGATTTTCCATCTACCACTCAGGAAAAAGGTAAATAAATAATAACTTGTTAATACTATTTTTTGTTCACAATAGGAAGAGTTCTAATCTTAATTAGTTGCCAACTACAGTTCCCAGGCCTCCATTTTTAACTAGCTCTATGTGATAAAATATACTAATTCTTTTTCTTTTCTTTTTTTCAGGGCAGATTCAGGCAAGAAACGAGAAAGTTTTGTGGAGGTTCCTTGTGCTTCCTATTTGTGGCTGAGCCAAAGTGCTTCAGCAATAATCTTCTGTTTTGACTGTTCTTTGGCATTAGAAATTGTTTACCTGCTTGTAAGTTTGGATGAGGGGAGAAAGTATAAATAAGCATGGATTAAAGCATCAAACTGGAACTTGATCCCAAAATGTGTACACTCTTAGCTGCTGTATTTGCTTTGCTACCTGAATTAATTCAGGGCTGCAAAAAGAGAGGGAGGGAGGGAGGGAGGGAGGGAGGGAGAGAGAGAGAGAGAGAGAGAGAGGGAAGAAAACAAAAAAGAAAAGTAGAGCATAGTGAGTGGAAAAATGTAAAATCAAATCAACTTGATACCTGGTGACATCAAGGAGATATCTATATTCTTATTCTGGTTCTATGGAGGAAAAAATATCAATCAGTAGAAAATCATTATACTTTAAAACATGTATTCTTTACTACATGACAGAAGAATGTAATTGTAATGTTTTAGAGCAGACATGTCAAACTTGCGACGTTGCACAACGTATTGGAACTTTTTCCCTATTGCTGACATTGGGGTGGGTGTGGTTTCCTTGTGACGTGTCTGGCCCGTGGGCCAGCAGTTTGACACCCCTGTTTTTGAGGGTTCCAATATCCCAGTAATTATCCTTAAAAATCTATAGAATTTATGTCTTTAGTAAAATGCAGCAGATTTGAAGATTCATAGTGATTGCTCTCTTATCTTTCCATGGCTCTCACAATTTCCCCCCAAGAGTTCCTTTAAACCAGAGATTGGTACACAATTTTATTGAAACAAAGATAGTATGTTATGGTCCTGGAAGCAGCCAAAGTTAACCTAAAGAGAATGGGGCTGCAGCTCCTCTATATAAGCAAATTAAAATATACAAATATCAGATATAGTAACATTAGGAACTGGTTGCACCAGCATATTTTGATTTGATGTAACAGCAAATCATGTGTTGAATGAGATAGTTAGGGTGAATCAATTAGGTAATGGAAGCAGTACTACAATGCTATATTTGAGAAACAAAGAAGTGTTATGTCATGAGTATAGTTGTAAAAAGTTACTTTTAGGATTTTATCTGATATTGGATAAAGCACTTATATTCTTGGAAGAAAACCCATCAAAATATTAACTAGCCTTATCTCTGACCTTTCCAACTACTCAAAAGTCAGGCAGATTCAGCCACTTTTGAAGATAGATGGTATGGCATAGTATAAATTCAGAAGTCCTGTGATTTGGGCCTCTATTTTATCAGGGTCTGCAATTCTATGTTCTATTTATATTCATCCATGTTCTCTAATAGGAAGGAGGGATTTAGAACAAGCATCCATTGAGTGATGCTTGCAGTCCTGGATTTCAGGCAGTGAACATTTCCAGAACTTTATGGAAAAAAATGAAAATGAATCAACAAGAATGTGTGCCCTGCCCCTCATTACTCACCTCATTAAATTCTGGACCAGGGGATTTGAACAATTGCACAAATTATGTAAATTAATCACATTTGCTTATATGGTGTGTTTGCTTATTTGCTTAATTTTATGTTGGTTTCAGAAAGGTTGAAAAGGTATGATTATTGGAGAAATTTTAAACATGTTCATTTCTGTACCCAATAAAAGAGTTACCTTGAGGTAAGATGGGCAGCCTATAAATTTATAATACATACATAAATGTCTATATACTGTACATACATAAAACGTTTCTTGCTTTTTCTGTAATATTGCAGAATTACAATATACATGAAGAGTAAACTCTTGCTCTGTCATAAGAAACAGTATTATGTATTCAACAGCCCAGAAATACTTGTCAGAAATTCTTCATTTGTCCCCTATAGGATTGTTCAGAAATAATGCATTACATTGAATGGACTATGTTTCTAACATGTGAATTCAATCTTTAAAGCAGATTCAAGAAAATTTGATCAAATGTAAGAAGATATACAAAACCAAATATGAATATTTATAGATAAATTCTCAACTCTCTTTATAATTCAGTAATGACATATCACAACTTGATACAAAAACTAAAAAGCAATGGGTATAGCGCTACTGTCAGATTAGGGTTGACTTTCCAATCAATGCATTGTACCATTATTATACTGAACATGGTTAGGATGTCAATCCATGTATTCTCTGCAAAGCAACTATGTACGGTCCTGAATCATTTTTCATTTTGCAAGTTAATGAATGTAGTTAATATTGCTACATTTAAGATTAATATATTTATAGTAAAATCAAAAGTGCATTTATTAAAGGTTGGAGGTAGACTGTTGTCATGGCCCCCTCAGAGGTTGGTTCGAAGGAGGAGGAGGAAGAGTTGGAGCTGGAACTCTCTGACAGGGAAGGCACGCCAGGGGCTGAGGACGATGCTGTCCTGGGCCCCTCAGGCATTGGCAGAGGTGGTCAATCAGACAGAGACCTGCCTGCCTGCACAGACACGGGAGGATCGACTATTGATCAGCAGTGGTGCTGATAGGCAGCCAATCTCCTCTGACGGGGATCTGCTACCTCCCCCACTTGATCCAAGGGCAAGGAGAGTGGAGTGTAGGCAAGCCCAGAGAAGGGTTGCAAGACTACTCGGGAGGAGGTCACCCAGTGGTGGGATTCAAATATGTGAACAACCGGTTCTCTATGTGGATGCCGCTTCCAGAATCCATTCTGGTCCTGGACAACAAAAAATTAGCTACGGGTTCTGCCGAAGTGATGCAACCAGCTGAATCCCCACTGAGGTCACCCCATCCCACCTCACAAGGAACACCTGGAGGGGAGTAACTTAAGGAAAAGTCATGGGGAATCAGTCTTTGCCAGGAACAATTATTTGCTTTGGCTTACACTCCCCCGGATGTTACTTGTGGCTGTTGCTGTTTGCCTTGCCTCATTTGGAAGGTCGTTCTTCTCATTTTGTTTTGGACCTCGTCCTTCTCTGTTGGCCTACGTTTGGGTCTTTGTTTCACTGGGGCTTTGGAACTGCTCCTTTTCTGGGACCTGTTTCGACTGGCCTTGTCTTGTGTCTGGACCCTACCTGGTGGATTGGACTTGGAACCCTGGACCTTGCCCTGTGAGCGTGCTCCTACTCTGTAGGCTTTCTTGGTACTGTAGGGGCTGTTGTTTGGGGGGGACTGAGGGTATCTGCCTTCAGGGTAGCATGAGGGTGGAACCTTACCAGTAGTTGGAGGGCTGTTGGCCGGAACATTTTTTAAGAGAAATAAAGAACTCTTTAGAGGCCTGCCTTGCCTTGCCTGTACAATTAAATATATTTAAACCCATTGGCCCTGTGCTGAGTTATGCACTTCTCAATTATTTTGAAACAACCAAAAAATGGGGAATCCTCTATGAGACAGGCTAGTCTTTAACTCCATAAACTTTTCCCAAATAGCTCAAAAATATGCCTCAAAAATGTGGCCATCTTGACAGTGCAATCTGGGAGTCAAAGATCAATGGTTTATGGAATGCCTATCACTGATGTACATAGAGAGTCATGATGGACTTGTGATACAAAAGCAAGGGATTAAGGTCCTTAAGAAGTACATAAGATTTAAGCTGAAATAGGGTTGGGCTCTTATATTTTCTAAACTATTATTATATTTATTTAAACATCAGGAAGAACATTATACTTTTCCTAATTTTCATAATAGACAAAAATCTTGAAGCACATTAATGAGCAAAGAAATGTACTGTGTATAACATCTTTCAAAAATAGAGGGGCTCCTTTTATCTTCTTCATCCATTAAATGGCACTACTTTCTCAATTTAAAATATAGTGATTTGTTGGAAAAATATGTAAATATTTTGGAAATTTGGCTTCTCTGGAAGTCTGTTTGAAGAACATTAAACTATTATCATCCTACATAAGTCTCCAGAGACAGTAACAAATGGATATAAATGGGTTTTACTTCTACAACAATACAGTAAAATATATATTACATCACTATTTATTGGTATATTTTGTCTTTTTCAATTTTTATTATATTGTGGTGAGTCTTAATACATTCTATTATACTCTTTTTCTTTATTACCTCAAAAGGAGTAAATTTCACCAAACGCTTGTTATTTGTATTTTGAGCATCTATTGCATTACTTTGAAATTATTTAAAAATTAGAAGTTTTTATAAATCTATATATAAACCTTAAAAAGTTCCAAGGTAAGGCAGGATAGATTTGATTTGGTGATGCAGTGATACATGTGCAAAACCAAAATGAACTACTATATAGGGGTATGCACGGGGCTGATTTAAATTGAAGTCTGTGTTCAAGTGAAGCTTAAAATCAACTTCAGATCCCTACAAAGTGTATTTTTATTGGTAAATGGCCAAAATTAAGTTTCTATCTGTCTGCCTATGATGTTTCAGTGTTGCTGTTCTCATGTCTGCTATGTTCCTTCTATTTTGGACATTATAACTCAAGAAAGACATAAAAGGTTTATTTGCAATACCCTTGTACACAAATTGAAAAATGTTTCTTGTAGTTTAATGATTAAAGTACCAAGTTAGAAACTGGGAGACCAAAGCCTTCTGGGTGACTTTGGGCCAATCACTCTCTCTCAGCCCAACTCATTTCACAGAGTTGTTGTAGGGAAAATATGAGGAGGGAAAAGTATTAGGTATGTTTTTTTCTCTGCAAGTTATTTATAAAAATAATAAGGCAGGATTTATTTATTTTTTTTAAAAAGGAAAACAAATATCTTCTTGAGTGTGCTTGGATTATGATTTTTTTTATTGATTATTCCTATGTAATAATGTTCAATCTACTGGGACCTGTTTCAAATGTGGGAGCACTTGATATTGACCAAAAACAACTGCATGTGTTTTTATGTAGTAACAACGGGAGCTGTATATGTGCATTGAGTGTACACTGATTTTTTTTTAATAGCAATTTCAAGTTAATGTTAACTTCTTGCAACTGCCTGAGCATGTCCCTGCAATTTTCTTGGCATAATTTTAGAAGTTATTTCCCATTGCTTTCTTTTTCCCAGGGTTAACAGAGACAGACTGGTTCTAGGTCCCTCAGCTGGCTTCATGCCTAAAGAAGAACCAGAACTGATCTCCCAGTTTCTTAACTGAATGCCTTGACCACTATATCCAACTGGGTCTGCAACATTCATTAATTATTTATATTCAGTTATTTCACACTAATTGAAAATAGATAGCAATTCCAATGGAGGTTTTCCATTCTGTTTGCAATTCATGGACCATTCCTCATTTTTATTTACCCACTTGAGTTCCTCTGATTCTCAGAAATACAGTTCATGCTGTTGATACTTTAATATTTATATAATTAAAGAGTCAATAGAATCTAACAGGAATCTTACCAAGTAGCATTCCAGTCTTTGTGGAAAGGAAAACATTTCTGTCTGCTCTAGAAAATGTAATTGTACCTGCAATGATAGCTTAAAATGAATCATAATAATATAACAGCCGACAGCAGCAAGCTTCATTCAGCATAGTTTCGGTCCTAAATACAAAGAGAAAACTATTTAAAGAGTTACATCTTGTTTGTACCTGAGAACATATGATCTCATCTGAATGACAGACCAAAAACCATTATAGAAAATAAACTAACTTTAAAACATGTTGTAAATTAGTGCTTACACATTGCACAAGGCCAACGATGTCCTGCTCACAGTTATCACAGCCCAGATCTGATCTTAAATAGCAAGTTTAAACAAGGCCTTTACAGCTAGGGTTTTTTTTTTTTTTTTTGACAGAGCATGCAAAATAAAATCTTATTTTACAATTTTTGGCTTGGAACCATGAGTAGAAATTTGAACATGCTTATTTTTTCCTTTTAAATATAAGATTTTTGATATTACAATTTGCATGCTTTTCATAACTCACACATACAGGAAAAGAAGATGTCATAATTGAGTGGAATTTGGGATGTCATTTCCTTGGTAAAATTTTACTTGGGTACCCTAGAGTTCTATAGAGCACAGCGAACTTCACAAAGGATATAATTGTTATACTGTAATATTTATGCTAAAACAGGAAGAACATGTCAATGTTTACATTTTGATCTAAATAAATCAAAATAAAAGTTCTAAAATCAAGGCCACCCAACCAAACAGAGGAAATAGATGATTTTTTTTGCTAGTCAGCTAACTAAGGTATGTAGGAAGCACATCACAATAGTAATGGGGGACTTTAACTACCCTGACATCAACTGGGAGACAAATTCTGCACCAAGTGGAAGATCAAACAAGTTCCTGGCAACTTTGTCTCCCAAAAAGTAGAGAAGGGAACTAGGGGATTAACCATTTTGGATCTAATTCTCACTAACAGAGATGAAATGATAGAAGGTGTTGAAGCCATAGGAACCCTGGGAGGAAGTGATCATGCAATATTGGAATTCAACATTCTGGAAGCACAAGCAATAGAACATAGTCAAACTAGAGTCTTGGACTTCAAGAGAGCTAATTTCAATAAACTTTATAGAGAGGGCTTGGGAAGGATTCCATGGATGAGAATCCTCAAGGGGAAAACAACTCAAGAAGCTTGGGAAATTTTGAAAAATGAGATAATAAAAGCCCAGTCTAGCACAATACCAACAAAGAGAAAAAATAACAGCTCTCAGCATGGCTACATAAAGAATTCTCTGACAAATTGAAAGATAAAAAGGACAAGTATAGAAAGTGGAAAGAAGTGCACATAACTAAGTCAGAATATCAGCAAATAGTGTGAGCCTGCAAAGATGAAGTGAGGAAAGCCAAGGCTCAAAATGAACTAAGGCTTGCGACCAAAGTCAAAAATAACAAAAAAAGCTTCTTTCAACATGTAAAAAACAAGAAAAAAGTGAAGGAAAGGGTTGGTCCATTAGTGGGTGAAAGTGGCAAGAAGGTGACAAGCAACAGGGAAAAAGCAGAACTATTTAACTCATTTTTTGTATCTGTCTTTACACAAAGGGAAAAAACAGACCAACCTATCAAAAATAGTGCCATAAAAAAACAGAATAGAAACACAAGTTAAGATAGGCAAGAAAATGGTAAGTGAGCACCTATCCAGCCTAGACGAGTTCAAATCGCCAGGACCAGATGGATTATACCCCAAGATTCTCAAGGAATTGGCAGATGTGATTTCAGAACCACTAAACTATATTTTTCAAAGATCCTGGAGCAATGGAGAACTACCAGAGGATTGGAAAAGAGCTGATGTAGTTCCCATCTTCAAAAAAGGGAAAAAAATGGACCCAGTAAATTACAGACCTATCAGCCTGATCTCAATACCTGGGAAGATTGTGGAAAGGATAATCAAACAATGAATCAGCAAAAACCTAGAGGCAAACAAAGTCATTACTAAAAGCCAACATGGGTTCGTGAAAAATAGATCATGCCAGACAAACCTTATTGCATTCTTTGACCGAATGCAAACCTTATTGCATTCTTTGACCATCAAAATTAGTGGATCAGAGGAATGCTGTGGATATTACTTGGACTTCAGTAAGGCATTTGATAAAGTAGATCACAACCTACTACTTGACAAGATAGAAAAATGTGGGGTAGACAACATCACCACCAGATGGATCCGTAGCTGGCTGACCTGCCGTACTCAGCGTGTGGTCCTCAATGGAACCACATCTACATGGAGGGAAGTGTGTAGTGGGGTGCCCCAGGGCTCTGTTCTGGGTCCAGTGCTCTTCAACATCTTCATCAACTATTTGAACGAGGAGATATATGGGGAATTCATCAAATTTGCAGACGACACCAAGCTGGCAGGAATAGCCAGCACTCCAGAAGACAGGCTTAAGATAAAGAAGGATCTGGACAGACTTGAACATTGGGCACTATCTAACAAAATGAAATTCAATGGTGAAAAAAGCAAGGTTCTACATTTAGGCAAGAAAAACCAAACGCACAGGTATAGTATAGGGGATACCTTGCTCAATAGTAGTAACTGTGAGAGGGACCTCAGAGTCCTAGTGAACAATCATCTAAATATGAGCCAGCAATGTGCTGCAGCTGCCAAAAAGGCCAACACAGTGCTATGCTGCATTAACAGAGGGATAGAATCAAGATCACGCGAAGTGTTAATACCACTTTACAATGCCTTGGTAAGGCCACACTTGGAATACTGCATCCAGTTTTGGTCACCACAATGTAAAAAAGATGTTGAGACTCTAGAAAGAGTACAGAGAAGAGCAACAAAGATGATTAGGGGACTGGAGGCTAAAACATATAAGGAACGATTGCTGGAATTGAGTATGTCTAGTTTAATGAAGAGAAGGACGAGGGGGGACATGATAGCAGTATTCCAAAATCTCAGGGGCTGCCACAAAGAAGAGGGAGTCAAGCTATTCTCCAAAGCGCCTGAAGGCAGGACAAGAAGCAACGGATGGAAACTGATCAAGGAGAAAAGCAACCTAGAACTAAGGAGAAACTTCCTGACAGAACAATTAACCAGTGGAACAACCTGCCTCCAGAAGTGGTGAATGCTCCAACACTGGAAGTTTTTAAGAAGAGACTGGACAGCCATTTGTCCAACATGGTATAGGGTTTCCTGCCTGAGCAGGGGCTTGGACTAGATGACCTCCAAGATCCTTTCCAACTTTATTATTATTATTATTATTATTATTATTATTATTATTATTATTATTATTAAAACTCTAAAAGAATTGAATAGAAATAGTTTTATGGCTGAAAGCTTTTTTCCATATAAAAAGATGTGATCATTTTTTTTTAGAAAATGTCTATATTTTAGAATGCTGAATTAAATCCTGTTTCTCTTTCTGCTAGATTTATATGTAAACAGATATTAATTTATGAATTTCTATTGAAAGAATGAAATGGCACTTCACTATTTGATGGTGTAGATTGGCTTTTCTTGTTAAAGAACCTTTTGTTAAACATTCCTATTGTTTATTACTCCAAGTGAGGGCTTTTGAAACAAACAAGCAAACAAACCATTATTCCCTTTTCTTTTTCAGAGTTTGCTTTGCTAGAAGCTTGCTAAAAAAATTCAGAACATGGATTTATAATATAAAAAGACAAACAGGATGTCAGGAATAGGATAATTTGGGATTGTTCAAATATCCAGTTCCTCCAGTTTATAAGCAGTTATAATCTAACATCCTAGTAACTGAGCAATGGATGCAGACTTATTCTTTAGGATGTTTTACTGTTAAATAATTTTTCATTTGCAGTGATAAAAATTTTAAATAAACAGATAGCTCTTATTTGTTGTTTTTTTAAAAAATGTACTTCTTAAATTGGAGTTAGGAGAAGACTGCTACCTTAGTAGCAAATGCTGTTTTAATAATATGTAATTACTTATGTCATACTTCATTGCATCTATCCCCAAGGACTTGGGAGACTGAACATATGCTAGGAAGGAAGAATGGAAATAAAGAAATGTTGATTGTCATGTCTCATCCTGACTTACTAGCAGGTATGCTGGCAGAGTCACGGTCTTGTCTGGTCTAAACATATTGGTGGTAGTGGTGGTGGTGGTGGTGGTGGTGGTGGTGGTGGAGGAGGAGGAGGAGGAGGAGGAGGAGAATATCTCTCCCCCCCTTGTGTGTGCATATGTGTATGTTTGTAATCAGCAAAGTGGATATATCACTGTGCAAATGAACACAAGGTGACAACAATATAAATTTACATAATTACTATTAAAGGGAAAAGTAGTAGTCTTTCAGCACCACCTTCTGGACTATCATGAAAATATAAAAATTGTAAAACAGTACTAATCTCAAACGATAGAGGCATTTAGGATACTCTGATCTCACCATTTAGCCATTGGCTAGCTGATTATCTCCAATGCATAATTTAAGACCTAAGAACAATGACAATAAGGACCATCCTAACTGGAACAGAGCAACTTTGGTTAATTTTAAATTTTATATGTAATTTGAAAGAGAAAATTCCCATCCCCTGTTATCAAGTCAGGATTATACTTGTTTACTATATATAAAAAGAATTTCATATAAACATAGTTGCTGTTCTTAATTGTTCTGCCATGATTTCTTCTTATTACTGATCATTGGATAAGTGAAATAGTTTCAAGTTTAAAAGTCCCCTTAACCATTGTTTTGTAACAGAACATAGTTACACACTTTCAGTTGTATTATGACTCCATCTGTTATTGATATGTTATTAATTAATCTCTTAATATGGGTCATAAAAGCTATGGCAGAGAACTAGACATAGACTTCACAATGAAAAAATGGCTGTATAATTTAATTATAAAAGTCTACTAAAGTACATACCATGGTGCCCCGAACAAAAGATCTAGTATCAAACTGATCACTTTTAGTAACATTTCTGTGATTTGAATAGGAGATATTACCCCCAGTTTTAAAAGACTTATTCCACAACAAAGATTAACAACTAAGTTTTCAAAGTGCTATAACATGCATTGATTTCAAAGGTTCTCTAAAAGCTTTCTTTGTCTTGGTATTCATGAACCGATTGCATGACGCACTTGTAGGAGCAGAGATAATTCTTAAAAATGTAATATATGGGCTAAATTATGTGCATGTCCCATAGAAATGAATGGGAAGTTCTTTAACAGCATCTTTATGTTCTTCCATTCTCTCAAATTCATTTCAAAGTGGTGTGGGCAAAACATGCTCTCAAAGCATCAGTCTTAAACATGTATAAACCATTAAAGCAAGTGGCTTTTATTTTTTGAGTCAAAATGGATATATATTAGACAGTGGTGGGATTCAGCCGGTTCACACCAGTTCAGCAGAACCAGTAGCTAATTTTTGGTTGACTTTGGCAAACTGGCTGAAACCCTAGCCCTTTTTCTCAAGGTCCACTGGAAGTGCATGGACGCCACTTCTGGAAGTCCATTCTGACAAGGTGACCAACTTTTTTACAACAAAAAGGAGGACACGAATAAATTGAAGAAAAAATATTGTAAATAAAAGAAACATTGTATTTATTGCAACAATAATACAGAATACACTATAATATGATAAATGCATAATAAAAACCATTTGTAACAATAACATTTTATATTGTAATTATGCTTACATGCCTATTAATTATTTAAATAAGTACTTTTCCATTGAATGAATATTTTTTTGTCAATGTATCATCTTCTAACAATATATTGGAAATATCTGAACAAGAAATATCCTTCATATTGAATTTTACGGCAAGAGCTGCAGCTAGAGTATCAACATTCAATCTCGATTTCTCACTTGTCCAAAAATCTACATGGCTGGATTGTGTGGGGGTGGGCGGCGGAGGCAGGTATTGTGAGCCAGGTGCTCCAGGATAGCCATGTAGGTGCGCAGGGTGAGGTGGTGGCAGCGCAGGTCAGCACTGCGTAGACCACCAGCTGGTGCAGCCCATGGAAGGTCAACTGCCCGCCACGCCCCCGCCTATAGCCACCCCGCCAGCACCGCTGCCCTGCCACGGAGAGCCGACCCCGTGGCTCGCAAAGCACCAGCCGAGCCAGCTCTGGCCCTGCAGCCGCCCCCCAGCACCACCGCCCACCCTGCGCATCTCCGTAGAGCTGGCCCCACGGCTCACAAAGGCAAAGCACCAGCTGCGCTGGCTCCACCCCTGCAGCCACCCCCCAGCCAACCCCCAGCACCACCGCCTACCCTGTGCATCCCTGTGTAGAACCGAACAGGGAAGATCAAGAGAAACTTACTGCTCCAGTCTCCTCCAGCTATCTGTAGAACTAAGTAGGAGATGGTGTAGTTGGGTAGCAGTGAGGGGTGCAGAGTTCCTGCAACTTGCATGTGCAAAGTTTGCCGCCCGGGTGTTTTGGCACGCTCAGCAGCAATTCCTATTGGCTTTCGAAAGCCAATGGGGGAGTAGCACAGCTCAGGAAAAAGTTGAAAAAAAACATCAAAAAAGGTCCCGGAACGCCTTCCGAGCATTCTATGAGGAAAAGAAAGCCCTGCAGATAAGTCTTCAAATATAGAAAAAGAGGACATTTAGGAGGACATTTTTGAGGGAGGATAGAACTCACAAAAGGAGGACTGTCCTCCCAAAAGGAGGACGGTATATGGAAAAGGAGGACATTTAGGAGGACACTTTTTGAGGGAGGACAGAACTCAAAAAAGGAGGACTGTCCTCTCAAAAGGAGGACGATTGGTCACCTTAATTCTGAGCCTCAGAGGCCCAGGGGAGGCCTCCCAATCCCAGAACAACCTACTGGAAGTACGTGAACACCAATTCTGGAAGTCCGTTCTGGACCTCTGAGGCCCAGGCTCAGAATGGACTTCCAGAAGCGGCATCCAAACAGAGAACCGGTTGTTCACATATTTGAATCTCACCACTGACACTAGAGCACCTGACACTTAGGTCCCCATCTGAATAGTCTTTGCTATGCTATTAGTGGGGCCCAGCCTGCTATAGGAAGAATTGGCATGAGTCCCCAGCCAGGAGAAATGATAGTGCTGCTGAATGAAGAGAGAAGCCAGCTACTTCAAAGTAAGGTTCTTTTTATTGGTGGTGAGAAGCAACTTCAGCAATAGGTTCTGGGACAGTTGACAAAACAGTCTGGCTGGTGGATATGTTTTTCTGTGGTCGAAGGGCTTTGTGATTTAGATGCCCAGGTTCCTTGTGAAATGTACTTTAATCTGTGCTTAAGTGTGCCCTTTTAATATTCTAATTGTTGTTGCCTGACTTCTACTGTGACTGAGAGGTTGTGCCCTGTCCTTGGAGATGGGGGGGGGGAATGTAGATTTTAGGTATCTTTTATCTCTCTGCTTTTTAATCTGGTCATTTTCAGCCTTCTGCGGAGGCTGTGGATCAGGGGTGTCAAACTGCTGGCCTGTGGGCCGGACACATCACGCAGAAGCTATGCCCACCCCATTTCCAGCAATGGCAAAACAATCCTGATACGTTGCGTGACATCATGTGACTGCTGTAGATGAAGGCATTTTGTTTATGAATGGAACAGTTTGTGAAACTAAATATCCATTCAGCTGCTTGAGTGGTTTTACTTTAGGGAAGCCTTTTCTCTTCCGGGGCAGGGGGCCTTTCTTTGCTAATATGGGGGCTTTTTATATTAAAAGGTAGGGTTGGGAATTCTCCCTACACCACCCATACTGAGAAAAGGAATTATTTATTTTTTTGGGAGAGGAGAAAAACAAATATCAAAGTACACAACAGTACCTTCCTCCTCCTCCTCCTCCTCCTCCTCCTCCTCCTCCTCCTCCTCCTACTACTACTACTACTACTACTGTTTGGTAATGGCAGCTTCAATTGTGCAAGAAAAGCCGGATGCAAGAACCTCAGGGATGCCCATCCTTGGCAACTTTCAGACCTGTGGACTTCAATTTCCAGAATTCCCAAGCCAGAATGACTGGCTGGGGAAATCTGTAAGTTGAAGTCCACAAATCATAAACCTGCTATAGGTATAGGCTTTGGTAAATACATACAAAATACCAGTAAAATGGGTGGAATCTTGGAAACTGAATGCCTTTAAACTCTTAAAAAAGAATACTGTTTTTGTTTATATTATTAGCAAACATGATGTAAGGACCCATCCCACTTTGCATCTTAAGAAGACAGAACTCTTGGGATAATTCTTCCAACAGGAATCCTTTATTAAGAAGAAGTGGTTGCAGGCGTGCTAGACAGGACTTGGGGTCCAAGCCCTCCCATTCAAGGTTTTAAGGGGTTCCCCAGTAGTCCCACCCAATCAACCCCCCTCCCAGTGATAGTTTCAGGTATCACAATTCCACCCCCATTTTTCTTTCTTCCGTCTGGATGGAGACTTCAGATAAACTACATGAAAGGCAAATACCCTTCTTTGTTATGGTAAGGTTCTTTGGTGCTAACGCTTTGAGGTTACAATAACACACATTCAGCATTCAGCTCCTTAGAAGTATACTGAAGGAAGTGAGGGCCATAAAGCCCCTTTGTTCTCCCCCTTCTCTCCCTCTTATGGCAGAATCCAGAGAAGGCAGAATTGGGAGTTTCTATATTTGATAATTAAAGATGAAATATAATTGGATTCTGACACATGACTTGTCTTTCTGTGAGATCCTTCCCAGCAATGTTCACATAGGTGCATGGATTTTACTATGCATTATGCCAAACTTTTGGTTCAGGGATGGTTGACAATTAATCTAGAATTAGTACAGACTCTTACATAATTTGATTGGTAGACAAAGATTGTGAAGAATCAAGAACTAATAATAAAATGTCAAATGGAATTGAACAGCATTCCCATTATGTCCAATATGCATGATACAAATTGTATATCAAAATATAAAGAAGACAGTAGATTGTGGAAGCATAGATTGTAATGATATTTGCTTTTAAATGGTATCTTTGTCATTATGTATTAATAGGAAGACAAATATTTCTATATTCTTTGATGCATTTTAGCTTTGCTCTGTTGGGTGTTCTACTACTCCTGGATAGTTTGTTTGTTTTACTAGATTTGTATTATGTGATTCTGATTGTGACAGATCTCCCAAAACAGCAATAAAATAAATCCAAAAGCATCACAATATATAACAATATATTTAAATGAATGTGGTAAGTAATCAATAACTTTCCATGCACCAGGGAGCAACCATAGCACCATGCACACACATCAGGAGAAGCCGAAGTGACTCCCTCAACCTGCAAATGTCCACAGAAATAGCCAGTTATTATGGAGTTTCCAAAAAGCCAACAGGGTTGGGTCACTTTGATATACGGAAGAATATTATTCCAGTGAAAGGGCAAAACTGAGAAGATGTTAATGTGAGATCCTTGCAAGAGACAATCCATAAAAGACAAGATTCATAGGGACCTTCTCTTCCAGATCCCAACAGATAAACAGACTTATTTCATTCAAAAATGATTTCTGGTTGTGAAACTGAAGAACCTATACTTTGCTTTACTTTTTAGTTTCTTTCCTCCATTTGCACCTTTTTCTATTATCAGTATGCATATGGATATTAATAAAGTGCTATCAATCATCTATTAGCATTTCAATATTACCCTAAGCTTGCATCAAGGCTTTGCTACAGCATTTTACATTTGTGCATATGAGTTTTTTAAATCACTAAAACACTACACAAAACAATCTAGAAACTTTGTACCTTCACACTAATTTTCTTTAAACAAAAATCTGCACACATATTGGGGACACATTGATATAGGCATATCATACACGGGCAGCAATGATATAGATGAGCTCTAGATGGCAGTAAAAATCCAGAGTTTTTGTATATTTTTGTGGATCCTACAGAAGCTTAGATTGTATAGTATGGTATATCTAAAATAAATAATATTAATTAATTTCATAAGCATTTTTATCGTGGAAATATGTTTATGGATAGCCTACTGGGGAAAATAGAAGTTCTGCAAATTGCACATAGACAATTTTTACACACTTGGTTCAATAATAATAATAATAATAATAATAATACAATAAAGAATTCCAATATTTTACTATGCTTGAAAACAAGGCTTAATCAAGAACAGGCACTCTCAGAAGAAATTCCAGAAATGACACTACAAATGAAGGATACTCAGCATGCAATTATAATGCAAGTATGATTGGTAGCTACATTTTGTCTTGGCATATTTTCAATCAAAGAACAATATTCAAAAGAAGACAATATTTCAATACATCAAATATAAAACAATGAAAAAACCTAGAACTCATATTAAAAAGCTGGAAGCAATAATAGTGTAACTATATACTGTATATCTGAGTATATCTAAGTAAGTATATCTCTCTTCCTCTCATTTTAATATCCAGAAAATTAGGGAGGGTCCTTTCTGAAATGTTTCACACACTCTCCCTTGTTTTGTGAGTTGATATATTTTTTACAATGCTTGTTGTCCACTCTGGCTCTCCCAAAATCATTTCCAGATGGCATTACACACTCATCATTACACAGAATGGGCCGAAATGTCAGTGATCAGGAGATATGTCTTTCCCAAGATCATCAAATGCAACTCCAGCCCCTTGAACCCAGAGCTGTTACATCACTGAAATGAGAGACTTATTGGTTTGGTCAATAATATGTTGTATGCATTATCAAAGAATTCCTTTCAATAATATCTATACAAATGTTGTACTATTTATAATCATCCTTATAATTTCTTAATTTAAAGCTTTAGTCTCTCTGTGTATATGTGTATTGCTAATAGATATCTTGCCTTCAGAAAATTGATAGCAAATTAAATTTTTATACAAAAGCTCTTGTTTAGTTTTGTGAATCAGTAAATGATTTGAACTCATTGACCCAGATTTCCCTTCTCATACATTCAAGAGTAAAACCTAGTAAATTTATTTCAAGAATATTTCTGGAAATACTCTTCTTATGTTTTCATTTTCTCTGATTTGGGACAGCTTACATCTGCATCTATGCATATCAAATTCATGTTTACTTTGACAACATTGGCTTCTTTTGAGGTTCAGGGTTTCTTTGTTTCTCAGACAATGTGCTCATAAGGCTTTTAAAATTTGGCAATTGTGCATGAAGCTTCACCACTGCATCCCCATGCTAGTACTAAGATTTGGGGAACATTGAATCAAAGCATTCTCAATTGCCCTCTATAAACTGAAAATTGCTGGGGCATGCAAATAGAAACAATTGTCATGCTATTCCTGTCCTACTATGCAAAGTAAGACTAAGGCACTTATGAGAATATTAACCTATTACTGGTGTTGGGATCTAGGTAAATGCTTAAACACACACAAACTTCTGGTTGATATTGATCTGAATATCAAAAACCCATTGCAGACAATGGAGTTTGGGTCCACTCTGGAACATAATTATGTACATTGAGAGTTAAAAAAGAAAATATGAAGAGATCCACTCCAATTATATGATATATTTATCTGTACTATAACAAGAATGTATTATCTTTTCTATTTCTACAGCTTTTTCTACAAACTCAAATGTTCCTGTTAGGTTTTTATTGCTCTCTTGGTTGGGATACCATCTAAACTAAAAGGTGTAATGGGTAAAATCATAGGCATTCTTGTGGATCATCAATAATAACAAATACTGTGGTGTTTCACGTAAATTGTTAGGAATTAGCTTACATTA
Organism: Crotalus tigris; assembly: GCF_016545835.1. Taxonomy (NCBI): domain Eukaryota; kingdom Metazoa; phylum Chordata; class Lepidosauria; order Squamata; family Viperidae; genus Crotalus; species Crotalus tigris. The sequence goes on along the minus strand of NW_024100545.1, from coordinate 157,736 downwards.
TAAATGTATTGGGAAATGTGAATGGAAGAAAGTTTTTTCTCTTCTAATAAATTGGGATCGTTTATTAAAATAGAATTTAGGGAAATTCATGCCTCATCAAAATAATTCATGCAACACATAGAAGTGGAGTTGACTGATACCAGATATGATAGCTACCAATTTAGGTGATTTTAGAAGGGGACTAAATGAATTTAGACAATAGAAGATCATGCTATTCAATGGCTAATAATTTTCCAAATCATAGGCAATGCATCTTAAATACCATTTAGAACTGACTTCTAAACTACCTACTTCTTGCCCAAGTTTTCATACTTTCTGAGTGCCTGTGTTTGGCCACTTTAGATGGACAAATGTAACATTCTTTATATGTTCTTAACAAAGCACCTGTTTTACAGGCTTATTTTAAATATTGCAAAACCAATTAAAATACATACAATAAAGGCTTTCAGCACTTTAAAAAACAATTGTTAAGGCATAAGCTTCCAGGCATAACAAATTGAATTATTCCTCAGTTTTTCTTCATTCACTCTACTGATAAAATACACAGATTAATAATCTGATTGGTCATATTGATTTGTGGGTTATACAAATCAGTTTTACAAATTGAAAATCTCTTGGAAATAGTTTAGCTTATTTTAGAGCCTTGGGCACAAGCTTCCTCTCATTAATTTCTGAAGCCCTCTTTTTGTGCTCAAGCTATGGAACCAAAATATTTCTGCATTATTTCTTTCTAGGTCACTCATGTAAGTGGGAAAATGATATGTCATCTTTGAAAGTTTAACTAAACATGACAATACAATATTGACTGAGCAGTACAAAACAATTTTTTTTACCAATTTAATGATAATATATAATGAAATCATTAGGGTTTGAAGTAGTGCAACAGATTGGCAAATTTCAGTTAATAAAGAGCAAGAAAAATGTAGCTGTTATGTACAATAATAATATTTATATTGCTTACATAATTTTAACCTGAAGCCCAAATAGTATCACATTTTTTAAAATTAGTTTCAATAGATACACATATAAAAAAGACAGGGTATTGTTTCATGTTTTTAAGAGTGTATGTTTAAAATTTGCCATGCCTGGAAGTTTTTGCACAAGTATGCCTGTTTTGGACTACAGTCTAGATACACTAAAAAAAAATATAAGGATTATGAATATGTAGCTCAATATATACTTGTTCAAAAATAAGTGTTTAGTATTGTATCCTGTCATCTGATTCTACTGTATCACCTAACAATTGTATGGTTATTTTCACTGGTTTCTACTAGCAATGATGTCTACAATTTATCTCTGGGGAGAAGGTTAAACACAACATAGTAGAACACCATCACACTAAACAGCAAATACCTCACACGAAACAGCACAATGTTTACTTGGGTGCATCCGTGCCTAACCCATATGAACTGTCATTCCAAGAAGGGCTGTGGGAGAGTCAGCATAAGTGTAGCAATTCCAGCAGAATTGTGTACAGACAGAGCGTTTTAACAGTGGAAAAAAAAAAGAAAATGGAAATGTCTCCTCATCACCTCATATAGGGAATAAAATTGAGTCTCTTTTCATGAGTCAGCCTAGAAAATATTTGTACAAATTATTAGCATAAAATTAAAAGTCAATTAAAAACATGAAAAAAAACCTCAAAACGTCCTTAATCTGGGATTTTAACAGATGACTTTCAAAGGTTCCATATTTCTTGATTGAATTTGAACAGAACCTCTGACAGTTATAAAACCATGTATTAAACAAATAGGTGAGGGTTCTTTGAAGAACATCACTGAATAGATGATCAGTTCATTTTTTGACTTGCTGATAAATCATAAAATAAAGATGCTTCAGAATTCCTACTGAGGCAATAAATCATGGATTGCTTGACTACAGTAGCAACATCATTATATGGAAGGCATCCAAATTCCCATTGTGTGAATATTCCTATTATAGAAGTTCCTGAAATTGGACACCAAAAAGAATGCATAGGTCATGAAATTCAGCTCCTATATAATTAAGTTAGAGGTGAACAGCAACAGTATTAAAATACATAAAATGTGTGTATTAGGGCAATGTTTGCACAGAAAAGAAATAATGAAAGAAAAATGTTTTTTCTAAACATGCATGCTACAAAAACTGCACACAAAGTGAGCATATATGGGAAAATATTCATTAAAAATACATGTTTTTGTCAAGACTTACTTCCCTGTCCAAATTTTGACGCTTGGCAACTGACTCGTATTTATGACAGTTGCAGTGTTCTGGGGTCATGTGATCACATTTTGCCACCTTCTGACAAGTCAGTGGGGAAGCCAGAATCACTTAACACCTGTCTTACTAACTTAACAACTTTAGCAAAAAAAAGTTGTAAAATGGGACAAAATACACTTAACAACTATTTCACTTAGCACAGACATTTTGGGCTCAATTGTGATTGTAAGTCGAGGATTACCTTGACTTATTTATTTGCTTATATTTTTATTTCACTTTTTTATTTTTGCCAATTCAAAGTAATGTACATACCTAATGCTCTGTGAATCACATCTGAATTCCCACATCTGTATATGCTACATCACATCTGTTGCACTGGCCTTTGGATTCTTATAAGAGTCCCTTGGACGCAATATCATAACATATGTTCATATGAATATTAGCTACCACTAAGTGTGGACAGGATACACTTTGGGCAAAGCAATCCTAGGTTGCATTAACTGAGGGATAGAATCAAGATCACGTGAAGTGTTAGTATCACTTTATAATGCCTTGGTAAGACCACACTTAGAATATTGCATCCAGTTTTGGCCATCATGATATAAAAAAGAAGTTGAGACTCTGGAAAGAGAAAAGCAACAAAGATGATTAGGGAGCTGGAGGCTAAAACATATGAAGAACAGTTGCAGAAATTGAATATGTCTTTTTTAATGAAAAGAAGGATGGGGGTGACATGATAGCAATGTTCCAATATCTCAGGGCCTGCTACAAAGAAGAGGGAGTCAAGCTATTCTCCAAAGCAGCTGAAGGCAGGACAAGAAGCAATGGAAGGAAACTAACCAATGGAGAGAACGAACCTAGAACTAAGGAGAAATTGTTCCTGACAGGAAAATTAATTAGTGGAATGCCTTGCCTCCAGAAGTTGTGAATGCTCCAACACTGGGAGTTTTTAAGAAGAGATTGGACAACCATTGGTAGAGGGTTTCCTGCATGAGCAGGAGGTTGGACTAGATGACCTCCAAGTTCCCTTCCAAATCTGTTATTCTTTTATTTGGAGTAGAGTGTATTTACAGACCAGCTCTTTTTTTTCCAGTGATGCTGCAAGAAAGAAAAATTGAAAGAAAATATTTTATAGATGTTCTAAGCCTACAAGTTGTCTGTCTTGAATGGTGCATTTGATAACTAGATTTTGCATTATGAATTATTGCTGTATAATAATAAAGGGATTGGGCCATACAGAGTTCTCAGTCTAGTGATAAGCAATAGCCCTTCCTCTTAGTTGACTGTAACCATTCTACAGTTCTCAGTTTTACCACTGCCAAATTTGTTAACATAACAGCAACTAGTCTTCAGTTATGTTATTTGAAGGTTTAGTTTTGCAGTCTGTCCTGAATGTAGATCAGTGTTTTTCAACCTTTGCAACTTTAAGATATGTGGACTTCAATTTCCAAAATTCCCCATGAAAGTCACAGCAAATGGCAGTTTGAAGCCCTCATAGCTTCAAGTTTCTGAGAACTACTACTGTAGATAAAGGAAGGATATAGATGGAATATTCAAAAATTGTTTTGAGGCAGACCCCCAACTACATTTTTCTAGGTATTCCTTATTTTTTTTTTCTCTCTCTCTCTCTCTCTCCCTCCCTCCCTCCCTCCCTCTCTCTCTCTCTCCTGGAATCCAATACTTGATTACTTGATTGATAGGAACCTGAAGGACGCTTACTTTTTCTCATCATAAAAAGTCTGATTGGAAATAGATGGTCCTTAGTAACTAATGCTATACCACTAAAAATACTACCAACTAGATAATAACTAGGTTGAACTGCATCCAGGGGCCAAGTGGCCATCACTGCAGCTCACATAGTAGCAATGGTACATGGGCATACTGAGGCATGCCCATTACCATCTACACCACTGCATTGTGGATCAGCTGTAGCTTCTGTGGGCCTCAAGGGAAGCCCCATTGCTATAGGTCCATTACTGACTATCTGGAGAGCCTCCTGGTCCAGGGGCAAATGCAGCTGGTACAACAGATGGATTGTTGAATACCTTGTTAAAAATTTGAATGGGGTGGGGAAAAGTTATAGGCTAGGGATAAAAGTGTACAGTATCCTGCAGTATTTTGTATGATCAGAATATCCTAATCTGAGAAATACATAAATTGGGAAATACTATATACTCAGCTGAGAAATTGGTAACCCTCCCCACCACTCAGCAGCTACTCTCATGCTTAATAATAATAATAATAATAATAATAATAATAATAATAGTAATAAAGTTGGAAGGGACCTTAGAGGTCATCTAGTCAACCCCCCTGCTCAGGCACGAAACCCCATACCATTTCAGACAAATGGTTGTCCAGTCTCTTTGTAAAAACTTCCAGTGTTGGAGCATTCACTGCTTCTGGAGGCAGGTTGTTCTATTGGTTAATTGTTCTAACTGTCAGAAAGTTTCTCCTTAGTTCTAGGTTGCTTCTCTCCTTGATTAGTTTCCATCCGTTGCTTCTTGTCCTGCCTTCAGGAGCTTTGGAGAATAGCTTGACTCCCTCTTCTTTGTAGCAGCCCCTGAGATTTTGGAATACTGCTATCATTTCCCCCCTCGTCCTCCTCTTCATTAAACTAGACATACTCAATTCCAGCAATCGTTCCTTATATGTTTTAGCCTCCAGTCCTCTAATCATCTTTGTTGCTCTTCTCTGTACTCTTTCTAGAGTCTCAACATCTTTTTTACATTGTGGTGACCAAAACTGGATGCAGTATTCCAAGTGTGGCCTTACCAAGGCATTGTAAAGTGGTATTAATACTTCACATGATCTTGATTCTATCCCTCTGTTAATGCAGCCTAACACTGTGTTAGCTTTTTTGGCAGTGCAGCACACTGCTGGCTCATATCTAAGTGATGTCCACTTCACTAGAGCAGGGCCTTCTGTAAATCTCCAACTCTTGACTTCACACAGCTTAATTTGACTGATTGGCTCAAACTGACTTCACTCAGATGCCCAATATGGTCTACTTAAATAAAAAATCCTTACCCAGTTAGAATGAAATCACATTAAATAGTATTTCCTTTTACACAAAAGCCCTATTTTTCTCATAAAAGGGAAGAAGTCAATTGAAGTACCCTATGGAAGACAGGTGATAGTAGAAGTAATTACAGATCAGCAGCATCAGAACAGACATAGGTTAGACCCAGTAGGCTTCTTGGAGAAGAGACATGAAGAGAAGAGATCTGACATGGCATAGCTAGCTAAGATTCTTTATTAAAATTAGACTGAAGCCACATTTGATTGAACAATGGTCTAAACTAGGGGTATCAAACTGCTGGCCCACAGGCCGGTTGCATCATATGGATGCCACGCCCACCAGAGCTCCAGGAATGTGAAAAACGTTGTGATGCATTAAGACACGTCATGTGATGCGGCAAGTTTGATATCCGTGGTCTAAACAAAGAGAAAAAGAACACAGAATGTACAATTTTATTTTGACAAATACAAAACATAAAATGAGTAAATAAAATAAGTAAATAAAAAGTAAAAGGCCCTAATAATAACAATAAAATCCACAAGTTTTTTTTTATAAATTCCATATAACAGAAGAATTGATAAAGTTACACCTGTTGTCATTAACAAAACAATAAATTCTGTCAAACTTGATAAAAATGTGATTCTTGCCTCTGGCAGACCAGTTATTCTAAGTTTGTCTAAGTTATTCTAAGATGTTTTTTTTTATAATAAAGCAATTGAGAACATCTTTTTTAAATCCTCAAATAAATGGTTAAGTTTTCAACATTGAGTATTAATTAATTTGGCTTCCTGAAGTAAATAGACAATCAGCTCCTTATTTTTAAGTGAGGCATTACATCATATAAACTGATTCAACAACCCTAATTCTGAAGAATATTTGACTCATAATTTGCAGTAATTCTAACATTTCTTATAATATTGTGCCAGAAGAGAACCACCTGATCCCTTCGCAAACGTCTTCGAGAGTGATTGTGTGGGATTTATGCTAATTCATCAATGTTAATTGTCATTTTTAATTGTAACTCTTGGTTAAAGGCAGAAAGTAAACCTCTTGATTTCCATAATGATTGCTATTTTGGTTCAACTATTACATTGTCCAAATCAGTATCCCAAGCCCCTTCAAGCCATAAGAGGGATTCATAATTTTAATTTTTAAAAATGGTATATACTGTAGATTTTTAACATTATTCGTTTTGGTTGTGCCAAGTAATATGATATTAAATTATCAAACATTTATGTATTTATTAAATTGATTGTTGCCCGTTAACATTATCAAGTGACTCTGCAAAGATAATGCAAGGATAAGTTCCAATTCCTAACTAATTCTTTTTCCTGTTCTGTGTTAATCTAGTGCTCAGTCTTTTCTTTACCATGTTGCCTGGCCTTGGTATAACAATCATTTATCTCATAAAAGTTGTAATTTCTCAATAATTTTAATTAAGTTAATTCATTTTGATTCTCCCACTTGAAAAAAAGCATTAGCTGTGTTAGAGGGGAGGTGAGACTAAAACCACAATCAATTGTGCTCCATCAATATAAAGGCCTAATCCCATTTTTTATTCAAGGCAGCTTAAACCCATTGCTTTTTCTTTACATTATATTTTCTGGTTTTGTTTGGCATCTTTTCTCTCAAAACTTTGGTTCTTGGCTCTTGCTGCTTATAGTAATAGCTAAAGATATGGGGATTTGTGTTCATATAGAAATTCTATTGCAATTATTTTATTTGAATTAATATATTAATTTCACCTGTCTAATTAATTTGATCAGTATTACATTAAACATCCTTTAGATATGACCAGAAATAATTGATTAATTAAACATTGTTTACCTTTTAACAAATAGTATGAAAAATAGCTGTACACAATATCTACCGCAACTATGAATTTTCTTATCATCACTGTACTTTTCCTGTTCTTCTTTCCTTCCCTCAAGGAACTAGCAGCACCAGAAAATCTGCATATTATGTATCACCTATGGATCAAATGCCTGGCAGCTTGGATATTTCTGAAGAGATTTAATGGAGTTCATGTTATGCAGGCCAAAGCTCCAATGTATCCTAACGAGCCTTTCCTTGTGTTCTGGAACGCACCTACTACCCAATGTCGGCTGCGCTATAAGGTGGATTTAGATCTCAATACTTTTCACATTGTAACAAATGCTAATGACTCTTTAAGTGGGTCTGCTGTGACAATATTTTATCCTACCCATTTGGGATTCTATCCCCATATTGATGGCCGCGGGCATTTCTTCAATGGGATTATACCGCAAAACGAAAGCCTCGCGAAACATCTCAATAAATCAAAATCGGATATTAACCGTATGATCCCACTGAGGACATTTCATGGACTTGGAGTCATTGACTGGGAAAACTGGAGACCCCAGTGGGACAGAAACTGGGGCAGTAAAAATGTTTACAGAAACAGATCTATTCAATTTGCTAGAGATTTGCACCCAGAGTTGTCTGAAGATGAAATCAAGAGATTAGCTAAGCAAGAATATGAAAAAGCTGCAAAGAGTTTCATGAGAGATACACTTTTACTAGCTGAAGAAATGCGACCATATGGATATTGGGGCTACTATCTGTATCCAGATTGCCAAAATTATGATTATAAGACAAAACCTGATCAATACACAGGAGAATGTCCAGATATTGAAATGTCACGGAATAATCAGCTACGTTGGCTATGGAGAGACAGTACTGCCCTTTTTCCTAATATATATCTTGAAACCGTATTGAGGTCAAGTGACAATGCTTTGAAATTTGTGCACCATCGCCTTAAAGAATCAATGCGCATTGCTTCCATGGCTAGGAAAGATTATGCCTTGCCTGTTTTTCCATATGCCAGGCCATTCTATGCATATACCTTTGAACCTTTAACAGAGGTAAGATATTGAGTATATGAATTTCAGAATCAAGGTTTGTTGACAGCTACATTACATATTTGTTAGAACTCTAAAACTTCATGAGAGAATTCATAGAGGATCTCACTCCATCTGGTTCATACCCATTAGCATGCTTTAATTTTCTCTTCTTGAACACCAGCGTAGGACAAGTCCAACATGGGTCAATTTGTTGCATGTCAGATTTTTCATGTAATCAGGGATACTGATTGTTTAGAATCCTTCATGCTAAAGGATCCTAAGTAAACAGGATAGGACTATTTTATATCATTATCAATCACATGGCCATGAGAAAGGAATAGTCAGCAGATGAAATCCCACATTCCTCAGATATTCCTTGAGCTGTGCATATGTATACGTTGACAATTGGAATGTTACTGTATGATACAAATCTGAGTATGCACAATGGTCAATCCTATTTTCATAGTTCAGTGTGCTGTCATAGACTTGAATTACATATTGGCAAGGCTGATCTTAAATATTTTACGTCTGTGACACACAGCAAAAGCTCCTTGCTTCTCAAGGCAAGATGCTCCATACTCTAAGACAATCAAGTTATTTTGGCCCATGAAATTTTCACAAAATACAATAATATACAATGGGAAAACAGTAGCTAGTTCAAATCGGGATAACATATTGTCCAGCAGCACTCTTTCCCCACAGCAGTATGATTGGCTTTGCCACATAAGTGATACCTTATTAGATCTTCCCACTTTTTACTAAACTGAAGGCTGCTATAAAGTGCAGCTGTAGATTTGCTCCTAGGAATATTGCAGAGACTGGATAAGGGATGAAGAATGAAATGTCCCATCCTCACTTTTTAGTCAAATTTCCTCTCCTGCAGTTGCAGTTCGATAGGCAGGAAAAAATAAATATAGATATTTAGATTTTTTCACTTGTGGATATACAAGTATGTCTGTGTGTATATGAAGGAAGTAAGTATAATTTTACCATTTCATTAAAACATAAATAAAACATAAGCATTATATATTGGTTCTATTGTCCCTTGTCCCTGCTTATATAATTATTACAAAAACTAGAATGAAGTTTCAGGGATAGATGAAATGATCAACATAGTGGACATACAGAAGCAGAATAATATGGCTCACAGTGCTAGATAACTTGAATGATTACATCCAGTATTCCTGAACCCAGAACATATATATCATCCATATATATCATTTATATTTCTTATTGCTTTACTTTTAGCAATTCAAAAAGTACAATTCCTCATCTAAACTATAACTCGTGAATGAAAATATTGGAATAACTTGAATCTCCAACATGGTGCTTGATATATCTTACACATTTTGATGCTTACTGAGATCCCGGCCCTATCTAGTTTATTTTTAAGGCTCTTTTAAAGACAATATTGGGAAGGAATGATGTACTTAAGCAACACAACTTCAAGCATATCTAACAAGGTTTTTGAGCTCTGCTTAGGCTATACTGGCATTTTTAAAAGGTGGGTCTCTCTTTTCCTTTCCTTCTAGTGTGTAACATTTTATTAGCAACAGCCTTCATAGCAATCATTTTAAGAGAGTCCCAATACCATATTTCAAAATTACTAATGCACCCACTAGCTCAGAAATCAGATTTTTTGGACATACACTCTCAGCAAAGAATTATAGGCTATTTTCTGAATACAGCATTTGAATGTAAAGGAATTTTCCTAATACTATAAAGTCCACATATTTAGCATATTGTAACTCAGGGGTCTCCAAACTTGGCAACTTTCTGGCTGAGTAATTCTGGGAGTTGAAGTCCACAAGTCTTAAAGTTACCAAGTTGGAGCAAAGCTGCTCTAACTTAATAATCTGAAAAACCTTCATATCTGAGAAACTATCACAATAATTTTTACTGGGAGTATGCATCAGCATCGTTGACTTTCAGCAAGGCATTTGACAGAGCTATGAAAGAGTATTCTTTCCCAGTGTGCTAAATTTGCTTTGTGTTGGGCCAAACAGGACTTGTGCTTAATGTTTTCTCATAAATAGCCTTCCAAAAATAATGGGGGGAGTGGAAACGGCTGCCAATATTTTAACTGTTTATTATCAGTGAATGGTGCTCTATTAAAATAATCCTATTCATTGCCTTACTTTTCAGGAAGACTTGGTGAATACAGTTGGTGAAACAGCGGCCATGGGGGCAGCAGGAATTGTCTTTTGGGGAAGCATGCAATATGCCAGTACTGTTGTAAGTTAGTATGGGTGAACAAAATGCCCATAAGCCATATTCATTAAAATCCTTGAGACCCCTTCCTTCCTTTTATGTCAACATTTACAGCTTATAATAAGTGGTCCAGGAATTGATATCAAGTTAGGATTACTTAGGGGATTATCAAACATGTCCAATCACATGGTGAAAACTTATTAAATACAATAACTTTCCTCAATTACTGAAATAATATTCAGAAAGCAATTAAGGGAATGAAGAGATTTGTAGCATCATTGCCCTAATGTCTTCACTGGCACAGAAAAATAAAAGTGGAAACTACCCAAGTGTACCTTACCTACTGTAAGAAATCACATTATTTTTCTGCTCCTTGGTAGTAATGAATGGACAATGGATAACATGTTGCTTGTGACACCTGTCTTAAATCCTGATCATTTCTCTAGCTCAACCAGTTGATAAAAAGGATCAAGCTTCTGACTCCCCCATCAAAAAATATTCTCATAGATAAGAGTAATGAACAGGAGCAGTCTGTAATATTTGAAGGAAAGAAAAAAAGAGACAGTGCTTAAGATCATTCTTTTAATTTATTTTTAATTCAAGAGTGCTATTGGCAGTGAAAGGCTAATGGTCTGCAGTAGAAAAGAGATCAAAATTATTGCCTACACAATTATTTTTGTGATGAGAATATGCCTATGGCTATTCACACACCAGTATATGTATTGGCAAGGCTGTAGTGTGAGATTATGAGCATTTGTTATAATATGTGCTTAATTAATAATTGATTCATGGTGTTGGTTATGACCTATAAAACCCTCTATGGCATGGGGTCAGGCTACCTATGGAACCATCTTTGTCCCATTACATCAGCCTGTCCCTCCCAGTGAGGCAGGGAAGGTATGTTGCAGACCCCATCAGTTAAGGAATTATGACTGATGGGGTTTAGGAAGAGAGCTTTCTCTCTGCCATTGCCTCCACCCTGTGGAATATTCTTTCCTCAAAGGTGAGGTAGGCCCTCCCTCTCCTGGTCTTTCAAAAAGGGATTAAAACATGGCTCTGTGACTTCATGGGAGACCCCAGAGGAACATGCAGCCATGGTGTAGGTTGGCGCCTTGAGACCTCTCCCTTCCCCTTTTAAACATGGTTTAATCATCCTTGCTTCCTTTTAATTTTTTATATGCTGTTTTTATATTTAAGCATTTTATTATACACTTCCCAGAGTCCCTCACTGAGGGAGATGGTTTAAAAATGTGAAATATATATGTATGTATTTAAGTATGTGGATTTGATGACATATTTATTTGAATAGGTGCTTCTGCACACATCTGTAGAATGATTGTAGCTTTCTACCCTTTAGCCCAGTAGTAGAGATAGCTTTCTGGATACAAAAGGTATTTAAATGGCATTAATGATAAAAGAAAATTGTAATAAATCCAATTTCAAATAAAGATAGAATTAAATGGATATGGAACTCTTGATAGCTACACCGCAGCATGTGAATAGAAAGGTGAGATTAGAAATGAAATCATTCTCTCTGATGTTTAAAAATGTCAATGTTTAATTTCCTTATTCCTTATTCAACACTGAAGACTATAATATGACTGTGCATGTATGAATCAGGTAAGAGTCTGAAGCCATAAAGCAGCAATAGGTTATCCTGACCCATGGCCAGTACAGGCATTTTAGGACCCTTTTGTGTCCCCTACAGCCTTATGTGAGTATATGGGTAAAATTTATGTTATTTTTTTAAAAATGAGGGTAAATGTACTGCAGGCCACTTTAGCTGACTGTGTTGAGCAGGTCAGCGGTTCAAATCTCAGCGGCTCAAGGTTGACTCAGCCTTCCATCCTTCCGGGGTAGGTAAAATGAGGACCCAGATTGTTGGGGGCAATGTAAATATATATATTTACATTGCTTACTGGTGTACACCGCTTAGAGAGTGCTTGCACTTAAAGCGGTATATAAGTCTCATAAATAAATAAATAAATAAATAAATAAATAAATAAATAAATGTAAAATAGAAGCTTTAAAACTTGCAGAGATTCAAAACACTTAGAAAATGACCAAACCTCATAAATTAGCTGACCTTTTTCAGTTAGGTAGATTAACAGTTTAATAGGTAGAGGGGCACTGGAAAAGAGGAGAATGGGAAAAACAGGACTCTGTTGAAGGAAGCCATGACTTTGTATAACAAAGAGGAATCTTCCAAATTGCAACATCTTATTAAAGGGTTCTTTTATAACCTAATTACATGGCTAAGAACTTACAATGTTATTACAATGTATATTGAGGTCTGTCTTTTGGCAATAACTCCTACATAGCTGACCTGTACATATGTCCAAATATAAAACATACGTGCCTAGGAAAAGCTAGAAGTTGTACTAGGTTTGCTACTAAGAATTCCAATAACCTCTAAAAGTAGTTCTCAACTTACAGTCGTTCATTTAGCAACTGTTCAAAATTAGAATGACATTGAAAAAAGTGACTTACAACTAATCTTCAGACTAATGACTGTGGCAGTGTACCAATAATCATGTGATCAAAATTTGGGCACTTGGCAATGGGCATGGATTTACAATGGTTGTGGCATCCCTGGGTCATGTGATCACACTTTGTGACCTTCCTATCTGGCTTATGACAAGCAAAGTCAATGGGGAAAGACAGATTAGCTTAACAACCATGTGATTCACTGAACAACTGCAGTGATTCACTTAACCATAGCACAAAAAAATCGTAAATTTGGGCATGAATCACTTAACACTGATCCCAGTTGTGTTCTTAAGTTGAGGACTACTTCTATATAGTTACTCTGTGGCTGTATTTAGGAATTACATCATAGAAGGGAAAGATTAACGTCTCTGAGACTTTTTGCAACATATGGATATGGGTGAAAAATGTGCAATCCATGGGTTCCATGCATCCATATTGCAATATTATGTGACCTGTGCTCAGGCACTGAAATCTGATGGCAAAAGGGCTAACATCAGGCAACTATTTGAAATCTATCTGTCAAATCTATGCAAATCAAACATACTCAATCCTACCATAAAACTCCCGAATTCCCCAGGAAGCTCAAAACCAATTATCATTCTATTAAAGCCATTACCTTATAAGTGGCCTTATAGTTTAGTGGCTACAGAGACTTCCGGTCCTGCACAGTAGCAACTGGCTTGTGGACCACTGCACCCCCACGGCCAACATTTTCTTGCCTGGAGACCCTAATGGGTCCAAGCTGCCCTGGAAAGGCGGCAAAGAAAGAAGGGTGCCCCAGCAACTCTGGAATGACGGTGGTTGTTCCGTTCGTCTCGGGGAAAGCCTTCTAACCCAACAGGAGAAAGGCTGTATTTCATTGATCAGCCCAAGCTACTTGCAACCGGAGTCCAAAAGAACTAACCAGCAATACAGTAAACAGCGTGCTTGAAACTGGGTGAGGAATTGATTTTCCCTTTTTTTATTCTACACTTAATTTCTTGGAAAAGATCCCCAAGAAGCAAAATACCTCCAAAAGTGAAGAAGAGGGACTTCTGCTGCATCCTTATACTAACAGAAGCGATGAATTAAAATTTCCAAGGAGGATCAGAATATATGTTAGTGAAATAAATTTATAAATTTGAAAGCTAAAATGTAACTTTGGACAAGTTTAAGATTGTTGAATGGTTAAGACTCTTATTTTAAAGACCATTGTTCATATTGAAAGTTAAATAGATGCTGACACCTAGTGGTGGATGAAGATTATGATTTCCATAGAGAATTTGCCAAAACCTGGGAAAAGCTAATCTGTGTTTGTGAACATCAAAGCTTTAATAATAAAGAACAACAGCAACAAAAAAGACAACAATATGGGCTGCAGACAAAGAGAGAAAACAATCTGGGCTGAAGACAAACTTTTTTGAACTCTTTGGATTACAAATATCTATTTAACCAGAACTCTAAAGCTATTTGCAGGTCAGAAGGAACTTTTGGCCATCATGGATCAGAGACATGTAGACAGAACACACCAAGAAAACATAAATATCTCTCAGGAGGAGATATATAGTATACTGCAATTAATTCAAATAACACTGAGTTCAACTCACAAAGAAATCGAAAATAACTTTGAAAATACAAATCAATCTATCTCTAAGTTAAGTTTACAACAGAAAAACTTCCAGGAAACAACAACAGAGAAGGAGCAGACAAAACAAATAAGTGGACACAAAATTGAAAATAGAGACTCAAAGATGGAACTTAACAAAGCAAGAAAACATGATTTAATCCTAGTGGGAAAAAATTTACAAGAAATGGAAAAAACAACTCATCCCTTAAGACTACAAAATAAATCTGAGGACAAAAAAACAGACTGGATAAAATGGAATGTAGAGATGTTGAACACATCAGAGAGAAAGGAAGTGATAAGAGAAGCAAAGAAGGAGAAAGAGAAAAACATTTTCAAGAAACATGGAAAGGCAAAAGCCTCACATTAAGACACTTTATTTGATTTATTTCTTATACCTACAACAACAGTCATGAATATATGGAAAAACTTTTTGATTCAGCAAAACACATTGATCAAGAAAGATACCAGTCAAAGGAAAAAGATCAAAATGAAAATTAAGAAAATAGATGATGGGATGTACCAGAGAGAATATTTAAAAAAGAAAACATTTGTTTTTAAAGAAATAGAAAAGATTCTGAATATATATGTCATTCTAAGAGAGATGAATTCCTTAAATAATACTGTATGCTTTCCCCCCTTTCTATTTTATTTCTTGATATAAGTAATATAATACTGATGAAAGGGCCTAGATGAAGGAAATGTTTTAGATAATTAAATGTGTCTGAATTTAGGGAAATTATAATGTATAAAAAGGAAAAAAATGTTTTGAATAAGAGTTAAAGGATTAGATGACTAGGCACATTAAATGGAATATTTAAAGATTAAATATATTTTTAATCATGGTTAAAAATATGAAATAAGAAATTTGGGAAATGAATATATATTAGCTTAGTAGGAATATATATTTTAAGTAGTATTTTATTTTTTATGTATCTTTACTCTTGCTCTCTTCTCCATTTCTTTACTGTTTTTACCTATACTTTAAGAAATGTAAAAGTGTTGAGATGGTTTATATGGGAAAAATGGATTTAAATCTTTAAATATAACTAACTGTTGAGAAAATCTTAAGAATACTTTGAACTTTATGGGAGAAACAAATCTAAATAAGGACTGTAACAGGATATAAGATGAGGCGAACAGAATGATTAGATAGAAAAGAAATATTATATTGATGTGATCATTATTTCTAGGAATATTGGGGAAAATCATACATGTAACTGTTATTTATCAAAATAATAAGAACTGTATTATTTCAAGGTTTTCAAAGAAGACATTTTGGGGAAAAGGGGAAACCAACTAAATGTACTATGTGGATTATGGATTATAGAAACCAATTGTTAATGATTTTTCTTTACAAATGTAAACCCAGCAAACACACTGTTTATCAACTATTAAGTGATTTATGTTTTAAAAAGTCAACAAAATATATGGAGAAAAAAGAAACAAATATAAATCCCAGGCTGCAAAATGTTTACAGTTCTACTACATGCACTCATTTTCTGCATATGTATTTCTGCTTATAAAGTTGTATCCCAGCAGCTATCAAACTTTGCCATTGCCTCTTTTTTGTCAGACTTTGAATGGAAGGAGAAAAGAGCTGGTTCCATTGGAGAGAAATTGGGTGGGAGGAAGTGGATTCTGGGACTACCAGAATCCAGCCACAGCCACTTTCTGTTTTCCAATGCTTTGCTTGCATAGCCATTTTCCAATATTTGATTTCAATTCAATTTCTGAGTAGATATGTTTTATGTTCTATAGTAATGCGATAGAAATTACTATAAAATAATAAAAATCAATTATTCTTTGTTTTATTTTAGGATAGCTGTAGAAAAGTGAAAGACTATATTGATGGTCCATTGGGACGTTATATTGTTAATGTGACTACTGCAGCCAAGATTTGCAGCCATTTCCTTTGCAAGAAACATGGAAGATGTGTTCGAAAACATAGTGATTCAAATGCCTTTCTACACTTGTTTCCTGATAGTTTTAGGATCCTGGTGCATGGCAATGCAACAGAAAAAAAAGTGATTGTAAAAGGAAAATTGGAGTTGGAGAATTTGATTTTCTTAATAAATAACTTTATATGCCAGTGTTACCAAGGTTGGAAAGGACTATATTGTGAAAAGCATTCTATAAAAGATATAAGGAAAATATAAGGAAATTAAATGCATTGAAGAGTCTTTCATTTATTCCCAAACAAAACAAAATTGTCACACAGAAATCCAGTTTTGATCTGAGAGCAATTCTATTAGATCTTCTGAGGACTTACAAATATGTACAACTTTTAAGTTTCTAAGCAAAATAAGATGCTGTAATTAAAAATTAAGGAAAAAAGGATACAGTTCCAGCCCCTTGAACCCAAGCTGTTACATCACTGAAATGAGAGACTTATTTATAAATGAGAGACAATAATATGTTGTATGCATTATCAAAGAATTCCTTTCAATGATATCTATACAAATGTTGTATTATTTATAATCATTCTTGTAATTTTTTTAGTTTAAAGCTTTGGTGTGTGTGTGTATTGCTAATAGATATCTTGCCTTCAGAAAATTGATCTTATATTTGTTATGTCATACCAAATTAAATTGTTTTTTGTGAATCAGTAAATGATTTGAACTCATTGATCCAGATTTCTCTTCTCATACACTCAAGAGGAAAACCTAGTAAATTCATTTCAAGAATATTTCTGGAAATACACTTCTGGTGTTTTCATTTTTTTCTGATTTGGGACAGCTTACATCTGCATCTATGCATATCAAATTCATGTTTACTTTGACATCATTGGCTTCAGGTTCAGGGTTTCTTTGTTTCTCAGACAATGTGCTCATAAGACTTTTAAAATTTGGCAATTGTGCATGAAGCTTCACCACTGCATCCCCATGCTAGTACTAAGATTTGGGGAACATTGAATCAAAGCATTCTCAATTGCCCTCTATAAACTGAAAATTGCTGGGGCATGCAAATAGAAACAATTGTCATGCTATTCTTGTCTGAGTCTCACTATGCAAAGTAAGACTAAGGCACTTATGGGAATATTAACTTATTACTGGTGTTGGGATCTAGGTAAATGCGTAAACTCACACAAACTTCTGGTTGGTATTGATCTGAATATCAAAGACCCATTGCAGACAATGGAGTTTTGGTCCACTTGGAACATAATTATGTACATTGAGAGTTAAAAAAGAAAATATGAAGAGATCCACTCCAATTATATGGCACACCTATCTGTACTATAACAAGAATGTGTTAGCTTTTTCCACAAACTGAAATGTTCCTGTTAGGTTTTTATTGCTCTCTTGATTGGGATACCATCTAAACTAGAAGGTGTAATGGGTAAAATCATAGGCATTCTTGTGGATCATCAATAATAACAAATACTGTGGTGTTTCACGTAAATTGTTAGGAATTAGCTTACATTATAAATGTATTGGGAAATGTGAATGGAAGAAAGTTTTTTCTCTTCTAATAAACTGGAATCATTTATTAAAATAGAATTTAGGGAAATTCATGCCTCATCAAAATAATTCATGCAACACATAGAAGTGGAGTTGACTGATACCAGATATGATAGCTACCAATTTAGGTGATTTTAGAAGGGGACTAAATGAATTTAGACAATAGAAGATCATGTTATTCAATGGCTAATAATTTTCCAAATCATAGGCAATGCATCTTAAATACCATTTAGAACTGACTTCTAAACTACCTACTTCTTGCCCAAGTTTGCATGCTCCCTGAGTGCCTGTGTTTGGCCACTTTAGATGGACAAATGTAACATTCTTTATATGTTCTTAACAAAGCACCTGTTTTACGGGCTTATTTTAAATTTTGCAAAACCAATTAAAATACACATAATAAAGGCTTTCAGCACTTTAAAAAACAATTGTTATGGCATAAGCTTCCAGGAATAACAAATTGAATTATTCCTCAGTTTTTCTTCATTCACAGATTAATAATCTGATTGGTCATACTGATTTGTGGGTTATACAAATCAATTTTACAAATT
Source organism: Crotalus tigris (assembly GCF_016545835.1). NCBI lineage: Eukaryota > Metazoa > Chordata > Lepidosauria > Squamata > Viperidae > Crotalus > Crotalus tigris. The sequence goes on along the minus strand of NW_024100545.1, from coordinate 139,341 downwards.
GAAAATCTCTTGGAAATAGTTTTGCTTATTTTAGATCCTTGGGCACAAGCTTCCTCTCATTAATTTCTGAAGCCCTCTTTTTGTGCTCAAGCTATGGTACCCAAATATTTCTGCATTATTTCTTTCTAGGTCACTCATGTAAGTGGGAAAATGATATGTCATCTTTGAAAGTTTAACTAAGGATGACAATATGATATTGACTGAGCAGTAGAAGGCATTTTTTGCCAATTTAATGATAATATGTAATGGAATCATTAGGGTTTGAAGTAGTGCAACAGATCAGGGCTTTTCAACCTTTTCACCCATTGTACCACTTTTAGGATATGGCAATATCCAAGTACCACCAGTCTCCTAGCAAGATGTCAAAAACTTGATGACCAAAAAAAAAAAAGAAAGAAAGAAAAAGGAAAAAAGTGATAAAGTACAGGTAGTCCTCGACTTACAACATTTTGCTTAGTGACTGTTCGAAGTTACAATGGCACTGAAAAAAGTGCCCCCCCAAGCCACAGCCGAGCAAGACACCTGTCTGCCCACCCGGCGGCGCTCTTCCTCCTGTCTGAGATTTTCATTGTTGTGAGCATTTCTGTTGAGGATTGGCAACGGGGATGGGGTGGGGTGGGGTGTTTGGTTTTTATTCCCCACGTCTGCTGGGTGGTTGCAGCAGGCTTTGGTCACTTCACATGACCCTAGGACACTGTGACCATCATAAATATGAATCAGTTGCCAAGCATCTGAATGTAAATCACAAGAGCCTGGAGATGCTGCAACATTCCAGCTGATTGGCGCTTCTTCTAGGCTCAGCAGAAGTGCCAGGAACAGTGCTGCTTTCCAGCTGATTGGTACTTTTTCAGGGCTCAGCAGAAGCACCAGGATCAGTGCCGAGCTCCAGCTGGAGGCTGGCGCTGATCCTGGGGCTTCCACTGAGCCCTGACAGCCCTGCAGCTCCAGCCATCTCTTGCTCAGGCTTGTGCGGTGCTGCCACTGGTTCAGCTCATTCCCCTCCCCCACGCCCACTTTTCTAGGATGGCCGCGTACCACCTGCCAGGTGCAAATGTACCACAGGTGGTACCCGTACCACTGGTTGAAAAGCCCTGTAATAGATTGACAAATTTTAGTTAATAAAGAGCAAGAAAATGTAGCTGTTATGTACAATAATAACAATATTTATATTGCTCACACAACTTTAACCTGAAGCCCAAATAGTATCACATTTTTTAAAATTAGTTTCAATAGATATACATATAAAAAAGACAGGGTATTGGTTCATGCTCTTAATCGGTTCCGGTTCGCGGCATCTCTAGTCGTATGAGGAGACTTCTCTTCTCATCGGCTAGCTTTCCCTTTGTCAGCAGACCCTTATGCGGGTCCAAAGTCGCCCTGGAGGGTGCAACTTCTGTTGAGGAGGCTCTGCTCGGTTGATTAGGAGCGGTGGCTCCCTCAGCTGTCCGAGCCATCTCTGAGGGCCGACGGAGAAGAAGATCGGCCAGTAAAATGGCCGATCACCCTGCTGCTTCAAACCGCAAGTCAAAGAACATCTAAGCTATAAGAACCCCCGTGGTGAATCCGGGTGAGACTTTTCTTTGTTATTCTCTCTATTCTATTTTGTTTTGCTACCTGAAAGAGCCTTTTTAGAATTACACCCTGGCTTGAAAAGGCAGCTTCTACATTTTTTTTTTGGGAAAAAGGCATTCTATAAAAATAAAACAAAATTTTAAAGACTATATTTACTTTTATATTTTTTTATATTTTTGTTCTTTTCCTTTTTTTCTAAGAACTGTACTATCATCCTATGTTGGAGGATTATTTCTTTTTCACATTATACTTTAAAAGACAGAAAAAGGGAAATGGCATTTGGAAAAGACCTTTTTTTAACTTACTGAGGACATCTAGTGGAGAAAATTTAATATTACTGCCCCTGGCTACTTGGTTTGAAGACAGCTGACCTTCAAAATACTTTTGAAGAGGAAAGATAAGCTGGATAACTGTGGAAACTGTGGGGGTGGATATTGCCTAAATTATATTAAATATAGCCTCCACAAAAAAGAAAAAAGAGACTCTTTTTAATTACTATCAAAATGGAGAAACCTCAGTCACATTTAAACTGTACACTTATATTGGAAAAGATCTATAAGGCTACTGCAGAAATATGTGCTACAATGAAAAAGTTTACTACAGAACTAAGATCTAGGGATTTCACTTCAAATGTTCAAATGGACGTCCAGGCTATATCTAACTATGGTATAAATCAAAATATATTAGAAGAGGAATCAACAGAGATAAAAGAGGAACTTATTCTATCTTACAAACCTTTCATCTGCAACTTTGAGGAACAGAAGAAGCAAAGACTGAGATTTCAAACTACAAAGCAACAACCCTTCAAGAAGGAGAGATACAGACGTTTAATGCAGAGGATGGGATTGCTACTATTGCAAAGGCTACTGCAAGCAACAAAGACAGATCTACTGGCTGAAAAGGAAGTGTCCCTATGGAAACCTTCTTTAACAGGAAAAAAGCCAGAATTAGACTGAAAAGAGAAATTTAAAATTAATGGCAATTTTTGATTTATAGTTTGTTTTAAGGATTATGATTTAGAGTTAGAAGCAAGAAATATATATATATATATATATATATATATATATATATATATATATATGAGGGTAGTTTTTAGAAAAGATATTTTAAATAGATTAAGAATACTTCTTGGAATAACAGATTTATTTGATGAAAATTATGTATTGGAATTGAAATATGTTGATTTTTTAGACTGGGATGGTTTTAATAATTAACGGAGTGTTTTTTTTTTGTACAATAACATAGATGTGATAAGGAAAGACAATCAATTGGATGAAATTTGAAGTTTCTGTAATGAATTGAAGTGAATTAACATTACTTTTTAATTAAGATAGCCATTGTGTAATGGAAGAAGAAATATATGAGATTGGTGATAAAAGGAGGGATGAGAGAAATTAAGAACTAGAATATATCTGGAAGGGATACCGGAATTGATAACTTGTTTTGTTAAAGTGAAATTTGATTTTGGTAATTGTAAACTGATAAAGTTTTAAAATAGGTTTAGTAGTAATAGAAATATAATTTAGAAATGGAATATTTTAAATGTATTATGTTATTCGAGGGAAATAGAGAGGAGACAGTGAATGTATTGAGTTGAGTTGTTTATTTATGTTTTTATTTTGGAAAGTAAAAACATAAATAAACATAAAAGTTCTGAGTACTTTTTCTTAAAAATTAAAAAATCAATAAAATATTTTTTTTTAAAAAAAAGAGTATACGTTTAAAATTTGTCATGCCTGGAAGTTTTTGCACAAGTATGCCTGTTTTGGACTACAGTCTTGATACACTAAAATAAATATAAGGATTATGAATATGTAGCTCAATATATACTTGTTCAAAAATAAATGTTTAGTATTGCGTCCTGTCATCTAATTCTATCACCTAACAACTGTATGGTTATTTACACTGGTTTCTATTAACAATGATGTCTACAATTTATCTCTGGAGAGAACACCATCACACTAAACAGCAAATACCTCACACGAAACAGTATAATCTTTACTTGGGTGAATCCGTGCCTAACCCATATGAACTGTCATTCCAAGAAGGGCTGTGGGAGAGTCAGCCTAAGTGCAACAATTCCAGCAGAGTTGTGTACAAACAGAGCGTTTTAACAGTGGAAAAAAGAAAGAACATGGAAATGTCTCCTCATCACTTCATATAGGGAATAAAATTGAGTCTCTTTTCATGAGTCAGCCTAGAAAATATTTGTACAAATTATTAGCATAAAATTAAAAATCAATTAAAAACATGAGAAAAAAACCTCAAAATGTCTTAATCTGGGATTTTAACAGATGACTTTCAAAAGTTCCATATGTTTTGATTGAATTTGAACAGAACCTCTGACAGTTATAAAACCATGTATTAAACAAATAGGTGAGGGTTCTTTGAAGAACATCACTGAATAGATGATCAGTCCATTTTTGACTTGCTGATAAATCATAAAATAAAGATGCTTCAGAATTCCTACTGAGACAATAAATCATGGATTGCTTGACTACAGTAGCAACATCATTATATGGAAGGCATCCAAATTCCCATTGTGTGAATATTCCTATTATAGAAGTTCCTGAAATTGGACACCAAAAAGAATGCATAGGTCATGAAATTCAGCTCCTATATAATTAAGTTAGAGGTGAACAGCAACAATATTAAAATACATAAAATGTGTGTATTAGGGCAATGTTTGCATAGAAAAGAAATAATGAAAGAAAAATGTTTTTTCTAAACATGCTACAAAAACTGCATACAAAGTGAGAATATATGGGAAAATATTCATTAAAAATACCTTATTTTCCGGCTTATAAAACGACTTTCTAATCCCTGAAAATCTTCTCAAAAGTCTGGGGTTGTCTTGTTTGCCGGGTAACTGTTGTCTGAATTTAAAACCAATCTGCCCCCTAGTGGCCAGCCCTATTTTTTTTTTTTACAGAAATAAGCACTAACACAGTGTTTCTCAACCTTGACAATTTTAAGGCATGTGGACTTCAACTCCCAGAATTCCACAGACAGCAATATCAAAGCATTCAAAAACCCCATTTTTCTACATCGCCGATCACTTTATTCTTTTTCAGGAAAAGCAATTAAATAGTAGAAAACAGTAAGCTATATAAATTAAGGACATTACATCTACAAAAAAAAGAAACGTTTGATTTACTTCTTATACCTATAGCAGCAGTCATGAATATATGGAAAAAAAATTTGATTCAGCAAATCAATTGATTAAGAAAGATACTGGTCAAAGGAAAAAGATCAAAGTGAAAATTAAGAAAATAGATGATGGGATCTGTCAGAGAGAATATTTAAAAAAGAAACATTTGTTTGAATATGGTTAAAGAAACAGAAAAGATTCTGAATACATATGTCATTCGAAGAGAGATGAATTCCTTAAATAATACTGTATGCTTTCTCCCCCCTTTATTTTATTTCTTGATATAAGTAATATAATACTGCTGAAATGGCCTAGATGAAGTAAATGTTTTAGATAATTAAATGTGCCTGAATTTAGGGAAATTATAATGTATAAAAAAGAAAAAAAATATTTTGAATAAGACCTAAAGGATTAGATGACTAGGCACATTAAATGGAATATTTAAAGATTAAATATATTTTATCAAAATAATAAGAACTATATTATTTCAAGGTTTGCAAAGAAGACATTTTGGGGAAAAGAGGAAATCAACTAAATGCACTATCTTGATTATATATTATAGAAACCAATTGTTAATGATTTTTCTTTACAAATGTAAACCCAGCAAACACACTGTTTACCAACTATTAAGTGATTTATGTTTTAAAAAATCAATAAAATATGTGGGGAAAAAGTACCAGCTGAGTTCAGGAAGCATTAGGGAAGCAGTGGTGGGCAACACTCGCTTTCTAGCAGCAAAGGAATGGAGCTCCTATTGTGCTCATCTATAAACAGAAATTCAATATTGTACCGTATTTTCTGGCATATAAGATGACTTTTTAAACCCTGAAAATCTTCTCAAAAGTTGGGAGTCGTCTTATATGCCCAGTCGTCTTATACGCGGGAATATACGGGTACATGTTTTTGTCAAGACTTACTTCCCTGTCCAAATTCTGACGCTTGCCAACTGACTCGTATTTATGACAGTTGCAGTGTTCTGGGGTCATGTGATCACATTTTGCCACCTTCTGACATGTCAACAGGGAAGCCAGAATCACTTAACACCTGTCTTACTAACTTAACAACTTTAGCAAAAAAGGTAAAATGGGACAAAATACACTTAACAACTATTTCACTTAGCACAGACATTCTGGGCTCAATTGTGATTGTAAGTCGAAGATTACCTTGACTTATTTATTTGCTTATATTTTTATTTCACTTTTTATTTTTGTCAATTCAAAGTAATGTACATACCTAATGCTTTGTGAATCACATCTGAATTCCCACATCTGTATATGCTACATCACATCTGTTGCACCTGGTCTTTGGATTCTTATAAGAGTCCCTTGGACGCAATATCATAACATATGTTCATATGAATATTAGCTACCACTAAGTGTAGACAGGATACACTTTGGGCAGAGCAATCCTAGGTTGCATTAACTGAGGGATAGAATCAAGATCATGTGAAGTGTTAGTATCACTTTATAATGCCTTGGTAAGACCACACTTAGAATATTGCATCCAGTTTTGGCCATCATGATATAAAAAAGATGTTGAGACTCTGGAAAGAGAAAAGCAACAAAGATGATTAGGGAGCTGGAGGCTAAAACATATGAAGAACAGTTGCAGAAATTGAATATGTCTTTTTTAATGAAAAGAAGGACAAGGATGACATGATAGCAATGTTACAATATCTAAGGGCTGCCACAAAGAAGAGAGAGTTTCTTCTATTCTCCTAAGCATTTGAAGGCAGAACAAGAAGCAATGGATGGAAACTAACCAATGGAGAGAACGAACCTAGAACTAAGGAGAAATTGTTCCTGACAGGAAAATCAATTAGTGCCTCTGCCTTGCCTCCAGAAGTTGTGAGTGCTCCAACACTGGGAGTTTTTAAGAAGAGATTGGACAACCATTGGTAGAGGGTTTCCTGCATGAGCAGGAGGTTGGACTAGATGACCTCCAAGTTCCCTTCCAAATCTGTTATTCTTTTATTTGGAGTAGAGTGTATTTACAGACCAGCTCTTTTTTTTCCAGTGATGCTGCAAGAAAGAAAAATTGAAAGAAAATATTTTATAGATGTTCTAAGCCTACAAATTGTCTGTCTTGAATGGTGCATTTGATAACTAGATGAATTATGAATTATTGCTGTATAATAATAAAGGGATTGGGCCATACAGAGTTCTTAGTCTAGTGATAAGCAATAACTCTTCCTCTCAGTTGACTGTAATCATTCTACAGTTCTCAGTTTTACCACTGCCAAATTTGTTATCATAACAGCAACTAGTCTTCAGTTATGTTATTTGAAGGTTTAGTTTTGCAGTCTGTCCTGAATGTAGATCAGTGTTTTTCAACCTTTGCAACTTTAAGATATGTGGACTTCAATTTCCAGAATTCCCCATGAAAGTCATAGCAAATGGGAGTGTGAAGCCCTCATAACTTAAAGTTTCTGAGAACTACTACTGTAGATAAAGGAAGGATATAGATGGAATATTCAAAAATTGTTTTGAGGCAGACCCCCAACTACATTTTTCTAGGTATTCCTTATTGTCTCTCTCTCTCTTTCTCTTTCTCTCTTCTCTCTCTCTCTCTCTCTCTCTCTCTCTCTCTCTCTCTCTCTCTCTCTCTCTCTCCCTCCCTCCCTCCCTCCCTCCCTCCCTCCCTCCCTCCTCAATTTCCTGGAATCCAATACTTGATTACTTGATTGATAGGAACCTGAAGGACGCTTACTTTTTCTCATCATAAAAAGTCTGATTGGAAATAGATGGTCCTTAGTAATCTATGCTATACCACTAAAAACACTACCAACTAGATAATAACTAGGTTGAATTGCATCCAGAGGCCAAGTGGCCATCACTGCAGCTCACATAGTAGCAATGGTACATGGGCATACTGAGGCATGCCCATTACCATCTACACCACTGCATTGTGGATCAGCTGTAGCTTCTGTGGGCCTCAAGGGAAGCCCCATTGCTATAGGTTTCATTACTGACTATCTGGAGAGCCTCCTGGTCCAGGGGCAAATGCAACTGGTACAACAGATGGATTGTGCAATGTTCTTCCTGCCCCTACCTGCCACCTATCCTGAGCAAGAACTGTGAGTCTAAGAAAAAAAAATCCAGATTGTATACTAGTGTTGAATTGGGAATTACCTAAATATCCACAGCCAATAATTTTGCTAGAATTAAACCTGAACCCGTCTCTCCCTATACAGAGCCTTCTAGCATCCTGAAGGCAAAAAGAAAGATGACTTTAACAGAGACATGCAAGGACTGTTATCTAGGCAAAAGGGGCTGAGGCATAATTTATTGGTCTGAGATATCTAGTGGGGTCAACATCTTCAGACATTAGGACATTGGCAGTGTGTTTTGATCATCCTGTAATCACATGTACAGTCAAGTATCATCTATACTTATGGTTGATCTTGTCCACTTGTCTCAGGTAGATATTACAATGAGAATGTTGAGCTGCAAGCACCCCACAGATGAGGCCTTGGACCTGACTGTCAAACCAACTGTAACTGGCCACAAAGAAAGGAGAATCTTTACTTTGTAGTCCCCACTCCCCACATCCTTGGAGACAGTCCAGAAGAACATAATGATAAATATCAAATGATCCTGACAAATCAAGGAGAACCTGGACAATACTATCATTCCTATCTCATGATTAATGCTGTCTCCATGCTATCCTCTGATGTGAAACTTGAGTGTCAGGGTCTGAAAGGACATCAAATTGATGACTAAATTAAGGGCTCTGAGAAGATAAATGGTTGCAGTATGCTACTTGTATTGCTATTTTTCTAAGTTGCTTATACTGCATGCCCTTTTGTGCCAATGTTCTTTCCCTATTGTTTTCATCACCAAGATTCTATCTATGTTTCACCAAAGTTCTCTAAAGATGAGGTTAAACTGAAGTGACTTTATGTACGATGTTTAAGAAAGTTGTGTCTTCTCACAGTGTGAATTATATACAGTAGTGTTATATATGAGAATATAAGTAACATATAACGATAAATTGCAGAATTAATCTAATTTGATGTTTCAGCATAACTTTGTAAGTAAAATGGAATACCAGTTTGGGTTGCTCATCTACTTCTGGGGGAATGTTTTGAGTGATAACACTAAAGTAATTTATTTTAATTAACGTATAGAATAAGATGCTGAAGTTCATGTTTATCTGTGTTTCAATACATTAAATATAGAATATCCTGTTAAAAATTTGAATGGGGTAGGGAAAAGTTATAGTATCCTGCAGTACTTTGTATGATCAGAATATCCTAATCTGAAAAATACATAAATTGGGAAATACTATATACTCAGCTGAGAAATTGGTAACCCTCCCCACCACTCAGGAGCTACTCTCATGCTTAATAATAATAATAATAAAGTTGGAAGGGACCTTGGAGGTCATCTAGTCCAACCCTCTGCTCAGCAGGAAACCCCATACCATTTCAGACAAATGGGTGTCCAGTCTCTTTGTAAAAACTTCCAGTGTTGGAGCATTCACCGCTTCTGGAGGCAGATTGTTCTACTGGTTAATTGTTCTAACTGTCAGAAAGTTTCTCCTTAGTTCTAGGTTGCTTCTCTCCTTGATTAGTTTCCATCCATTGCTTCTTGTCTTGCCCTTAGGTGCTTTGGAGAATAGCTTGACTCCCTCTTCTTTGTGGCAGCCCCTGAGATATTGGAACACTGCTATCATGTCCCCCCTCGTCCTTCTCTTCATTAAACCAGACATACTCAATTCCAGCAATCGTTCCTTATATGTTTCAGCCTCTAATCATCTTTGTTGCCCTTCTCTGTACTCTTTCTAGAGTCTCAACATCTTTTTTACATCGTGGTGACCAAAACTGGATGCAGTATTCCAAGTGTGGCCTTACCAAGGCATTGTAAAGTGGTATTAATACTTCACATGATCTTGATTCTATCCCTCTGTTAATGCAGCCTAACACTGTGTTGGCTTTTTTGGCAGTGCAGCACACTGCTGGCTCATATGTAAGTGATGTCCACTTCACTAGAGCAGGGCCTTCTGTAAATCTTCAACTCTTGACTTCAAACAGCTTAATTTGACTGATTGGCTCAAACTGACTTCACTCAGATGCTCAATATGGTCTACTTAAATAAAAAAACCTTACCCCAGTTAGAATGAAACCACATTAAATAGTATTTCCTTTTACACAAAAGCCCTATTTTTCTCATAAAACTAAGATCAGGGAAGAAGTCAATTGAAGTGCCCTATGACAGACAGGTGATTACAGATCAGCAGCATCAGAACAGACATAGGTTAGACTCAGTAGTCTTCTTAGAGAAGAGACATGAAGAGAAGAGATCTGACATCATAGCTAGCTAAGATTCTTTATTAAAATTAGTCTGAAGCCACATTTGATTGAACAATGGTCTAAACCAGGGTTATCAAACTGCTGGCCCACAGGCCAGTTGCATCATATGGATGCCATGCCCACCCCAGCTCCAGGAATGTGAAAAACGTTGTGATGCATTAAGACACGTCACGTGATGCAGCGAGTTTGATATCTGTGGTCTAAACAAAGAGAAAAAGAACACAGAATGTACAATTTTATTTTGACAAATACAAAACATAAAATGAGTAAATAAAAAGGCCCTATTAATAACAATAAATTCACAAGTTTTTTTTTATAAATTCCATATAACAGAAGAATTGATAAAGTTACACCTGTTGTCATTAACAAAACAATAAATTCTGTCAAACTTGATAAAAATGTGATTCTTGCCTCTGGCAGACCAGTTATTCTAAGTTTGTCTAAGTTATTCTAAGATGTTTTTTTTTATAATAAAGCAAATGAGAACATCTTTTTTAAATCCTCAAATAAATGGTTAAATTTTCAACATTGAGTACTAATTAATTTGGCTTCCCGAAGTAAATAGACAATCAGCTCCTTATTTTTAAGTGAGGCATTAGATCATATAAACTGATTCAACAACTCTAATTCTGAAGAATATCTGACTCATAATTTGCAGTAATTCTAACATTTCTTATAATATTGTGCCAGAAGAGAACCACCTGATCCCTTCGCAAACGTCTTCGAGAGTGATTGTGTGGGATTTATGCTAATTCATCAATGTTAATTGTCATTTTTAATTGTAATTCTTGGTTAAAGGCAGAAAGTAAACCTCTTGATTTCCATAATGATTGCTATTTTGGTTCAACTATTACATTGTCCAAATCAGTATCCCAAGCCCCTTCAAGCCATAAGAGGGATTCATAATTTTAATTTTTAAAAATGGCATATACTGTAGATTTTTAACATTATTCCTTTTGGTTGTGCCAAGTAATATGATATTAAATTATCAAACATTTATGTATTTATTAAATTGATTGTTGCCCGTTAACATTATCAAGTGACTCTGCAAAGATAATGCAAGGATAAGTTCCAATTCCTAACTAATTCTTTTTCCTGTTCTGTGTTAATCTAGTGCTCAGTCTTTTCTTTACCATGTTGCCTGGCCTTGGTATAACAATCATTTATCTCATAAAAGTTGTAATTTCTCAATAATTTTAATTAAGTTAATTCATTTTGATTCTCCCACTTGAAAAAAAGCATTAGCTGTGTTAGAGGGGAGGTGAGACTAAAACCACAATCAATTGTGCTCCACAATATAAAGGCCTAATCCCATTTTTTATTCAAGGCAGCTTAAACCCATTGCTTTTTCTTTACATTATATTTTCTGGTTTTGTTTGGCATCTTTTCTCTCAAAACTTTGGTTCTTGGCTCTTGCTGCTTATAGTAATAGCTAAAGATATGGGGATTTGTGTTCATATAGAAATTCTATTGCAATTATTTTATTTGAATTAATATATTAATTTCACCTGTCTAATTAATTTGATCAGTATTACATTAAACACCCTTTAGATATGACCAGAAATAATTGATTAATTAAACATTGTTTACCTTTTAACAAATAGTATGAAAAATAGCTGTACACAATATCTACCGCAACTATGAATTTTCTTATCATCACTGTACTTTTCCTGTTCTTCTTTCCTTCCCTCAAGGAACTAACAGCACCAGAAAATCTGCATATTATGTATCACCTATGGATCAAATGCCTGGCAGCTTGGATATTTCTGAAGAGATTTAATGGAGTTCATGTTATGCATGCCAAAGCTCCAATGTATCCTAATGAGCCTTTCCTTGTGTTCTGGAATGCACCTACTACCCAATGTCGGCTGCGCTATAAGGTGGATTTAGATCTCAAGACTTTTCACATTGTAACAAATGCCAATGACTCTTTAAGTGGGTCTGCTGTGACAATATTTTATCCTACCCATTTGGGAGTCTATCCCCATATTGATGACCGTGGGCATTTCGTCAATGGGATTATACCGCAAAACGAAAGCCTCGCGAAACATCTCAATAAATCAAAATCGGATATTAACCGTATGATCCCACTGAGGACATTTCATGGACTTGGAGTCATTGACTGGGAAAACTGGAGACCCCAGTGGGATAGAAACTGGGGCAGTAAAAATGTTTACAGAAACAGATCTATTCAATTTGCTAGAGATTTGCACCCAGAGTTATCTGAAGATGAAATCAAGAAATTAGCTAAGCGAGAATATGAAAAAGCTGCAAAGAGTTTCATGAGAGATACACTTTTACTAGCTGAAGAAATGCGACCAGATGGATATTGGGGCTACTATCTGTATCCAGATTGCCATAATTATAATTATAAGACAAAACCTGATCAATACACAGGAGAATGTCCAGATATTGAAATAACACGGAATAATCAGCTACTTTGGCTATGGAGAGACAGTACTGCCCTTTTTCCTAATATATATCTCGAAACCATATTGAGGTCAAGTGACAATGCTTTGAAATTTGTGCACCATCGCCTTAAAGAATCAATGCGCATTGCTTCCATGGCTAGGAAAGATTATGCCTTGCCTGTTTTTGTATATGCCAGGCCATTCTATGCATATTCCTTTGAGCCTTTAACACAGGTAAGATATTGGAGTATATGAATTTCAGAATCAAGGTTTGTTGACAGCTACATTACATATTTGTTAGAACTCTAAAACTTCATGAGAGAATTCATAGAGGATCTCACTCCATCTGGTTCATACCCATAAGCATGCTTTAATTTTCTCCTCTTGAACACCAGCGTAGGACAAGTCCAACATGGGTCAATTTGTTGCATGTCAGATTCTTCATGTAATCAGGGATCCTGATTGTTTAGAATTCTTCATGCTAAAGGATCCAAAGTAAACAGGATAGGACTATTTTACATCATTATCAATCACATGGCCATGGGAAAGGAATAGTCAGCAAGTGAAATCCCACATCCCACAGATATTCCTTGAGCTGCATATATGTATACATTGACAATTGGAATGTTACCATATGATACAAATCTGAGTATGCATAATGTTCAACCCTATTTTCATAGTTCAGTGTGCTATCATAGGCTTGAATTACATATTGGCAAGGCTGATGTTAAATATTTTACGTCTGTAACACATAGCAAAAGCTCCTTGCTTCTCAAGGCAAGATGCTCCATACTCTAAGACAGGGTTAGGCAACCCAAAACACTCAAAGAGCCACTTGGACCCATTTCCCACCAAAAAGAAAACACCGGAAGCCTCAAAACCCTTTTGATATCTAAAATGAAGATAACACTGCATATATCTTTTTTTACCTTTATTATAAGTGTGTGTGTGTGTGTGTGTGTGTGTGTGTGTGTGTGTAAAAGGGAGTGCACATTTCTAAAATTTGGATTGCTAGCAAAGAATTAAGGGAGAACTGGAATAGCTATTTTGAACTCTTTAGCTCTTTTCAACCAGACATACCCAGAGTTCATACCCAGAGTTCGAAATAGCTATTCCAGTTCTCCTTAATTCTTTGCTAGCAATCCAAATTTTAGAAATATATATATATATATATATATATATATATATATATATATATATATATATATATTACACACACACACACACACACACACACATTAAAAATAAAAGTAAAAATATCACTCTTGGGAATATCCATACTATTAAAACAATGATCACCAAGAGAATGCTTTAAGAGAATAAAATTACATACACACAGAGGTAAAAAAAGGATATGTGCAGTGTTATCTTCATTTTAGATGTCAAAAGGGTCTCTCTCTCTCTCTGTGTCTCTCTCCCTCCTTCCCTATCTGCCCTTGGTCTGCCACTCCTCTTCCCCCACTCTCTTTCTTTCTCTCTCTCTTTCCTCTCTCTCTCTCTCTCTCTCTCTCCCCCTCCCTCTCTCTTTCTCTCTTTCTCCCCCCCTCCTACCTGCTGCTCACCTGGCAAGCTTCAAGCTGTTGTCCAACAAGCTCAGGGGTAGGCAACCTCGTCTCTTTTATGACTCATGGACTTCAACTCCCAGAATTCCTAAGTCAGCAGAGCTGGGCTAGCTAGATCTCTTCTGCCCTTCCTGCTTCCTGCAGAGACGCAGCAAAGGGAGGAGCTCCGCCCAGTAAGCTTTTCAGCTCCTCAGAGAACACTGTGAGTGCACTCTCTTTTACAAACACACGCACACACACATACACACACACACACACACACACACACACACAGAGAGAGAGAGAGAGAGAGAGAGAGAGAGAGAGAGAGAGAGAGAGAGAGAGAGAGAGAGAAGCAGGGAAGTGCAATTGCCTCTCTCTGTCTCTGTCTCTCTCTGCAAAGGCAGAGGAGGCTGGGAGCCACAGGGGAAGGCTCAAAGAGCCGCATGCAGCTCTGGAGCCGCAGGTTGCCGACCTGTGCTCTACGACAATCGAGTTATTTTGACTCATGAAAATTTCACAAAATACATTAAAATACAATGGGAAAACAATAGCTAGTTCAAATCGGGATAACATATTGTCCAGCAGCGCTCTTTCCCCACAGCAGTATGATTGGCTTTGCCAACATAAGAGATATCTGATTAGATCTTCCCACTTTTTACTAAACTGAAGGCTGCTATAAAGTGCAGCTGTAGATTTGCTCCTAGGAATATTGCAGAGACTGGATAAGGGATGAAGAATGAAATGTCCCATCCTCACTTTTTAGTCAAATTTCCTCTCCTGCAGTTGCAGTTCGACAGGCAGGAAAAAATAAATATAGATATTTAGATTTTTTCACTTGTGGATATACAAGTATGTCTGTGTGTATATGAAGGAAGTAAGTATAATTTTACCATTTCATTAAAGCATAAATAAAACATAAGCATTATATATTGGTTCTATTGTCCCTTGTCCCTGCTTATATAATTATTACAAAAACTAGAATGAAGTTTCAGGGATAGATGAAATGATCAACATAGTGGACATACAGAAGCAGAATAATATGGCTCACAGTGCTAGATAACTTGAATGATTACATCCAGTATTCCTGAACCCAGAACATATATATCATCCATATATATCATTTATATTTCTTATTGCTTTACTTTTAGCAATTCAAAAAGTACAATTCCTCATCTAAACTATAACTCGTGAATGAAAATATTGGAATAACTTGAATCTCCAACATGGTGCTTGATATATCTTACACATTTTGATGCTTACTGAGATCCCTGCCCTATCTAGTTTATTTTTAAGGCTCTTTTAAAGACAATATTGGGAAGGAATGATGTACTTAAGCAACACAACTTCAAGCATATCTAACAAGGTTTTTGAGCCCTGCATAGGCTATACTGGCATTTTTAAAAGGTGGGTCTCTCTTTTCCTTTCCTTCTAGTGTGTAACATTTTATTAGCAACAGCCTTCATAGCAATCATTTTAAGAGAGTCTCAATACCACATTTCAAAATTACTAATGCACCCACTAGCTCAGAAATCAGATTTATTGGACATACACTCTCAACAAAGAATTATAGGCTATTTTCTGAACACAGCATTTGAATGTAAAGGAATTTTCCTAATACTATAAAGTCCACATATTTAGCATATTGTAACTCAGGGGTTTCCAAACTTGGCAACTTTCTGGCTGAGGAATTCTGGGAGTTGAAGTCCACAAGTCTTAAAGTTACCAAGTTGGAGCAAAGCTGCTCTAACTTAATAATCTGAAAAAGCCTCATATCTGAGAAACTATCACAATAATTTTTACTGGGAGTATGCATCAGCGTCGTTGACGTTCAGCAAGGCATTTGATAGAGCTATGAAAGAGTATTCTTTCCCAGGGTGCTAAATTTGCTAAACAGGACTTGTGCTTAAACCTGTTTTCTCATAAATAGCCCTCCAAAAATAAGGGGAGGAGGGGAAATGGCTGCCAATATTTTAACTGTTTATTATCAGTGAGTGGTGCTCTATTAAAATAATCCTATTCATTGCCTTACTTTTCAGGAAGACTTGGTGACTACAGTTGGTGAAACAGCGGCCATGGGGGCAGCAGGAATTGTCTTTTGGGGAAGCATGCAATATGCCAGTACTGTTGTAAGTTAGTACGGCTGAACAAAATGCCCATAAGCCATATTCATTAAAATCCTTGAGACCCCTTCCTTCCTTTTATGTCAACATTTACAGCTTGTAATAAGTGGTCCAGGAATTGATATCAAGTTAGGATTATTTAGGGGATTATCAAACATGTCCGACACAGGGTGAAAACTTATTAAATACAATAACTTTCCTCAGTTAC
The DNA here is from genome assembly GCF_016545835.1 of Crotalus tigris. Taxonomy (NCBI): domain Eukaryota; kingdom Metazoa; phylum Chordata; class Lepidosauria; order Squamata; family Viperidae; genus Crotalus; species Crotalus tigris. The sequence continues at coordinate 123,021 of NW_024100545.1, read as the reverse complement.
TGAAATAGTATTGAGAAAGCAATTAAGGGAATGAAGAGATTTGTAGCATCATTGCCTAATGTCTTCACTGGCACAGAAAAATAAAAGCGAAAACTACCCAAGTGTACCTTACCTACTGTAAGAAATCACATTATTTTTCTGCTCCTTGGTAGTAATGAATGGACAACTGGATAACATGTTGCTTGTGACACCAGTTTTAAATCCTGATCATTTCTCTAGATCAACCAGATGATAAAAAGGATCAAGTTTCTGACCCCCCCCCCAAATATTCTCAGAGGTAAGAGCAGGGCTTTTTTCCCTCATAGAACGCCCAGAACGGAGTTCCAGCCTCTTTTTTGAATGGAACCTTGTAGGGTAGGCAAGGCGGATTGTATGACATGTGTGAGTTCCGGCACCTTTTTTTTTTAAAAAAAGAAAAGAAAAATAGCACTGTGTAAGAGTAACAAACAGGAGCAGTCTGTAGTATTTGAAGGAAAGAAAAAAAAGAGACAGTCCTTAAGATCATTATTTTAATTTATTTTTAATTTAGTCAAGAGCACTATTAGCAGTGAAAGACTAAAGGTCTGCAGTAGAAAAGGGATCAAAATTATTGCCTGCACAATTATTTTTGTGATGAGAATATGCCTATGGCTATTCACACACCAGTATATGTATTGGTAAGTCTATAGTGTGAGGTTATAAGCATTTGTAATAATATGTGCTTAATTAATAATTGATTCATGGTGTTGGTTATGACCTAAAAAACCCTCCATGGCATGGGGTCAGGCTACCTATGGAACCATCTTTGTCCCATTACATCAGTCAGGCAGGGAAGGTATGTTGCAGACCCCATCAGTTAAGGAATTATGACTGATGGGGTTTAGGAAGAGATCCTTCTCTCTGCCATTGTCTCCACCCTGTGGAATATTCTCTCCCCAAAGATGAGGCAGGCCCTCCTTCTCCTGGCATTCTAAAAAGGGGTTAAAACATGGCCCTGTGACTTCAGGGGGGACCCCAGAGGAACATGCAGCCATGGTGTAGGTTGGCACCCTGAGACCTCTCCCTTCCCTTTTGAGCATGGTTTAATCATCCTTGCTTCCTTTTAAATTTTTATTTTTATACGCTGTTTTTATATTTAAACATTTTATTGTACACTAAATAAATAAAGATATAATTGAATAGATATGGAACTCCTGATATCTACACCACATCATGTGAATAGAAATGTGAGATTAGAAATGAAATCATTCTCTCTGATGTTTAAAAATGTCAGTGTTAATTTCCTTATTCATGTTGACACTGGAGATTATAATATGACTGTGCATGTATGAATCAAGTAAGAGTGTGAAGCTGTAAAGCAGTAATAGGTAATCCTGACCCATGGTCAGTATAAGCTTTTGTGTTCCCTACAGCCTTATGTGAGTATATGGTTAAAAATTATGTTATTTTTAAAATTTTTGAGGGTAAAAGCAAAATAGATGCTATGATTTCCACAGAGAACTTGCCAAAAACTGGGAAAAACTAATCTGTGTTTATGACCATCAGAGCTTTAATAATAAATAACAGCTATGACAAAAAACACAACAATCTGGGCTGCAGACAAAAAGAGAATTATAAACTTTAGAAAAAAAATATTTTTTTAACGCTTTGGATTACAAATATCTATTTAACCGGGACTCTAAAGCTATTTGCAGATAAGAAGGAAAACTCCAACTTTTGGCCATCATGGATCAGAGACATGTAGACAGAACACACCAAGAAAACATAAATACCTCTCAGGAGGAGATATATAGTATACTGCAATTAATTCAAATAACACTGAGTTCAAATCACAAAGAAATCCAAAATAACTTTGAAAATACAAATCAATCTATCTCTACAATACAATCTATCTCTTTACAACAAAAAAACTTCCAAGAAACAAGAACAGAGAAGTAACAGACAAAACAAATAAGTGGACATAAAATTGAAAATAGAGACTCAAAGATGGAACTTAACAAAGCAAGAAAACATGATTTCCCCTAGTGGGGAAAAATGACAAGAAATGGAAAAAACAACTCATCCCTTGAGGCTACAAAATAAATCTGAGGACAAAAAACCAGATTGGATAAAATGGAATGTAGATGTTGAACACATCAGAGAGAAAGGAAATGATAAGAGAAGCAAAGAAAGAGAAAGAGAAAAACATTTTCAAGAAACATGGAATGGCGACTTTCGGTTCCGGTTTGCAGCGACTCTAGTTGCATGGGGAGACTCGTCTCCTTGGTGGCTAGCTTTCCCTCTGCCAGTCGACTCTTATACGGGTCGAAAGTCACCCTGGAGGGTGAGACTTCCATCGAAGAGGCTTCAGATCAGCTATGGAGGAGTGGCGGCTCCTCCAGCAGTCCGGCGATCTCTGAGGGCTGACAGAGAAGAAAATCAGCCAGTAAAATGGCCAATCATCCTGCTGCTTCAAACCGCAAGTCAAGAACATCTAAGCTGTAAGAGCCCCCGTGGTGAATCCGGGTGAGATTTTTCCTTGTTACTCTGTCTACCTGACTTTCTTTTTTGCCTGTAAGAGCCTTGTTGGAATTATTTCCCTGGCCAGAGAAAGCAGCTTTTATATTTTTGGGAAAGAAGGTATTTTACAAGATAAAAATTTACTTTCATATTTTTGGGGACATAGAAAACTCTCTCTTTTTTGTTCTATCACCTGGTGTTGGAAGATTATTTCTTCTTTCACATTATACTTTTAAAGATAGAAACAAAGCAATGCTGTCTGGAAAAGACTCTTTCTTAACTTACTGAGGACATGTAGTGGCGAAAATTTAATATTGCATCTTCTGGTTACTTGTTTGAAGTTAGACCAGACCTGACCTTCAAATCATTTTTGGAAAAAATAAGCTGAGCTGTGGGAATTGTGGGGGTGGATATAGACTAACCCTTACTAAATACAGCCTCCACAAACAAAACAAACAAACAAAAAAATCTACTACTAACTACTATCAAAATGGAGAATTTGCATTCACAATTAAACTATAAGCTTATACTGGAAAAGATACATGAGGCCACTACAGAAATTTGTGCCATATTGAAAGAGTCTACTTCAGAACTAAGATCCAGAAATTTCACTTCAAACATTCAAACGGATGACCAGACTATACCTGACTATTTTACAAACCAAATTATATTAGAAGAGGAATTAACTGAGATAAAAGAGGAGCTTATTTTATCTACAAACCTTTCATCTGTAACTTTGAGGAACAGAAGAAGCAAAGATTGAGATTTGAAACTACAAAGCGATGATATTTTAAGGAGGAGAAAAACAGATGCTTGACGCAAAGGTTGGGACTTCTATTTCTTCAAAGGCCATTCCAAGCAACAAAAATAGACTCACTGATTGAAAGGGAAGCGTGTTTATGGAAACCTTCCTGGTACAGGAAAAAATCTAGAATTAGACTTAAAAGAGAAATCTAAAACTGTGTAATGGATTAAAAGGCAATACTGGATTACTGGATTTATGGATTGTTTTAAGGATTAAGATTTAGAGTTAGAAGCATATATATATATATATAATATATATATATATATATATATATATATATATATATATATATATATATGCATGATTATTAGAATAGATATTTTAAACAGATTAAGAATGTATTGGATTGTACTTATGTAGCATTTGGGAAATATATGAAAATCATTATGTACTGGAATATAAATCCCAGGCTGCAAAATGTTTACAGTTCTACTACATGCACTCATTTTCTGCATATGTATTTCTGCTTATAAAGTTGTATTCCAGCAGCTATCAAACTTTGCCATTGCCTCTTTTTTGTCAGACTTTGAATGGAAGGAGAAAAGAGCTGGTTCCATTGGAGAGAAATTGGGTGGGAGGAAGTGGATTCTGGGACTACCAGAATTCAGCCACAGCCACTTTCTGTTTTCCAATGCTTTGCTTGCATAGCCATTTTCCAATATTTGATTTCAATTCAATTTCTGAGTAGATATGTTTTATGTTCTATAGTAATGCAAAAATCAATTATTCTTTGTTTTATTTTAGGATAGCTGTAGAAAAGTGAAAGACTATATGGATGGTCCATTGGGACATTATATCGTTAATGTGACTACTGCAGCCAAGATTTGCAGCCACTTCCTTTGCAAGAAACATGGAAAATGTGTTCGAAAACATAGTGATTCAAATGCCTTTCTACACTTGTTTCCTGATAGTTTTAGGATCCTGGTGCATGGCAATGCAACAGAAAAAAAAGTGATTGTAAAAGGAAAATTGGAGTTGGAGAATTTGATTTTCTTAAGAAATAACTTTATGTGCCAGTGTTACCAAGATTGGAAAGGACTATATTGTGAAAAGCATTCTATAAAAGATATAAGGAAAATATAAGGAAATTAAATGCATTGAAGAGTCTTTCATTTATTCCCAAACAAAACAAAATTGTCACACAGAAATCCAGCTTTGATCTGAGGGCAATTTTATTAGATCTTCTGAGGACTTACAAATATGTACAACTTTTAAGTTTCTAAGCAAAATAAGATGCTATAATTAAACATTAAGGAAAAAAGGATACAGGTGGTTGTGTACTGTAATGTGCTTTAGGAGGAAGGAGGGACATGACTGTTTTTCAAATCTTGGGTCTACCTAATTAAAACATTTGCTTCCTTTTTCCTGCATTCCACTTGGAGTGGTCTTTGTTTACTTCTAATACTTCTTCAGAGTCTTCAGAACTGAATTTAGGAATGTATTGTTACAACTGCAGCCACATTTTTTTCTTCTACCCTCTTTCCCCACTGTCCCCCCCTAAATATGAAAGTATTGTGCTGGATAAAAAGTTCTTGGGAATTTGAAAGCTTGCAATCATTTTGTTAATCCTTAGTACTTCAATCTACTTCAGTATTGATTCTGAATACCTTATCAGAAGTTATGGCTAATTTATTCACTAACAGCCAGATTTCAACTTTTGTAGCAACTTCCTTCAGAGTGGGCAGAGGGTAGACAAAAATATGGGGCCTGTTTTTGAGGGAAGAGGAGAATCAGTGGGTTGTGGAGCAGAGAATCAAAATGGTTGCCTTATGCCAGAAAATAAGGTTCAATTTCTTTTCTTAAAACTTCAGTGCCTCTAAGGGGTGATTTTTTTATATATTAGGGTAGGGATTAAAAAAGAAATCAGTACTTTAAGGTTATGCAAGTGTAAGGTTTTCCACTTAGCCTCACAATTGTCCCAGTGCTACTCAGGAATTTAAAAGAGCCAAAAGAAACTCCTGAGCCGAGGTTTCAGCAAAGAATTACAATTTTATTTTGATCAAAACAGAGAGGGGTGACCTTATTTCTCTTTGTGGCTGATAGAGGAATGAAGACAACAACCAGGAAAGATGTCTTCCACCTTTTATACCTTTTCAGAACAAAAAGATCAGGTCTCTGTATCAGGAGCAAGAAGCTATAGAAAAACAATTCCAAGATGATGACTCATACACAGCAACTCAGGCTCCATCTGTAACTTTCCCCCCCTCCCCTTACCGTGCTCTTTTCATGTAAGCAATCTCCTGTATAACATGACACTTTTATTTTTCCAAGATACATAAAGCATCCGCTCAGGCAATTGGCTACAAAATAATGATTACAAAATAACAAAACAATGATTACATAGTAACACTACAAGTATCAATATAAAATGGTTACGGAGCTTCCTGTGACGGTGGCGCCGATGGCGGCTGTTCTCAGCCGTCCGCCCTGGAATGTATCAAAGCCAGCTGAGACAGCGAGCAACAGCCGTCTCGCGGCTTGGAATCTCTCTCCCTGGGCGAAGGGGAGGAGATGAGTTTCCCTCAGATAGTGGCAGGGCTCCCTGAGAGACCTCAAAGTTTTTTTTCTTTGGTGGTCGGAGGGTGAGAGCTCCCACGGAGTCTGAGGTGTTCTCCACATTCCAGGATGCCTTTGCTCTAATTTTTTTGGGGGGGCAAAGCTAGACGCTGCTTACACATCTGTTTTCAAAATGAACTTGTGAGTAAAATTTAAAGCAGACAGAGCTGACCAGGGAGATTATATCTGTGATTATTTTGAGACTTTAACTCTGGAAAAGATTTCATCTTCTCTCTTTTCTTATTTGAGAGGGGTGAAAAATGGCGCTGAGATGTTGTTTTTAAGAGTGAAAGGACCGGAACTTTAATTTGAAACAATGTAACAGCTTTCTTTTTTCTTCTTTTTATTTACACAGGGGGCTTTTGTCTTTTTTCCCCTCCTTTTGTCTTCTTTTTTCTCTCTCTCTCTTTGTTAAAGGTTTTATAAGATTTTAAGAGTTTTTTTTTTTTTTAAGATGGCTTCAAAGTATTTTGGAGCTTTTGTTTCTAAAGCCTCAATCTCCTCTTCAGTAATGCAGACAGCTCAGCAAGTTGAGTCTAAATTTCCACCTCTTTTCTCAGCTTTACCAGCAGTTTTACCTAAAGACTTACAGGACGCTTTGGAAGATAGTGTACGACGGATTGAAAAAGAGATAAGTGAAATTATTGAAAATAAATTTAGGAAATTGAGAGAAGATATAGCGTCTGTGCTTCAGAAGTTTGCTGATCACATAGATCGTTTGGATCAGCGTATTGATGTTGCTGTAGAAAATTCTGAAAAATTGGAAGATAAAATAGAAAATAAGGTGGAAATAATTCAGGATGAAATTACTATGTTACAATACAGAAGTATGGAATTTGCTTTAAGAATAAGGGGAATGCAGGAAAATAATCAAGAAGATTTGAGACAAGTGGTTGCAAAGGATATAGCTCTTATTTTGGAATCCGAGCCTGAAGAAATATTGAGAGAGATAGAAAAAGTTTTTAGGGTTAACTCAAGGGTTGCAAGACAGAGGAATCTGCCACGAGATGTGGTTATTTATTTTTTTAGTAGATCACTTCGTAATAAAATTTTACAAGCCTTTTACAAGCAGAGATTTCAAATTGCAGCCCAGGATGTTATACTTCTGAAAGAACTACCTTCAAGAATTCTCAAAGTAAGAAAGCATTTTGCTTTTTTGGCTGATGAGCTTAAGAGGCGACAGATTTGTTTCAGATGGGAGATACTGGCTGGAATAGTGGTGAATTATGCCGGGACATGCTACAGACTTGATACAATTTTAAAAGCGAAAGATTTTTATACTTCTGTTTTGAAGGCGGGCTCTTTATTACCTACAGCTGAGATATTAGAAGAAAAGTTGGAAGAGCAACTGATAGAAGATTTGCAGGTTAAACCTTTGCAACAATCTTTTTTGACAGAAAATTCATTAATGAAATTGAGTACTTGTGGAGCTTTTAGAAGTAAGACAAAGGTGGAAGAAAAGCCGGAAGAGCAGCTGATTGAAGAAAATATGCAGGTTGTACCTTTGCAGCAGTCCTCTTCAACAGAAGATTTATCAAAGATATTGGGCATGACTCGTGCAGTTTTTAGAAGTAAAATAATGGAACAGCAGAAGGTTCTTCGTCATCTTCTAAGCAATAGATAATAGAAGAAGAAGTTGGAATATCAGCCGGCTAGTTATAAGGAGTTTTGTTAAATCTTTGTTATTTAGGGGAAAGTTTAAATTTATGATCTTTGCCTGGGAGAAGATTTGATAGGCTTTAATCTAGGGATTTAATATCTGAGAGTATTTACTATAACTTTTAATAAATGTATAAAGTTAAATTTTTGTTCTTTAGGGGAAAGTTTAAAAGCTTAAAATTATGATTTCTGCTCGAGAGAATAGTTGATAGGTTTTAATTTGGTGATTTAATATTTGAGAGTACTTATGATATATTATGATATATTAAAAGTGGATAAGAATGTTGTAAGGTTTTGATTTGGGAGAAAAGGTTATCACAAAATTTATTTGGGTTTGGGGGGAAAGTGTTAAGAGCTAAGTTTATATTGTTCAAAAGAAATACACATCTCGGTGTGGAGAAGGTGGATAAATTATATGAAGAATAAATGTGGGATTTAATGGGTAAATTACGATTAGAGTAGATATGATTAAAAGTATTGTTTGGATTATGAATAATTTTCGTTTTACTTATTGTGATTTAGTTTGTATTAGTTAAAGTTAAAATAAATATGGGATTTAATGGGTAAACTTTGATTAGAGTAGAGATGATTAAAAGTATTGTTTTGATTATGAACAATTTTTGTTTTAAATTTGGCATTATTTGATTTCGATAATTGATTTTCTTTAACTTGTTTAAATTTGTTTTGTATTTGAGTTAAAGTTATTGATTTTGTTATTTGTATAGTTGGATAGTTTAGTTAGATTTAGTTTGCATTAGTTAAAGTTAAGTAGATTTTGTTTAATATGCTTGAAAAAAAAATGGGTAAACTTTGATTAGAGTAGATATGATTAAAAGTATTGTCTTGATTATGAACAATTTTTGTTTTAAATTTGGCATTATTTGATTTTGATAGTTGATTTTCTTTAATTTGTTTAAATTTGTTTTGTATTTGAGTTAAAGTAACTTATTGATTTTGTTATTTGTATAGTTGGACAGGTTTAGTTAGATTTAGTTTGCATTAGTTAAAGTTAAGTAGATTTTGTTTAATATGTTTGAAAACCCTGTGCCAAGCTCTGGGAAGTGGGGGGAGGGGAGGTTGGGGTGGGTGGGTTTTTGGGACTGGGAGGGAGGGGGGTCGGGGTGGGGGGGTAGGTAGGTTAGATGATAGGATCAAAGTAAGATAATAAGAGATAACTTATGAGAGAGATGTTGCTTGGGCATTTCCCTGGTACTGTATCCGAAGAGGGATGAGAGAGGAGGAGAAAGGTTAGGGAGGAAGTAGGATGGTGAGAGGAGAGGGGGAGGGGAGAGAGAGAGGAGGAGAAAGGTTTGGGAGGAAGTAGGATGGTGAGAGGAGAGGGGGAAGGGAGAGAGAGTTGAGGGGAGAGAGAAGGAGGAGGGAAGTAAGGGAGAGTATAAGAGAGGGCGGATGCAGTTTTGGTGGGGTAGGCAAGCGACATCTAGGTGTATTCATTCTATCTTGTCAAATGTGAAATTTCTTCTTTTTTGTTTATGTAATTGATAATTGAAAAATAAAAACTTTTATGGAAAAAAAATATAAAATAGTTACTATATATATAAAATAGCTGCTAGTGTCAAACTTAAACATACTAAAATCATACACACAATAAAATCCCTTCACAAGACTTAAAGCATTACTTTCTTCCCTTGACCAATACCTCTAAATCAATCTTTCCTAAAGACCACATACTCTAGCTTTGTCCACTTCAGAGATGCAATGACATCACCAGCCTTGCTAATTCCAGTCTTTGGAGATCAAGGGAACCCTTGCAGTTTATTGATAGGTGATTTCCTGAATACAAAGCAAAAGAAATTTCTTATTCAATAGTTGGGTACTTGATTGTCTCATATACATTTCAGAATTGCAAAATATCTTTTTGACTAATTAATTGTACTGACTTGTAATACATTTTTAAAAATATAATAATGATTTAAATATATACACATAGTCAAGTTGTTTGTCAAGGTTTACTATTCTGTAGTCTATCTTGAACAATACACACATTTCCTTCCTAATTTTATCACAATGTAAAGATATTTCTGGTTGCTATAATGGTTAATTTTCAAAGGAGATGGATTTATTCATTGATACATTCATACATTCATTCAAAAAACAGCTTTAGTAGTTGTCTAATAATGTACACAAGTCATAGGACAATTTAGCAATGGCAGCTATAAAATAAAATATACAGTCATATAAATCTAATAAAAAGCCACTGGTTGTAGAGATAGAGGTCAGGCAGAGGTTGTGAGCAGCAAACTGCCTACCTCAAATGCATGCATGCCTCAAATCCCTGCATGATCTCATCCAGTTCATATCGCCATGGTGATGTAGGAAACTACCCCAGGCTGGTACATGATCTCACCTAGTTCACATGATCTCACCTAGTTTACACCAACAGGATGTTGCAGAAAACTGCCCCTGGCTGGTGTCCCTTGGCTGGTATATTCTTAAGGATTGGCAGGAGAATCCACCAATAAAAATGCAGTTGCTATGCTGTTGCTATGTTAACTTTTGCTGCTTGTAAAAACTGTATAAGGGCAATAAAGACTGCAAAGGCAGTCAGACATCCTTGGACCCTGCAATGACTGGTCTAATTACTTCAACTGGTAAATTATTTTGTTATGAAGAGACTGCCAATTTATCACTTGACAGAAAGAGAAGAAAAAAAGAAGAGGGAGAAGGAGAAGGAGAAGAAGATCTCCAATTTACTTTGGAACGTATTAGCTGTAGATGGGGAATAGTCTAATTGTTGGAATTCTTGCAATTCCATTGCTTCTCAAGGATCTTGTTAAAGATACCATGTGAAAATTATGCATGGAAAAGAAATTAGTTTTAGTTTAAGTAAATGCCCAGCTTCCTGACAGTTATTAAGAAGCCTGGACTCAGTTCTACGCAAACGAGCTCATTCTTCTTACATTGTTAAATAATTTTTGTTTTGCATTTATATATTTGAAGCATTATTTAGATATAAATTTACATGCTGCCTCGGTCACCAAAATAATTTTAAATAACTTTCATAGCAGAATTCAAAACAAGGAAATAAAAGCCAAAATATATCTCACTATTCAACATAACTACTTCCCGGTGTGTTAGATATTATATTTAATGTTATAATGTTCCTATTAGTCTTTTTAAATGATCATTTATCAGAAGAGAGAGGCAAGCTTCCAGGTTTTGCTCATGATATGCATTTATTTTCAGCATATACCTAATCAATAGGATATGTTTTATTGAAACAACTTTTGCTAATTCAAGAATAAAGCTGGAAGAATTTATGAACAGTACACTTTTTGCTAATTCTTTTTTATTATCTGATTTTTTTTAACTTGAGGAAGTTCTAAGCAAGTATTAACATAAATTTCAATTCATAGCCAACATTTCCAAAGGAATACATTCTTTGTGTTTTTTATATCTCCAAAAATAAAATCAGGGTGTCTAAAAATCTCTATGTGCTAAAATAATTAAAAGAATTAACATCATTCACATAACCTTTTATATGAACAATTGAGAACTTTCGTGATTTTGGTGAGTTAGTGTAAAACCTATTGCATTCAAGAAGCATCCATGCCTGCTGTTTTGCCTTCTATGAAGAACTTGTATAGGCTTATTATTTTATGCCTGATTTTTTTTCTTCTAACTTAGCAAATGTACTAAGACATACATAGTGTCTTTATTTTAAATCAGGGGTACACCATTTGTAGCTCTCGAAATATTGTAAATTGAAATGTAGGAATGGAAAGTCAAGAACAGCTCACAATTATAATCTCACAGGTTACAATGAATTGAGATCAGGACTACATGATTTACTCATGTTCTGCAGGAAATTTAAAATAAGACCAGAATCATTTTGAAGATGAAAACTGTATAACTATAACACACACACACACACACACACACACACACAGAGAGAGAGAGAGAGAGAGAGAGAGAGAGAGAGAGAGAGAGAGAGAGAGAGAGAGGGAGAGATGAAAATTATAATACAAATGATGCTTACAGTTTCTCACTGTGTTAAGTGTCATGGTTCCGACAGATGAATCTCTTCAAAAGAACTTTGAGGCATTGTTTTCCTTAAAGAATCTTTTATTCGAGAAACAAAGTATCGGCAATACATAGTTGAAGCCAAAAACTGAATTGTTCTCCCCTCACACAAAGTAGCAAAGTGCAATTCCCTCCTCCAATTAACAGTCATAAATCATATCCCCCAATCAGCTTGAAGCGCAGGCTTTTTCCCCATCTCTCCTGCCCACCAAATTTCTATCAACTCTGGACCTAATAACCTTGGGTTCCCATGGCTGAGTTATTATTGTTATGACTAGCTGGACTCTCATCCACATTCCCCCTCCCAGCATCAATGAACTCTAAAAGCGATAGGGAAAAGATGGCTACATTTCCATCTGTTGTCAAAGCAAGAACAGCCAATGTTAGCAGCATTGACATTTGGCCCCCCTTACAAAAAGGACAAATCCTGTAATGCAAACAAAAGCATAGGTTAGGGGTTGCCTCCTGGTTTATTAGGGTGTTTCTTATAGCTATTAATGAGTCTGTCAGCACATCACTAGATTTCACCCAGGTGACCTCAGACAATGGATATCCCTTCCATTGCACTAAGTACTGCAATTTCCCCTTAAAAATTCTAGAATCAAGAATACGCTTTACTTCATAGTGAGTCTGTCCTGCCACCACAAGGGGTCTTGGTACCTTCTTAGGGTGAGGTCTTAAGGTGGGATCTAAAAAAGTTTCAACAGGCTACAATGGAAAACAGGGTGAATTTTTCCTAAGAGCCTAGGAAGTTTTAATTCCACCGGGACTGGGTTAATGATCTTTATAATGGGGAAGGGTCCTAAGTACTTCAGTCCTAACTTCATACTAGGTAACTGAAGCTGTAAATATTTAGTTGACAGATAAACCTTTTCCCCAACTTGGAATGTTCTTTGAGGAGCCCTTTCTTATCTGCCTATTTTTTGTATGTCTTGAAAGCCTTTTTCAAAGCAGTTATTGTGGTTTTCCAAACTTCCTCCCACCCCCTCACCCATTGATCAAGAGTCTGGGAAGCGGAGGGCACTTGGGGGTATTCGGGTATTGGGCTGAACTCTTTTCCTGTGGCCACTTTAAAAGGCATGAAGCTGGTGCTGCTGTGAACAGAGTTATTGTAAGCCACCTCTGCGAAAGGGAGGAGGGCAGTCCAGTTCATTTGTTGATAATCCACATAGCATCGGAGATACTGCTCCACCATTGAGTTCACAGATTCAGCCACCCCATTGGTAGATGGATGAAAAGCCGATGATAGTCCTTGAGATGAGTCAATTAGTTTAAGAAAACGCCTCCAAAACCTAGCTGTGAACTGCACCCCCTGTCAGAGATTATTCACTTAGGTGTGCCATGCAGTCTGTAGATGTGTTTCAGGAACATTCTGGCTAGTCGTTGGGCAGATGGGAGCCCTTTGCAGGCAATGAAGTAAGCCTGCTTTGAAAACAGATCTATCACAGTCCAAATGACCGTATTTCTCCTACTTTCAGGTTGTTGTTGTTGTTAATTGCGAAGTCGTGTCCGACCCGTCGCGACCCCATGGACAATGTTCCTCCAGGTCTTCCTGTCCTCTACCATCTCCTGGAGTCCATTTAAATTCACACCTACTGCTTCAGTGACTCCATCCAGCCATCTCATTCTCTGTCGTCCCCTTCTTCTATTGCCCTCAATCTTTCCCAGCATTAGGCTCTTCTCCAGTGAATCCTTCCTTCTCATTAGGTGGCCAAAGTACTTGAGTTTCAACTTCAGGATCTGGCCTTCTAAAGAGCAGTCGGGGTTGATCTCTTCTAGGACTGACCGGTTTGAACGCCTTGCAGTCCAAGGGACTCGCAGGAGTCTTCTCCAGCACCATAGTTCAAAGGCCTCAATTCTTTGCGCTCAGCCTTTCTTATGGTCCAACTTTCACAGCCATACATTGCAACTGGGAAAACCATGGCCTGGACTATACGCACTTTTGTTGGCAGGGTGATGTCTCTGCTTTTTAGAATGCTGTTTAGATTTGCCATAGCTTTCCTCCCCAGGAGCAAGCGTCTTTTAATTTCTTGGCTGCAGTCCCCATCTGAGGTGATCTTGGAGCCCAGAAAAATAAAATCTGTCACTACCTCCATTTCTTCCCCATCTATTTGCCAGGAATTGAGAGGGCCGGATGCCATGATTTTGGTTTTCTTAATGTTGAGTTTCAAGCCAACTTTTGCACTCTCCTTCTTCACCCGCATCAAGAGGCTCTTTAGTTCCTCTTCACTTTCTGCCATTAGAGTGGTATCATCTGCATATCTTAGGTTGTTGATATTTCTCCCGGCAATCTTAATTCCAACTTTTGATTCATCTAGCCCTGCCTTTCTCATGATGTGCTCTGCATATAAGTTAAATAGGCAGGGTGACAGTATACAGCCTTGCCGGACTCCTTTTCCAATTTTGAACCAATCAGTGGTTCCGTGTTCGGTTCTCACTGTTGCTTCTTGACCCGCATATAGGTTTCTCAGGAGACAAATGAGATGGTCTGGTACTCCCATCTCTTTAAGAACTTGCCACAATTTGTTGTGATCCACACAATCAAAGGCTTTTGCATAGTCAATGAAGCAGAAGTAGATGTTTTTCTGGAACTCCCTAGCTTTCTCCATGATCCAGCGTATGTTGGCAATTTGATCTCTAGTTCCTCTGCCTCTTCGAAATCCTGCCTGTACTTCTGGTAGTTCTCGATCCACATACTGCTGGAGTCTAGCTTGTAGGATTTTAAGCATAACTTTACTAGCATGTGAAATGAGTGCAATGGTGCGATAGTTTGAACATTCTTTGGCATTGCCTTTCTTTGGAATTGGAATGTAAACTGACCTTTTCCAATCCTGTGGCCACTGTTGAGTTTTCCAAATTTGCTGGCAAATTGAGTGTAGCACTTTTACTGCATCGTCTTTTAAGATTTTGAATAGCTCAGCTGGAATACTGTCACCTCCACTAGCTTTGTTGTTGCTCAGATTTTCTAAGGCCCATTTCACTTCACATTCTAGGATGTCTGGTTCGAGGTCAGTGACCATCTCATTGTGGTTATCTGGGATGTTAAGCTCATTCTTGTATAGTTCTTCTGTGTAGTTTTGCCATCTCTTCTTAATCTCTTCTGCCTCTGTTAGGTCTCTGCCATTTTGGTCCTTTATCATGCCCATCTTTGCATGAAACGTTCCCTTCATATCTCCAATTTTCTTGAAGAGATCTCTGGTCCTCCCTATTCTGTTGTTTTCTTCTATTTCTTTGCACTGTTCATTTAAGAAGGCATTCTTATCTCTTCTAGCTACTCTCTGGAATTCTGCATTCAATTGGGTGTATCTTTCTCTTTCTCCTTTGCCTTTCGCTTCCCTTCTTTCCTCAGCTATTTGCAAAGCTTCCTCAGACAGCCATTTTGCTTTCTTGCATTTCTTTTTCTTTGGGATGGTTTTAGTTGCTACCTCTTGTACAATGTTGCGAACTTCCATCCATAGTTCTTCAGGCACTCTGTCTATCAGATCTAATTCCTTAAATCTATTTGTCACCTCTACTGTATATTCATCAGGAATATGATTTAGTTCATACCTGAGTGGCCTAGTGCTTTTCCCTACTTTTTTCAATTTAAGCCTAAATTTTGCAACGAGAAGCTCATGATCTGAGCCACAGTCAGCTCCTGGTCTTGTTTTTACTGACTGTATAGAGCTTCTCCATCTTTGGCTGCAGAGCACATAGTCAATCTGATTTCTGTGTTGACCGTCTGGTGATGTCCATGTGTAGAGCCGTCTCTTGGGTTGTTGGAAAAGAGTGTTTGTTATGACCATCGTATTCTCTTGACAAAATTCTATCAGCCTGTGCCCTGCTTCATTTTGTACTCCAAGGCCAAACTTGCCTGTTATTCCGGTTATCTTTTGGCTTCCTACCTTAGCATTCCAATCCCCCATGATGATAAGGACATCATTTTTTGGTGTTAATTCTATAAGGTCCTGTAGGGCTTCATAGAACTGGTCAATTTCATCCTCTTCAGCACCAGTGGTTGGGGCATAGATTTGGACTATTGTGATATTGAATGGTTTGCCTTGGATTCGAATTGAGATCATTCTGTCATTTTGGGGATTGTATCCCAGTATTGCTTTTCCTATTCTTTTATTGACTATGAAGGCTACTCCATTTCTTCTGAGGGATTCTTGCCCACAGTAGTATACCTGATGGTCATCTGAGTTAAATTCACCCATTCCTGTCCATTTTAGTTCGCTGATTCCTAAGATGTCGATGTTCAGTCTTGTCATCTCTTTTTTGACTACGTCTAGCTTGCCTTGATTCATGGATCTTACATTCCAGGTTCCTATGGAGAAAAAATCTTTACAGCATCGGACTTTCCTTTCACCACCAGATATATCCACAGCTGAGCGTCCTTTCGGCTTTGGCCCAGTCGCTTCATTCTTTCTGGCGCTACTAGTACTAGCCCTCTGCTCTTCCCCAGTAGCATATTGGACACCTTCCGACCTGAGGGGCTCATCTTCCAGCGTCATATCTTTTTGCCTTTTAGTACTGTCCATGGGGTTTTCATGGCAAAGATACTGGAGTGGTTTGCCATTTCCTTCTCCAGTGGATCACATTTTGTCAGAACTCTCTGCTATAACCTGTCCGTCTTGGGTGGCCCTGCACGGCATAGCTTATAGCTTCATTGAGTTACGCAAGCCCCTTCGCCACGACAAGGCAGTAATCTATAAAGGGGTACTTTCAGGTAGATCTACTATAAAATCCATAGCAATTTCTTCCCATGGTTGGGAGGGTCTGCCACCGGTTGCAATAATCCAGCGGTTTTCCCTGGAATTCTTTTCATGGTGTCACATATAGCACAACTCCAGACATAGCTTTCCACATCCCATTTCAATCCCAGCCACCGGATGAGGTGTAGTGTTTTAAATATCCAAAGTGCCCAGCCTGTTTTACGTTGTGGCCATGTCGGAGCACATTAAGGCAGAGGGTCTCTGACAAATATAATTTCCCCCCTTTGTAAGCCAAACCATCCCTGAATGTTAGGGAGGTTTGATTGTCCTTGAGCCATTGGTCGATGAGGAGCTCTTATTTTATTTTCTTTGCCCCATAGTCATTGGGATTAGGGGCGTTTGAAGGTGGGACTCTGTGTGGCGTGAGTTGAGAAGCAGTTTGTGGAGATAACTGCCTCATTAATCTTTTCACACTGGCTTTTGTATTGGGGAAGTCTGGATAGAGCATCAGCTAAGAAGTTTTTTCCTCCCGGTATGTACTTTAGGGTGAAGTTAAAACAGTTAAAGTACTGCACTCATCATACTTGTTTTGGGGACAATTTGTGGGGAGTCTTTAGTGCTTCTAGGTTTTTGTGATCAGTCCATACCTCAAAAGGCACCTTGCTCCCTTCTAGATAGTGTTGCCAGTTTAATAGAGCCCAATGGATTACGAAAGCTTTCTTTTCCCACACAGCCCACCTGCTCTCACAGTCAGTGAATTTTTTCGAGGTGTAGGCGCAGGGTTGTAGGGTCCCACTCTGGTTCTTTTGCAGTAGCACAGCTCTGATGGCCACATCTCTGGCATTGGCTTGAACCACAAAGGGCTTCCCTGGGCAACAATGCTTTAAGACCGGTTCGATCGCAAATAGTCTTTTTAAATTCTCAAAAGTGGTTTGACAATTCATAGTCCATGCTAGTGGTTGGCCCAGATGTGGCTTTCCTCTCTCTTTGCCTGTTTTTAGTAATTCCATAAGGGGCAGGGCAATTTCAGCAAAGGAGGGGATGAATTGACAGTAGAAGTTGGTGAATCCCAGAAAGCTCTGGAGCTGTTTGTGAGTCTTTAGGGGCTGCCATTCAGTTACAGCTTTCATTTTGGTTGGGTCCATTTCAATGCCTTTCCTGGAAATCCTATAGCTAAGATAATCTAGTTGGATCTGGTGAAACTCACACTTTGACAGTTTAACATTAAGTTTGATGTTCAACAATTTCTTTAGCACTTCTCTCACTAGTTTTACGTAGTCAGCCATATTCGTGCTGTATATCAGGATGTCATCAAGATACACCAAAACCCCTTTGTATAAATGGTCATGCATGAAGACAGCTGGAGCCCCCTGTGGTCCAAAAGGCATGACTTTAAATTGGTAGCTCCCCATTGGGTAGTTAAAAACAGTCTTCCACTCATCTCCCTCCTTTATCCTCACCTGGTAATAAGCCTCTCTCAAGTCCAATTAATGAAGATTCTCTCCTTTGCCAGGTGGGTCAGTATATCCTTCAGGAGGGCGAGGGGGTATTTGTTTCCCACAGTCACTGTGTTCAGACGACTATAATCTATGCAGAGACAAAGAGACCTGTCTTTTTTTTCTTTAAGTAACACCTGGGCTTCCATGACAGACTTGGCCCATTTGATAAACCCCCTTGCTAAGTTTTTGTCCACATACTGCTGCATCTCCTCCATCTCAAGGGGGGACATAGCATATATTCTCGGTCATGGGAGTTTGGCTCCTGGTAACTGTTCAATAAAGCAATCTTTGGGCCGGTGGGGAGGTAGAGTGTCACATTCTTTCTCACTAAATGCCTCCACTAGGTCCCAGTATTCGCTGGGGATGAGTGGCTCACCTGGTTGAGTCAAGACAGCCATGTGCGCTAGCTCATTGGATAGGCTACGTTCTCCTGTGATGTCTGTTGTGTTAAGGGGGGGCTTGGGTCCTATAGGTAACCTCACAGTCCTCATTCCCTTCTCCCACCAGATAAATGGTTTCCATTTGTCTAACCAGGTTAGTCCTAAGATCACAGCCTCAGTCATTTTCAGAACCACCATGAAATGAATGAACTCCCGGTGTTCATCTATTTCTAAGCATAGCGGTTCGGTCAATTGTGTGACTAAGGTTCCTCCCATTAGGGAGCCACCGGCTTGCTCAAACCTCACGGGTTTGGAGAGCAGTCTTGCTCGTATGCCCATTTTCAGGGTAAGTGATAAGCTAATAACACACAGGGAGCATCTGGAGTTGACTAATACTTTCAAATCTACCTATGCCCGTGTCTTAGGGATTATGAGTTGGCAGGTAGTGAAAAAGGTGGGATGTGTTGACTCACCATCAGGTCGCTGTTGTAGTAGGGTAGAACAGCAGCAGATCCAGCTTAGGATTTGGCACTGTCCTGCATGGGGGACATGACTTGGGCAACAGATTCCTGAGTGATCCAGTTGGATTTCTCTTTCGCCGGCTGCTGGGCTAGTTTCTTTCTTTCTGGTGGTCCCGGTCTATTCTGTTGCTTAGGGTAAGGGACTGGGCAACTCGCTGCTTGATGTCCCTGTTGTCCACATCTGAAGCACTTGATCGGTGGGCCTGCAGATAGCCTGGGATTGTCAGTAGCCGTGGCAGTTGGAGGCTTTTTGGGTGTGTGTGGCTGTTGTTTGGGTTGATCTGGCCTCGGCTCGACTTCTTATGGGGGGCTGGCTTCATAAAAAGTCATATTGCTCAGTCTTGTCAGTCTGTTCCTTCAAAAATGGAAAGTTGACCAGTTTCATTGATGCACTGAATCTGACAAAGTCTCAAAAAATGGGGAAAAAAAGGAGAAAAAATCAAACTGATGTAATATCTCAACTCTATTTGGAAGTATGTCCAAAGAGCTCAACTGGACTCACTTTTGAGAAGAAGGGCTTAGGTCTTGTCTAAATGAGCTTAGCACATAACAGAATTGCAATGAATATTTTAAGGTAATAATGGCTAGTTTAAACCAAGGCATTTACGTGGGACTGACTTCAGTTAAATAGAGATTTAGCACAAACTTCCAGTTTTGCTTGTTGCCCTGAGTCACCCTGTAATGACATGTTTTCTGGAAAGCAGACCAAAAACGTTTTGACATTCTGTTTCTCTCTGCATGGAATAACTTGCATACTGATGGCACACTGGAAGGTAATCATAATTATATTTTTCTCATCTAAAATGTTATGTTCATTCTTTTCGGAAGAAACTGAAATGTCTTGACATTTATGTTATTTATTTTGTTTGCCTAATATAATTTCAGTGCCCACTGCTGACATATAAACTGCTGGATGAACTAAATTAATTTGACTATGTGAAGATAATCAGACTGCCATTTCATGGTAATACATAATTAATCCAAATATTTCTTTAGAATAGCAACATAAATGCGATTTATTCTGTATGAGGGATTATATTCTTAAATCCTAGGGGCATTCCAATACCACTGCAAAAGGATTTTCCATGCTAATGCATCTTGCAAAGCATACACCTCCTGCCCCATAAACTAGACATTCAAATTAGATGTACTCGTATGGACTAATATTCTTATTAGTAAGTAATATCTTTTAAATTCTGCTTTAGAAAGAATATTAGATAATTTCAAAACCTGTAAACTGTAAGCTCTAGAAAGTACATTTTCCCTGTACATAATTTTTGTGATTTGTCATGAAAAATTTACAAACAGAAACATTAAAATGTTGAATTAAACTATTTGCCCAACAGAAATAGTTTCCAATTTGGGCTTTTAGTCAATTGTTTCTTCTCATTACAAATTCTATTTTACTGTCTTTGCACTTTCCATTTTTCTTTCTTAACATTCTGTGGCTATCCACTGTGGTAAATTCTCATTAGTCCTTATTTTGTCTTGCCTCATTAGATTTTTCTATTTGTGTTTCTACACATTTGGCAATCCAACCCCCCCCCCCCCCATGGTTGCCTCATCATTTTGGCTCCATTCTGGTTGGTCTTTGTAACCTGATATCATTATTAGAGGAAATGATTAATTCTTCTATATAAACGATTTAATTCTTTAGAGGTAGAGAATGAAATATTATATCACTAGTATATAACTAGTAATTTAATGACAAATTAAATTCAGAACACTAACACATATTCAAATTGTGACTGATATTTTATCTGTATTTCTTCTGAACAAATTATAAGGGAAATTCCTTATTATAAGGAATTGTAAGGGAAATTCCTTACTCAATATATACTCCTGCATTCTTAAGTTTTCTGATTTTGCTATAAGTATATACAGTAATATAAATAGCACTGTAATCATCCCACAAGTACATGGCCTTAAAAAATTATTCAGAGACAGATTTCTTTGATATTTCAATTATTATTTTATCATGCTACCTTCCGCTGCAGGAAGTTTTTTTTTAAATTTTCCTTATCTTCACAACTTATAAGGAATAATATGCTGAGTTTAATTTGCCTAAGATGAACGATACACATGACAATTGGGAAGTTATATCAAGCTGGGTCTCTGTTTTTGAATCTGACAAGACAGCAATGATACCACTTTAATTATAAACCTGATGGATAATGCTTACGTTTGTTCTGAAGTGAGGTAATTTGCTCATTGCTTTTTAATATTTTAATAATTGAATAAACTAATCTAGGGATAGATTCCCCTGTTAAAATGCTCTTTTATTGAAATAGGCACTGTACTGGTGTCCCTGTAGAAAAATAATAGATTTCTGCAGAAGATGGTCAAAAAACTCAAGATGGCAGTCACAGCAATCAAAGCCCGTACAAAAAGGGTGGAACTTTGATCAGGCTCCTGTGACTGCCATCCTTGACTTTTTTGACCTTTCTGACCCTCCCCGATGGACCTCACCAGTATCAACAATGCACTCTCTCTACACAGTTTTGAATACTGCTAAATGGAAGTCTACTCAAAGGTTAATCCATGAGTTCAGTTGGGATTACTTAATTTTACTGCTAGGAGTTTAATTTAGGAACAAACACTTCTTATATTCTTTATGTGGCTCAGTTGTTTTCTAGATTTGTTGCAGTAATAAATCTGGGCTATTTCAAAGGTGAACAGAAATAACATGTCTGTATTTCAGATAACAGTGCTTCAGATACTTCAAATAATACTTCAGATACTTCAAATAACATTCCTTCAGATACTTAAAAACCCTGTTCTTAGAACACAGTAAATCTAGTCAAGCCACTTTACAAGTAGTTCCAACAGAAGATAAATACAGTAATCAGGTCCATCCACCATGGTAGAATCCCCATTAGTTTTCTGCAAGAAATATCTACAGTATTTTACATTGGAAAAAGTAACATGACATCACTGTCCCTTCCCATTGACCAGACAGGCGCTGTGTCCAATGTTTGGGTGGTTTGTGCTCTATGGTGCCATGCTTTGGTGATGATTTTTGCAATGGAGAAGCTTACTTTCTCTTTTTCTCCATATCCTTTCCTCCAGCCTCAGGATGCAAAATCAAGTCAATTGAGTTGATGTGAATGTTGCAATCACTGCATAGAATTAGTGAAATGTTGTACATAACTGTGTCTGTTTTGCATATCATCTTGGTTATTAGTTGCTCAATGTTGGTATTCCCATAACATGTTTATCTGCCCTACAGACACAGTTAAATCTTTTATGGGCATAAGGCCCATAACAATGTAGTGTAATCTAATTTAAATTCAACAAACCCTATTGTTAGAAAATGTTTTTTAAGATTGTAATCTTAAAAAAATGCTTTTGGTACTTTGCTACCAACTTTGCAGTCCAGATCTGATTGTACCAGTCTTTAGCACTACAAAATGTTCAATATTATTTATTCATTAATGCAAATATCACTAATTCAATAACTTTACTAATAATTTGGTTAAATATGAGACACAAATTCTTCCAGCAAAGAGCTATGGGGATAATAGATACTATATAAGACACAGAGGTGAAATTTTATTAGAATATTTCAAATTCTAGCCAAATCTAGCCAAGTTCTAGCCTTTGAACTCTGGTGCTGGAGAAGACTCCTGCGAGTCCCTTGGACTGCAAGGCGTTCAAACCGGTCAGTCCTAGAAGAGATCAACCCCGACTGCTCTTTAGAAGGCCAGATCCTGAAGTTGAAACTCAAATACTTTGGTCACCTAATGAGAAGGAAGGACTCACTGGAGAAGGGCCTAATGCTGGGAAAGATTGAGGGCAATAGAAGAAGAGGACGACAGAGAATGAGATGGCTGGATGGAGTCATTGAAGCAGTAGGTGTGAACTTAAATGGACTCCAGAAGATGGTAGAGGACAGGAGGACCTGGAGGAGCATTGTCCAAGGGGTCGCGATGGGTCGGACACGACTTCGCAGTTAACAACAACAAGCCAAATTATATTTTCTAGGTTGCATATAAAACTGCTAAAAGTAAAAATAAACCAATTGCAACTGTTTCTTTTTTATTTCTTTTGAGGTGCAGGCTAACAAGCAGAAATACATAAATTAGATTTCATAAAATTCTGTAATTTAATGCTGCATTCAATTTAGAACAATAATGATTAAATTCAAAGATTAATTATTTTGATATGAGTTAGCCAGTTTGATATAGTAGCTAAAGTATCAGGCTAGAAATGGAGTATGATTTCTTGGCCTGCCTTAGGCACAAAGTCAGTTAGATGGCCTTGGACCAGCCTAAGCCAGCCACTCTTAGCCATAAGCAAGTAATGACAAACCACTTTTGAAAATCTTGCCAAGAAAACCGTTGGAACTAGTCCGGGGGTGAAGACTTCCCTGAAGGCACAAAGTATTAAAACTAAAGTTTAAAGTAAAGAAACTAAGCTATAGAGATAGATATCCATTATATCTCTGAATTCGGTCTTTCCTGCCTTGCCCATATATGAAAAGAAATACTGAACTTATAGTTCATCCTCCAATCTTTCTAAAGCAATTTCGGAGGATAGGCTATTTGATCTGACCATTTCAATAAAGATTTGGTCTGAACATATCTGTTGGTCAAATCTCCTCTGACATTAATTATTCTCAAGTTTCGTGCAACTCTAGTGAATGAGAATGTGACTTTTTTTTGAAAATCTTAGCATCATATGTGGCTAAACCATTATGATTTCTAAACTTAGATAAACCAAGCCATTATAATTTCTTTAATTAACCTTTGTTACAATGGCACTGCGCATGTGCAAACTATATTTTTTGACTTATTCCCAAATTAATGTCTTGATGAAGCTGCAAAATAGTTGAGATAAAAAAAGGGATGGGGTGGATTTTATTATATGATATAATGTCAGAGTACTGAATCATTACATCTTTTTGTTTACATTCTTATTTTCTTCTAAATATTACTTGTATTGGAGAACTGTTTTAAACCTTTATTTAATGGGATAATGGGATTCATCTTCTCCCCAAGGAGGTCATGTATCCTTTTAGGTCAAAACAAAAGCCATTTCCTATCAATCTGTGCCAGCTTCAGAGAGTGGGAGCCTTTGCAAATGCAGGTTTGCTAAAAATAAACAGGAAATTATAGTTTTGTACACAGAGAATGAATGCCTGGACACAACTTAGTACTTAAAAAAAACCCCAAATCTTCAACATGACATCATTGTTCTAGCTCAAGTTAAAAGATCCATGTGTGGAAGGAGACTCCCACTTCCACTTGTTGGATTAGGAACCTTAAACTTAAATGTGGATGTTCATTTGCAAGTGATATTGTTTTTAACTGGAGGTCTTTTTAGGTGACCTCTTATCCAGCTTCGCATTCTAAGGCGAACATCCCCCCCCCCCATTCAGAGACATTTCAGATTACATCTGGATCAGAAAAAAATCCTGATTATTATAGATTCAGTGAAGCTTTCCAGATCATGAACGCCTTTTGAACATTTAATTGCAATCCGAATATTCCTGATGTGTCTTTACCACTTCTCACAGCATCATAATCATATACTTATAAGATCTAAACCTCGTAGTCAAGAGCAATAATGCATTGCTCTCTTTTGCTCTCTTTGTGTCTTCCCCAATCCCCATCCAGACTGTGAATTAATAAAAAAAATATTTTCTACTTCTCTCTAAAACAAAAGAAAACAAAATAAAAAATAAAATGATAATAAAAAAGCAACAACAATAACAAATGCTTTCAGATACTTATTCTAGTTGATTGCTATTCCTAGCATTCAGGAAGTCTTCTTGCAAGTGCTTTCTTCCAAGAACATGTTGACTTCCCAGATGAACCAACAACCTGTTTCTAGTTGGGATTCCCCCAAGGACTAGCAAAACCTGAATCTCCATTGCATCAGGGATCAGCTAAGAATAGCTAGATGAGGCCATCTGCTGAGATTCATGGTCCTATCTTTTTTCTGTTTCCTCTCCCTCTCTCTCCCTTTTTCTCTTCCCCTCCCAACATCCATATTGATGTTGTTGCCAAGAAAACTACATAGCTGGGTCTTTGTATTCTTCAGGACTTGAACTTAACTAAAATTATTTTATTGAGATTGTTCTTCTCTTATAGGGGACTCAGTAATTATCACAAAAGTTTTCCTGGCTGTTCTTTCTTGTTAGTATTTGACTGATTATTTTTTTTTTAACCTCAGCTATTCTTTCATTTCGTTGGGAAGGGAAAATAATGACAATTGCAAATTTATTTATTTATTTATTTATTTATTTATTTATTTATTTATTTATTTATTCATTATTCATTCATTTAGTATAGCCACACAATTCAACCAACTGATTCTGAGAATCTTATAATTCTAAAATTCTAAAACAATTAAAATAATTTAAAAGATATTAAAACAATAAAAACACCACAAAACACTTATAAACAGCATCCATGATGACTAATCAGCTAATGTTCACAAGTAGTAGCAGAAATGAAATAATCCAGAAGCTATATTATACTAATATTTCCTTTCCTAAATCAATTTTGACTTTATCCAGATTAAGATGAGCAGTCTTTTAATCCTCAACATTTTTAGACATACAATTCATGCACATGTTGAAATGATTAGAACTTTTCTTCCAATAGATTTCTGCTGGTTTTTTTAATTTTTTTTTTTTTAAACTTTCCCTATTCCGCTTTCCTATGGGCTATATCAGCATCACTTGTTCTGGCTAAGACAAATGTGGCCATTCCAGTTTGACAGCTCCTGAACATTTTTTAGCAGTGAAAATTTTCAAAGATGCCTTTAGCTTTACAGCTGCAATGACTTTAATGTGCTAATCATCTAATGCCACTATGACAGAATTGATGTGAAGAATATCACTGGCCCATCCATGTCTCTTGAAAACATTGCACTAATTGAATTTGGGAATAATAGAAAGATGTTGCCAGCTTTAGGTCAGTTTTGCAAACTCCTGCCTACTAAAAATAAGAAGCTGAATTGTAATAGAAAAAAAACATGGCATATTTAGAAGGAAATTAAAAAAAGCTCATGTTTGTTTATGCAGTTTCTTTATGTGTGCCTAGATTTCAATAATTGCCTATATTTCAAGTCTGAATCCTGAAGATGTCAATTGTTCAGAATAATTTACACCACACATTCAAATTTAAATTGTCAACATTTTCTCTTTTTAATAGAGCTTTAACAGCTTTGATATAAAATCTATAGAGGGAGGAAACTGAGAACTACATTTGACTTTGATTATTATGTCACCTGTCACACAGGTAGTCCTTAACTTATAACCATAGTTTGGAATTTCTGTTGCTAAGCAAGGTGGTTATTAAGTGAGTTGTGCTCAAATTTATGTCCTTTTGCCATGGTTGTTAAGTGAATCACTGCAGTTATTAAGTGAATCATGAGGTTGTTAAGTAAATCTAGCTTTGCCTACTGACTACTGCTTGTTGGAAACCAGCTGGGAAGATTGCAAATGGCACTCACACGACCCTGGCATGTTGCAATTGTCATAAATAGATGCCAGTTGCCAAGCACCTGAATTTGTATCACGTTACCCTGGGGATGCTGTGAGGACCATACATAAGTCACATTTTAAAGTGCCATTGTAACTTTGAATGGTCATGGTTACTCATTGAATGATTGTAAATTGAAGACTCCCTATACTTGTGAAAGTAGACACTATTATGCAAATGAAATGTATGGGATCAAATAAAATAATGCATCTGACTAAATTATAATTTAGTTTACTGCATTTACTATATTATTCTCTACATCAGGGGTCTTCAAACTTGGCCCTTTTACGACTTGTGGATTTCAACTCCCAGAATTCCTTAGCCAGCCCTGGCTGGCTGAGAAATTCTGGGAGTTAAAATCCACAAGTTATAAAACGGTTGAAGAAAACGGCCAAGTTTATAAATGTGGTACTCTTTGCACCCGGCTCCTAGACCTCGTTACAGGTCCCAGCCAATCCACCTGCGTTTCGATCGTAATTTCCGTATTGCTAGCCGTAATTTCCTTGCTTTCCTTGCTTGTACCAATATCACCACCCTTTCTCCCCTCCTCATGTGACCGTAAGCCGAGCGGGCCCCTTAGTTTTATGTGATCAAATGTTTGTTGCCCGAGTTTTCGTTGTTTTTTCTCCTCACCTTCTCTCCTAGTACTCTCCATCCTCGTTCTCCTCTCATCTTTGCTAGTTAATATATATACAATATATATACATATACAACTTTTCTTGCACTGCTATTAAATGAATCATTGCAATTAAGTTAGTAACAGTTTGTTAAGTGAATCTGGCTTTCCATTGGTTTTGCTTGTCAGAAGGTCGCAAAAGTTGATCACATGACCCCAGGACACTGCATTCATCATAAATTCCTAAGCATTAGAATTTTGATCATGTGACTATGGGGATGCTGCAAAGGCCATAAGTGTGAAAAACGTTCATAAGACACTTTTTCAGTGCCATTATATACATATATATGGATTAATCCTCTTGATGTCAAGGCTTGTTCTACTCTTCTTGATATAATAGTATAGATCCTCAACAGAGATAAGTAGCCATTCTAAAAATGATTGTTTTCCTTTTAAAACCTACTGTTGAAAAGACATATATTTTTAAACTATGTTTTTAAACAAAGGCATTCCAGCCAGTGTTTGCTATACACCTAAATTAACACAAAACCACACTCTGAACTTTTCTTTATATAGCTTTGTTTTATTTTAAAGGTGCTTGAAATAGAATCCCAATGACTGACAGTGGCAAAGGAGAAGATCTACAACTCTACTGAGTTAAATTAAATTCAGTTAAGTTAAACATAAAAAGCATAGTATTTCTTTGGAATGAGATGTTTTTGATCACAACCTTAAAATCATGGTTATATATTTGTGGACCATGACCAATGATCTTGTAATATCCATTGATCTCTTATGCAACATGATTTTATTCACACGCAGAGTAAGAAACTCAGGCTTCCTATTTGTAGAACAGATGTTCCAAACTCCATAAGATGACAGCAAAGAGATACAGAAACCACTAACACTTGGTCATCTAGTGAGGCGGGATTAAGAACTATAGGCATTATAGTGTTATATTGTAGAAATATATAAATTAATTATTCTGAACCACCTAAAATTATTTGTAGTGATATTTTTGTGTTTCTTGTGCTATGTTAGGTTCCTGGTCAGTCCTTTTTGATAAAGTTGCATATGTATCCATTTTGTTGGAAGATTTTGCATAGACATCTATGTAGATGATGAAAACATAATTTCCAACAAAGTGGTCTGGCAACCTTAACAAAAAAACTTTTATAATGTTTCCATACATCAAAAACATCTCAGAAACCACCAGCAGACTATTACAACCATATGGCATCTCCATAGCACACATACTGACTAAACCTCTCCAAAACATCCCAAAAGACCTAGCAGCCCAGAAGAAAAAACAGGAGTCACCTATAGCATATAGTGTAAGAACATAATATGTAGGACCAATAGGTAGAATATTAGCAGAGCACATCCATGAATACCAACTAGCAGTCAGAAGATACGATGAAAATTCTTTAATTTCACAATACATGGACAAACTTAACCACAGTTTCAACTGGGAAACTGTGACCATCCTAGACCAAGACAAGTCCCAAAACACTAGAAAATTCCTAGAAGTCTGGACTCAGACAAATCGACCATCAATAGATACACAGAGATAAACAGGATACACATACCATTCAAAAGAGACAATCAACAGGCCAAGAAGGAAACAAAAAGACTTCTCACCAGCAAAAAATCCTCACCAGCAATCAAAACCTGATGAAATTAACAGAGATTACACCAAGATTAATACTAGATCAACAATCAAGAAGGAATTACCAACTCAGACAAAAAAGCTAAACAGTAAAGAACAGCGTATTCAAGGAACCACCAAGACCTCTCCCTCCAATACTGGCAGGAAAGCCGCCAGTATATAAAATGAGAGCAAATCCCACTGTCTTCTAGCACTAATTATATTACCTAGTTTTGTAATAAAGTATCTGCAGAAAACAACCAAGCTCAGAGAGCACCACAGAATCCATAGTTCAGTCTGAGGGCTACAAATATTTTCTTCTCTTGGAATTAATGAATACAAGCAAAGAAACAAAGTAAAGGTTAAAAACAAGAGGATATATATACAGTATTATGCAGCTCATAAAAAAAATTAAAAATGAAAAATAGATGGGTCATTTTTAGAATGTTGTTATGCTGATAGAAAAGTAACAAAGTTTATTTAAAAGGCCGGAAGTCCAATTATAAAAGTATATTTCCACTTATTTAGTTATATGGGAGTAAAAGTTGGGTATGTAAGGAAAATCATGTAAGTAAATCAAATACAGTGGATATGTGTTATTTAAGAAGTACAAGAAATGATAAGCTCCAGAATGAATGAATGTGGAATGAATATAAATGTGAGTGATGTATAAATATGTACTATATATTATGAATCAGCACTGAAATGCAGAACAAGTATACGAACGAAGAATGAATGAATTGAGAAGAAGACTCAGGAGATTTTCTTGCCAGAAAGAGAAGTGAAAAGATAATGTATCAAGCAACGTATGGATGGGTGTTGAAGCCAAGATGGCTGATAAGGACAGAAAGAAGCCAAGAGAGCCAGTGTTAAGCACCAGGCAAGACACTAGGAAATTGTGAATTCTAGTCCCATCTTTCCTATGAAAGCCAGCTGGGTGCCCTTGGGCCAGTCACTCTTTTCAAACCCAACCCACTCACAGGATTGTTGCTATGGGGAAAATAGGAGGAGGAAGTTGTGTTGAATATGTTCACTGCCTTGAGTTATTTGTAAAAATAATATTGGCTGAAAAAAATAGATAAATATATTGAGTAGCGTTGTATACATTTGGCTGATTTGGCTCTATTTTATTTCCTTTTCTTCTCTCATGTCTTAATTTCTTTGCATTACTCTTCTTTGCCATGCTTCTGCTTAATCTTACTTGATCCTTTGGAGCAGGGGTGTCAAACTGCCAGCCTGCGGGCCAGGACACGTCATGTGGAAGCGGCACCCACCCACCCCATTGCTGGCAAGGGCAAAACCGGCCTGATACGTTGTGTGATGTCATGTGATGTTGTGAGTTTGACATGCCTGCTTTGGAGAATAAAAAGATGGGCCTGGATGTTTTTATATGTCAAAGATTTTGATTTTCCTTGACAGTTCAAAATTGTTTTCTATTTCCTAGCAGGTCCGCTCTACATTCTGGTTACAGATGTCATTTATGTGGAGTTCTGTTTTGGCCCTGAAGTCCGCTCAGCTTCCAGTGTTCCAACGGATGCCTTTCATAGCTGCCTGGAATGCACCGACAGATCATTGCTCCATCCGATATAATATCACAATCAGCTTAAAAATGTTCCATGTGATTGGAAGCCCATTTGCCAAAGCAAGAGGACAGAATGTTACCATATTTTATGTCAACAGGCTGGGATATTATCCCTGGTACACATCACAGGAAATCCCAATCAATGGTGGCCTCCCTCAGAATTTCAGCTTGCAAACGCATCTGGAGAAAGCTAACCAAGATATTAACTACTATATTCCTGATAAGGATTTCACTGGGTTGGCAGTCATAGACTGGGAACACTGGAGACCCCAGTGGGAGCGTAACTGGAATACCAAAAACATTTACAAGAGACAGTCAAGGAAACTGATTTCCAAACTGCAAGAGAATATTTCTGCAAATGCTATCGAAGGTTTAGCTAAATTTTCTTTTGAAAAATGTGCTAAGGCTTTCATGAAGGAAACAATTGAGCTGGGGATTAAAAGCAGGCCCAAGGGCCTCTGGGGATATTACTTATATCCTGACTGCCACAATTACAATTTCCATGAGCAGAACTATACTGGCTCATGTCCAGAAAATGAACTCATGAGGAATAATGAACTGTTGTGGTTGTGGAATAGCAGTGCAGCATTATATCCCTCCATTGGCATTAAGAAATCCCTCGGAAGCAGTGAAAACACATTACGCTTTTCACAGTTTAGAGTGAAAGAATCCATGAGGATTTCCTTTATGACCTCACATGATTATTCTCTCCCAGTCTTTGTATACACTCGACTAGACTACAGAGATCAGCCATTGTTATTTCTTTCTACGGTAAGCTCTCTGGAGATCATCAGTTGCTTCTATAGAACAAATGCACCATTGCCGTGGACCAGTGGAACTCTTAATCAGGAACTCTTAATTCATGTTTAACTTCAACCAAGACTGCCTAAGGGCATTTGATTGGCCACAATGGGAAAATAATACTGGATTAAATAAGACCTTGCTCTGATCCAGTAATTTTCTTTTTAAATTCTTAAAAATACAGGACAAATTCTCTCTCTCCTTCACTGTCTTCCATTTCCCAGATAACTAACCACATCCTTACCAACACATTCCTATTGTTCCTGACTCCTTCTTGCTCCCTCAGACAATTACCTAACATTCTGCTTATAGTGAGGTCCTTCCTTTTCCTAATACAACTCCTAGATTTGATTAATGGCCATTGTCTCTAGTTGGAGTGGAAAATCTGTGAATTAAGTTGTGAAGAGTCATTGGATTGTGGTGGAGATGCAAGTTAAATAAATACACATTTATTCAAGGTATCAAATCTATTTGAATGTCAAGTAAGAGAAGCATAATGTCTAAGTATCCGGAATGCTGCATGATCATCGTTAGCCCTCAATTCATTTCTCTTCTAAACCAACATTTTTTCATAGTAAAAAAAAAAGTTCCTTGACATATAGAATTTCAACTTTAGATATTTTGTGGAAAATCATTTGAAATGATTTATTTTAATACATCACAATATCATATCTTGTTTTTGAGTGCAGACATGTTACGTTTGAAGAATTATTTGCTTCTTTCCTTTTGATTGAGGGTTCTCACTCCACTTGTTAACTAATGACCCAGGATTTATTTGTTTATATAATTTATGCTTTCATTTGAATATTTAAGAGCCGAGGTGGCACAGCAGTTAGGGTGCAGTACTGCAGGCCACTTTAGCTGAATGTGTTCAGCAGGTCAGCGGTTCAAATCTCACCGGCTCAAGGTTGACTCAGCCTTCCATCCTTCCGGGGTAGGTAAAATGAGAACCCAGATTGTTGGGGGCAATGTAAATATATATATACATTGCTTACTGGTGTACACCGCTTAGAGAGTGCTCGCACTTAAAGCGGTATATAAGTCTCATAAATAAATAAATAAATAAATAAACATTTATAAATCTCAGGTTTGGTTTGTTATATTTGAAATCAACCCAGCATGAAATGAATATACTATATGTACCAAATAAACATAATCACATCCATTAAAGATCTTAGGGCTTCATCTGCACAATGCATAAAGCCTGGCTAATTTCAACTTCTCTCTCTCTCTCTCTCTCTCTCTCTCTCTCTCTCTCTCTCTCTCTCTCTCTCTCTCTCTGTGTGTGTGTGTGTGTGTATTAGCATATTCAGTTGGTTACTGTATGGTTCATTGTATTGTTATATTTTGTTTTGAGCTTCTTTTTTCTCTATAACAATTACATGCTTTACATATAATGCGACCTGAGAAAATAGAAATAGGACTGAAATAAATATAAATGATATAAACATTTTTTTTAAAAAATAGTGATAAAAGTTTTAAAGGAGACGTCTAAAATTCAGTCACCAGGAAAATGGCCCTAATTGTAAAATATCAGGGAAACAGTCTGGAAAAAAATATTAAGTAGATATATTTTTACTTTTATTCCCTCCTCCAATATTCTAATGTTGAATAATATCTGATCTCATTTTTGAACAGCAAGATTTTTCTAGATTCATGATAGAAAGCATTGATGGAACTTCTATCTTATCTTCAAAGTGAAATGCTATAACTGAAATAACAAAATATCCTTACTACAGTAGATATAAAATTGACTGACGATGAAACACATTAAAACTTTGAATATTTGCAGCAATTAGTTACTAATTCTTCTGAAAGCTTGGCTGCTCAGAATGGGGTGCCTCATAATAAAGCGTTAATGTGCCGGTTTTTAATGGCACCAGTGATGATATACAATATTTGACTGATAATATTTTCTTCTCTTCCTGTGTAGCAAGATCTTGTCAGCACAATTGGCGAGAGTGCTGCCTTGGGAGCTGCAGGAATTGTTATTTGGGGAGACATGAATTTAACATCATCAGAGGTAAACTAAAGTCATTGTTTTAAAATCTTTAACTTGCCTAAAAGTTCTTCTTTTGACATGAGATTCTTTAATATAGTAGACTCAGTTTTTATCTATCCATTCTTCCTTATGCAAGGTCAGATTATGAGTAGAAGCTTTGAGGAACATTTGGCAAAAATCTATAAGTTTATTTCAAAGCTTTGGAAAGTAAGGTTACATAGGGTTTTTTATATATATATTTATGGTATAGACACAACACTGGACAGCCTTCCCATGATTCACATATTCTTCTTTCTTGCAGGCCAATTGCACAAAGGTGAAGGAATTCATTGCTACTAATTTAGGTCCCTACATCACCAATGTAACCAAAGCTGCGGAGGTGTGTAGCCAACATCTGTGCCAGAATAATGGAAGGTGCATACGAAGAAATTGGAAAGCTTTGGATTATCTTCATTTAAATCCTCAGAATTTTCAGATCAAAACTTCAGAGAATGGAGTTATTGTGAGAGGGGTAGCATCTTCAACTGACCTTCAAACAATGGCAGAAAAATTCACTTGCCATTGTTATCAAGGATTTGAAGGAGGTGATTGCAGGAAAATTAAGACTTCTGGCTGGCAACCAGGGCACTCTGTCAGTTTAATCTCACCCAGAATACTAATTATGATAAACTTTGTTTCCTTCATCTTTTGACAATGTTGAGATTTCTTTTTGACAATGACAAAGTAGTAATTCCCCATAAGATCTGTTGCTCCAGAAGAGCAATGGAAGTGTAAAGACAGTTATTGTATGAATTATTTCCATGCATAAGATTGTAGACACACATAACACCATGAAACCACAGTTTAACCCACCATGGTACAGTGATCTTGGCCTGCAACAGGCAAACATCTGCAGTGATTTATGCTGCTTATATAATGGTGTCACTAAATATTTTGCATCACACCTGACATAGTGATGCAAATAACATTATGCTAATGATATAATCTCTGCAATTACATACTTTAATATTTAATGGGCATTGCCTAGAATAACACATCTCCTCCCCACCCCACTTTCATTCCATTAAAATGAGATGTCACTCTATAGGAGAAATCTTGAAACTAATGCATGTAGCATTTTTATGTGCTTCTGCGAGCTAGCTTTTTGGTGCTTTCCTATTCATGCAAACATGTAAAAATTGGCAGGCACATTTCGTACAATCTGTCCGCTGGTTTTATTCCAATGTCACAGCAGTCAAAAGGAGCAGTAGTGAAGTCTCAAGTACCTTTCACACAATCATCAACTTTGCCCCATTCAGCATTATTTGTACAACACTTGGTAAGTGTCGTCATCATCCCCTCTTTAAGCTCTATCAGCAATTCTTCCAGCTCGCTAAGATGACAATGCTCAAAAAGGCAGTTTATTTTACTGGGAAGAGAAGTACTTCAAAAAGGCCCTAGAATTCACCTGCAATGAAGTAGTATATTGTAACTCCTTATTCAGATACATGCTTACCTACACAACATTGTGGGTGGCCAAGAATCATTTATTGGAAGTAGTGTCAAAATACAAGGCAGTCCCCTTGGTGTGACAAAGAGGCATGCTATATGGGCATGGTGCTTTATAAAAATAGAATAAGAAAGATAGACTTCATTCACCACTTCCAAATAAGGTGACTCTTCTCTGAATTACGAAACCAATTCTTCCAATTTTTTCTCTCATTACTTTCATTTGATCTTCAGGCACCTACACCGATGAGGCAAATAAAAGGAGAGCAAACAATTCAGTTTTAATTCTGGATGAGGCATTTGTCCTGAGTTCAAGTGTGCCTAAAGTAAATGGGAGAATAGAGATATGGATCATCCCAATTGCCAATGCCTTTTTACCCATCAGCTTGGATTTCTCTAATTCCATTCTCAGTGCAAACATTTGAACTGATTTTCAGCTAAGCTTAGATTTATACAGAAGCTCTATTAATGTTCCCATCATTTGTAGGTTTCTAGGCTTCCAGAATTTAGAAGAAGCTTCTAAAACATGTAAGAAGTAAGATGCAATTATTAGAAAGGGAGGTAGTAGTTACATCGGGTTGTAGTATGGTTATTTGTTGTTATTGTGGTTGGTCACACAGTCAGCCAGATATTTAGGGTGGATTTGCAATTTTTATCAACCTATTAAGTCCTTCCCAAGGACCTGGGCTAGGCAGATGTTGTTGTTTCATGGTGTTAAAGTTGTTGAATGATGGATTATTGAAGTCTTGAGTTTAAAGAGCAAAATGGATGCCTTAAATCTTGCAGATACACACTCCTTGTTTAAAGCATGATACCTCTATACATCTCTGAGACTCACAATAAGTTTAATTAATGGATTAATTAACTTAATTATGACAGGCAATTATTATATCTTGTATTATGAATTAACATTATTATTTGATGGGAATGAAATGGATTAGTGAGAGTAAGGAAATTATAATAAACCTTGGTTCAATGGATTGGAAGAGTTAGTCATTAGTAAAAGAGGATTATTGTGCTACAGGACACATAAACCAAGCATTTTTCTTTATTTATTTACCAAGAAGTAAATAAAAATAAAAAAGCTTTTCTGTAAGAAATTGGATCAACCCTCCCCAAATAAGGAAAGTGAAATAGTTGTTTCAGTAAGCATGTGGATCTAATGATATATAGTGCTGTTCTGCAGTTGGAAGTGTTACTTTGCTGTATTTTATCAAGAGGATAAAATACAAAATTTTCCTGCTAAATAAAGCTCATTAGCATAACAAGCATGAAATATAAGCAGCCATTTTTACAGGTCCAGGTTAATGTATGAACAAGACATAACTGCAAAAAAAAGCTATTATGCATAATATAAATAATAGTACCAAACCAAGACAAGAACATAATATTACATAATATATAGCACATACATTTTAAGCTTCGTAGTAATAGTATTGTGCTATTTTTATTAAGTTCAGTAAAACTAGGGTATATAAAAGTATATATTATACTGTTAAAACATAGTTTCCTCACTTCAGCCCAGTCACAGCACAAACATATCTTGGCAGAATCTTCTTTTTTCCTACTATGTCCCCAGTATGTTATCTTTACTTCATCCCTAGCCCATGATGAGACTGGCTTAAGTCATTTTTAATTGTAGTAGCATTCAAAGAAGGTGTTCCTCCTTATTACAACATGACTGTAGGGTGCAAACAACCAGGGCCACATGTAAAGAGTTTGAATGTAACTACTTTATTGTTCAATGCCTATTTCACAGGAATCAACCCGGACTGATACTTTCACGTAGGAAAAGATTAGGTAAGGTTCAAAGGCATTTGGGAATGGGGATGACCTTGCCCTCTTGTTTTTACATAATGATTCCAAATAATTTCCTGTTTAAGCCTTCCCAACTGGGATGATTGGTCTCCAACAATGATCCAATGTAGTCTCAAAACATGTAACATTTGGTACACTTTATCTTACTTCGGAAAGAAGTCAAATTAATATAGGGACTTCAAACAGAAGAAATAAAGGCAGGGTAAGGATCGGTAATGGGGGAAGGTTTCATATTGGTATTGTTTTCTTCCGGTTTAGGAGAAAGATTCTAGTGGTTCTCCCTTGAGTTGGAATATTGATAATGTCTTTATCTTCTTCAGGGTTCTCTGAATGCATGAGTTGGTTTTAATTCTTCAAGTCTAGTTAGGCATCCATATAACCATCATTCTGTTTTGGTGGTAGAGAGAGAGCAAACAGATACTAGAAACTGTGGGAAGGAAATAGAAGAGAATTGTAGTCTAAGTGAAAAAACATAACCCGGATGTGAGAAGATGGCATTTTAAAGAGATCCTCTCTTAATTTACTCACTGTAACTCTAGCTTGGTGTGAGCTCTTTGAGTTTACAAGAATCTGGTTTTATAACAGACTAGCATTTAAGAGATAAGTCTGACATCCATGCCACTTTTACTTCCACAGTCTTGTCCAGATGTGGGAGGCTTTGCAGGGCACAGCAATAAATAGCCTGATTTATATTAACTAAAGCCCAGATAGAAGCTTTTTGGTAGCAAAAGGAGTTTAGGTTAGAATTGGAATGGGCTTTGTTTTTGTTTTAGAGGATATAATATTATATTTATATAATACATAATGAGGAACTGTCTCACTCTAATGGTATTGAGCCCACACCACCTTGCTGGCAGAAGGGACATGCTACAGACCCTGTGGGTCAAGGAATTCTGGCTGGTGGGGTCCAGGAGAACACCTTTTCTGTCATGGCTCCTGCCTTTTGGAACCCTAAGGTGAGATCTGCACCTTTTTGGCCTTCCGAAAGGGCCTAAAGACCTGGCTCTGTCAATTGGCCTGGGGCTCCAGTGGGAGTATGTCATTCTGGAAGTGGTTAATGGACTAAGATAAGACCCCATTTCCTCCCTGTGTGCATCTTTGCCATATTGGCTAATTTTAAAGACAGTTTTAGCGTTACTATTTATTATTTTATAGTTTTAATGTTTTGCCTTGTTTTTACTGATTGTAAGCCATATAGAGTCACTTTTATGTGAGATGGGTAGCATAGAAGTTAAATCAATTGATCGATCGATCGATCCATCCATCAATCAATAGTATAATTCTCGCCTGTTTCCCAGCTTAAGGTGGAAATGATGCTGACAATTTTCAGCAATGATGGCTAAGTAGTCTGAGCCCACAAAAGAAGAATCTTAAGGTTTTTTTTGTAGTCCTGGGATTTCAGATGCCCATAATTGAATTAAGGATACTGCTATAATATATGCTGGGTGGGTTTTATGCTTTCAAAATACATCTTAGCTTAGTCTTTATCTAAACATCCTGACCCATGTGGAAGTATATATACATT
Source organism: Crotalus tigris (assembly GCF_016545835.1). Taxonomy (NCBI): domain Eukaryota; kingdom Metazoa; phylum Chordata; class Lepidosauria; order Squamata; family Viperidae; genus Crotalus; species Crotalus tigris. Next base: position 85,412 of record NW_024100545.1, on the reverse strand, counting down.
TATTTGTACATACAAAATCTTTGCTCCCTTGCAGTTAGTTGCAATGAATGCAAATTTGCCTTATGAAAGTTAATGTTGCTTGAATGAACCTAATGAAAGGGATTTTTCCAGAGGACTCATGTGATGAGTACTCTAAATAACCCACACATGGATAGGATCTTTCCTTTCCCTTCCTAGAGCCACAAACCGAAGACTGGTGTAAGAAACATGCATTTAAAATGAAAGAAGTGTGATCTATTGATCTATTTTAATGTTTGGAAAGGAGTTCTTCAGCACTCCCTCTTCCCTGGCATTATCCTGCATTTAATCTTTATCATTTGCAATCAGATGGAAGTCATTTTGTGGCTTTTATTGCCAAATTCCTAAATGCTTGCTAATCTATTTTTTATTTATTTAGCTTTGCTTGCAGGAAAATCAGGTAATTTTGATTATATTCCATCCTCTGGGCCATTGGATTGTTGCTATAAAGATCCATATATCCCACTGGTGGTAAGCCCTATCAAAATCCAGGAACCTTACTCCTAAGTAGACCTATGGAGGCTAGCCCTCTAAAACAGGGGTTTCAAACTGCCAGCCCACGGTCCGGTTGGATCATATGGAGGTCACGCCCACCCCAGCTCCATCAATGCAAAAAAAGTCACGATATATCATAATACATCCCGTGCACTAAAACGTGGAGAATAGAAACAGAAAATTAATCTTTCATAGCCTTTTAGAGGTTGTGCAGATTTTCACAACTTAGCTCTGGTACAAAAAAATGATCACCTTTCTTGCAATGTGACACATGTATTTTATATCATTTGTAGAGAAAATTGAGAGCAAGAATGGGGATTTCTCATCTACTTAGAATTAAACTTTCTTGACAGTTATCCTCAGCTGGATACTGCTATATAAAACTATTTTACAGTCAACCACTAGGTGGTAGCAAAGAGATACATATAAAGAATTTGAAGAACAAGTTTTTAATTTAGAGTTGTTCCAACTGTCTTGAAATGGCAGGGCTATACTGATGATTTTGTAAATTCCTAAACATGTTAGATTTGACAGATCTTATTTAACTGGAATTTTACCGCTGTATTTATTAATATATTTACAAATAACTTTGTGCCAAGAATATTCCAGACCAACAGACAGAATAAAAATTAAAATCTAAAGCAACAAACTCACTCAGAATCTCAGCAGAAAATCAACAAGTAAAATCAATAAATTAAAACCAGCTCAAAACATTGTCAGTTAATATAGCAAAGCAAACACAAGGTGAAAATATGAGTAGAGTTAGTGAGCTTCCAAACTTGAAAAATCACATGATTCAGTAACATCAGCTGAAATAAAATATCAAACAATAAATCTCTTTTCTTTTTATTGTGGAGAAATTAAAAAGGATCAACATCAACATTGAGAAGAACTTTTCATAATGAATTACTATGCCAAGGCTGATAAATTAAAAAAAAAGGTAAGAATATCTAATTCAGTAGACACTACCAGGCAATTTGATTGCAGTGTCTTGCTTTTATAACTTATTTAACCTTCTCTGTTCCATGCTCCAATTCCTGGAAGCTCACATGGCCCCCAAACCTGGATTTTCTACCCAATGTTGGTATTTATTTTCAACTCAAATATCCAGGGGGTTCCGAAAATTGTCTGCACAGCCAAAATTGTATTCTCTGTATTCTTGCTTTTACCACAGTGTCTCTCTTACAGAAATAAATATCTGTGTGCAGGAACTGTTGTCCTTTGAGTGACATTAATGATTAATAGCTCATCTGGAGGTGATGAATACTCTGAATATCTGGATTTCTGAAGGGGGTTACTCAGTTTGAAGAGACTATGATCCAGCCAGCTTCTCTTAAAGAGTATTACCTTGCATTCAGGATATCTCTGGTGATTTTCAAACATGTCTTTTCTCTCTAAAGAAAAATGACAAAGATCACTTTTACTTTTCACTGCCAGCCTGCAGTGTGGCAGGGATTTTAAAGGAGATGAGAGAGAGTGAGCAAAAAAAGCATAACTAAAAGAGAAAGAATGGCTGGTTTCAATGACATATTCCTGCTCTGACTCCATCTGGCTTGTAAACATGAGCAGAAGGATGTTGCTCACTCTTCATTTAAAGCATCCTAGTTCTTCAACGTCTCCCCGAGAGATTTTAGTTGGCACAGTTTCAATTGGTAAGTCAGATGTTCCTTATATTGAATAGCTTTTTGATCGAGCCAATTTTAAAACAGGAAGTCTGGTCACTTCATTGTCCCTTGGTAATTCTAGTAAGATGTCTACTTTGTGATTTGTTTTTCAGATGTAGTGTTTGGGCTATCATGTCTTATATTTTACTAAATTTTATTGCACATTACCCATATAGCTTTGTTTTGGCAACACAGAGACATTAACTATAGCAGTGATGGCGAACCTTTCAGAGACCGAGTGCCCAAACTGCAACCCAAAACCTACTTATGCATTGTCGGGTGCTGGGTGGGTGTGGCCAATTGGGTGGGTGTGGCTGCAGTGGTAACAGCAGACTGGGTGGAACTAAAAAGTTCAATCAATCAATTCCAACTTTGCAAGATTTTTTTTTCGCGCGAGAAGTTGAAATTGACTGATTGATTGAACCTTTTTTTTTTGTACACAGCGGCGGACGCCTAAAGTGAAAAGGTTTTATAAAACCCAGCTGAAGGCATAGGACTGGGGTGATGGTACGCATGCCCACAGAGAGGGCTCTCAGTGCCGCCTCTGGCACCCGTGCCATAGGTTCGCCACCACTGAACTATAGTAATAAAGTAGTGTTTTTAAGAAGCGAACTAACATAATCATTCAGCAACAAAAATGCTATGTTGAATGATGATATTCTTGGAGTGTTTTTCCTGTGATACGAGGTCATCATTGATTTAACATTTCAATTGTTGAAGAAAAAAACATCCTTGGTTCTTCTAAATGACTAAATGCATTTAATTTTCTGAATGGGTAGAAATATAGAAGTATATCCTTTTCTGAGATTTCTGTACACTAGGGGAGAAAAGGATACTAAGCAATAAATAAATCAATACAAATGTACAGTAATTTGGGAAAAAAGAGAAGAAACAGAAATTGCATCTTACCTGGATGCTTACAGATGTGTAATCTATATAGAAATTAAAGTCAGTCTGATATTATGTCAGATGAAATTTTCTTTGCTGGGTAGAATCCTCTATTAGGCTATTCATTCTATTCAAACTCTAAATTTCATTCAGCTTTTAAAATTTCCTTCTTTACTCTCTTTCTCTTTTTCTTTCTCAAATTAATCTTGCTCTAGTGTCAAGTCTCATACAATTGAAACAAGTCCTCAGCCTCTAAAGATAATTTGGGGAAATATAAATGGCAGGAAAAGGGAAACAATGAAAAACTTTTTTAATTAATTTGTCTTAGCAACTTGAACCAATTTGTACAAGATTGGTTTTTCCTTCCCTGCCTACCTTTTGAATTAATTTAATTATTTTTCTCATCCATTCCACTTTGCCATATAAATAATGAAATATGTATTCTTTCTCTGTCCCTACTTCCATGGGGAGATTGCAAATATGCTGATGCATATACTCACTCAAAGTGCAAATGACCAGATACATTATGTGCATATGGACATACTATGCAAAGATTTAGCTTTTTTGAAAAGTCTGTAGTGCTGGGAAAGGTGGAAGGAAAAAAATAGATGACCAGCAGCAAATGGATAGAATCAACTACAGTATTAATAAGTGTTGCATTGGAAGATCTGGAGAGTCATGTTGGGGACAGATCATCCTAAAGATCATCTGTCTATATGGTCATCAAGAACCAACACCAACTTGATTGCACATAATCAATCAAAGGGGTAAAACAATATAATAAAAGTATTCACACTGCAAATCAATATTTTAAATGTTTGAGATAGATAGATAGATAGATAGATAGATAGATAGATAGATAGATAGATAGATAGATAGATAGATAGATAGATAGATAGATATTCATTATTACAGTCATTGACCAATTACAGAATAATTTAATGTCACAAATATTATAAAGCCCCATTTTCCAAGACTACTATAATTCAAAACTATTCTTGAATCTAAAACTTTCTGGCTTTATTTACATGGCTACCAAGCATAATAAAAAGTTGTTCTTTTGCTATTGTTGATGTTTCAGAAATATCATGTGTCCAGAAATTTGATCCATTTCATAGAGTGCTTTGTGATCATCCCTCAGTTTTATATCAACCAATTCCCTTGCATCTACAATATTTTCCCCCAACTGCTTCACACTAGGGATTTTTTAAAATCAACTACAAATTATTTCTATGAAAAGAAATTACATTGTCTAACTCTGTTTTGCAGTAAACATTGTATTTATTGAACTTGCTGCAAATTTTTTATGTACTATTTTTATGGTGGTGTACAATCAGAATAAAATAAATATATATGTTTATCCTCAATATTATTATGTATTGCAACTTTTATTTGCAGCTTACCTCTTTATTCCTTTATTACATTAAAACCAATATTTTAAAATCATTCTTTCTAATCTCTTATAGGTTATATAACATTTGTACAGTTTTGTGTTATTATTTTTAATAAGAAGAATGTTATTATGTATTTTTATCATACTAACAGTCAGTGATGTAAATGAGCATCTCATAGTCCCAGCCAGAATAAATTAAGAATGGGAGAATAAGAGATTTTTCTTTAGCAATGAAAAATCAGACTAGCCTAGATATCCTACTGGAAATAATTATAGGCATCCTATATGGTTGTCAAGGTTATCCAATTCCTATAGGTAACAAAGGTAAATCAAATCCATAAGCTTCTTCTCTATTTTGTGACAAGAGCTATACTGAGCTCTAATAATGGAAGATCAGTGCAGTCTGAATATACAGGTCATCCTTGATTTTAAGTGAGCCTGGAATTATGGCTGTAAATTGTGCTAGTTGTTTAGTAGATCACAATGTGACTACATTCAATTTTATTTGTGTGTGTTTGTGTATGTGTGTGTGTGTGTGTGTGTGTGTGTGTGTCAGCCATTAAGCAAATGTTAATAGTAGTAGTAATAACAATAACAACAACAACAATAAAGTTGGAAGGGATCTTGGATGTCATCTAGTCCAGGGTTTTTCAACCTTTTCACCCATTGTACCACTTTTAGGATATGGCAATATTCGAGTACCACCTGTTGCCTAGCAAAGTGTCAAAAACTTGATGACCAAAAAAAAAAAGTGATAAAGTACAGGTAATCCTTGACTTACAACAGTTCACTTAATGACTGTTCGAAGTTACAGTGGCACTGAAAAAGTGCCCCCCAAGACACAGCCAAGCAAGACACCCGCCTGCCCACCCAGCGGCGCTCTTCCTCCTGTTCCAGGTTTTCATTGTTATGAGCATTTCTGTTGGGGATTGGTAGCGGAGGTGGGGTGGGGGGTGTTTGGTTTTTATTCCCCCCATCTGCTGGGTGGTTGCAGTAGGTTTTTTGCACTTCACATGACTCTGGGACACTGTGACCATCGTAAATATGAATCAGTTGCCAAGCATCTGAATGTAAATCACAAGATCCTGAAGATGCTGCAAAATTCAAACTGATTGGCGCTTCTTCTGGGCTCAGCAGAAGCACCAGGATCAGCGCTGAGCTCCAGTGGAGTCTGGCGCTGATCCTGGTGCTTCTGCTGAGCCCTGACAGCCCTGCAGCTCCAGCCATCTCTCACTCAGGCTTGTGCAGTGCTGCCACCAGTTCAGCTCATTCCCCTCCCCTGCTACCATTTTTCTAAGATGGTCGCATACCATCTACCAGGTGCCAATGTACGACAGGTGGTACCCGTATCAGTGGTTGAAAAGCCCTGATCTAATCCAACCCCCTGCTCAGGCAAGAAACCCTATATAATTTCAGACAAATGGCTGTCCAATCTCTTCTTAAAAACTTCCAGTATTGGAACATTCACAGCTGCTGGAGGCAGGTTGTTCCACTGATTAATTGTTCTAACTGTCAGAAAAATTCTCCTTAGTTCTAGGTTGCTTCTCTCTTTGGTTAGTTCCATCCATTGCTTCTTTTCCTGCCTTCAGGCACTTTGGAGAATAGCTTGATTCCCTCTTCTTTGTGGAAGCCCCTGAGATATAGGAACACTGCTATCATGTCACCCCTTGTCCTTCTCTTCATTAAACTAGACACACCCAATTCCAGCAACTATTCTTTATATGTTTTAGCCTTCAGTCCTCTAATCATCTTTGTTGCTCTTCTCTGTACTCTTTCTAGAGTCTCAACATCTTTTTTATATCATGGTGACCAAAACTGGATATGGTATTCCAAGTGTGGCCTTACCAAGGCATTATAAAGTGGTATTAACACTTCACGTGATCTTGATTCTATCCCTGTGTTAATGCAGCCAGCACTGTGTTGGCTTTTTTGGCAACTGCAGCACACTGCTGCCTCATATTTAAGTGATTGTCCACTAGGATTCTGAGATCCCTCTCATGGTTGCTACTATTGAGCAAGGTACCACCTATACTAGACCTGTACATTTGATTTTTCTTGCCTTAATATAGAACCTTACCCTTTCACCATTGAATTTCATTTTGTTAGATAGCGCCCAGTGTTCAAGTCTGTTCAGATCCTCCTGTATCCTAAGCCTGTCTTCTGGAGTGTTGGCTATTCCTGCCAGCTTGGTGTCATCTGCAAATTTGATGAGTTCCCCATCTATCCCCTCGTCCAGATCGTTGATGAAGATGTTGAAGAGCACTGAGTCCAGAACACTCCCCATCCAATCAGAGCACAGCCAACTCCCCATCCAATCAGAGCACAGCCAAGCTCCTAACCAATCAGAACACACCTCCACCCAATCAGAACACAGCCAAGCTCTCAACCAATCAGTTCATACCCCCACTGGTAGTTAAAAGGAAAAAACAGCTACGATCACACATTGATCCTAGAAGCACGAAGACACCAGCCTGAAGATGACGAATGAGACTTCGTCGAAACGTCGCCAAGACACTTCCAATTTGACGCGGGAGAAAACTCGAATAACCAAAGACCTACATCCAAACACCCGCGAAAACCTCATATATATGTAGGTCTTTGGTTATTCGGGTTTTCTCCCGCGTCAAATTGGAAGTGTCTTGGTGATGTTTCAATGAAGTCTCATTCATCATCTTCAGGCTGGTGTCTTCGGTTTCGTGCTTCTAGGAGCAATGTTTCTAGAATATATACATATATATTTGCATACATTAGCAGCACAGTTGTCAGTTGTTTCTCATTTCCCTAAACCCTTTTATATCTCTTGAGTTTTATACAGAGAGACTAAATGTAAGGGCTGACACTTTTTTAAAATTGATGTGAGGATTATAATTGGTTGCAAAGAGACAAAATGTAAATAATAAATACCATAGAGGGGATGCTGCTGTCATGTTGAGTGTCCCTTCTCATAGTTCCTTATTAACAACTCTTCATTCTTTCTAAAGTTGTCTTTCCCTCACATAATCACCTCAGAATTTGGTTACAAATACTTCAATCTACATTTCCTCTTGAGACACACAGGGAACTAAACTCAACAATGTGGTTGTGTCATTATTTCTATGTATGCCCAACAGCTGTTTAGAAGAATGAGAATAATCCTTTAATTCAAGATTCTTGCTGCAAAAGAAAAACATCTTTTAAATTTTGAAAAGTACCATGAACATAGGCTGAAGTTTCTCATGTGTTGAGAGATTTATATTAATATTGACATGACTCATGTGCTCTTACATTCTTTTTGAAAGCTGAAAATTTCAAATCTTTTGTTTTATTTTGAATCTACTTCATACTAATGGCAAGTGTATCAGTTGTTATTCTGATAGAGGAGCAAAATTAGAATCCAAGCAAACTTCACTTTCTCTTATTGAAAGTCCATTTGTAAATTAAAAATTGTAGTGAAAGTTACTAGTAGTAAGATGGGTACCCCAAAAATTTGACAAATAAATAAATAATCCCGCATTAGGTATTACCTATATCTAACAATGCCCAAATTTTATGGGTCCTGTGCTTTCAAATCCATAAACATGTCAATTGGTGTTATGCCAATTTTGTAAGCTGAAGCTTGTCATGTAATTGAAAATACTAGACTCTGTTTTATTTGTAAGGAAAGATATGTGACATCCCCCAATGAATCTTTTATACTTTTCAACTCATCACTCATATTTTTATTCATATGCTTAAAAAAGACATTATACTTTCACTTTCTGTCATAGATACTAGGCCTTCACTGCCTTGGGAGGTTAAAAGACTTGTATTTTCTATTTTTAGAAGATATTTACAGTACTTGTAAGCTATTTCTCAATTAGGTGGCAAAAGGAAGGAATAGTCACCTGTTTTCCATTCTAGTGAAGGAACTGCTTGAGGACACAATAAGAGTAGCTAGAGTTGCCAAACTGACTATACAGACACGTAGATGGAAAATTGAAGTCAGTAACATCTGCCGGGAAAAAAAAAATCAACATTTGTTCTTTCTTTTATTCAGCTATCCAAAATTGTTCCAAAAATTTATTGCTTATATCATGACTGGAAAATGGAAGGAACAAATGAAGACTGTAGGAGAGAAAGGGGGAAGAGGAAGAAGGTTTTCCTTCCTATTTTTTTAGGAGATACCAGGATCAAATTCATGTCCTCTCTTTGCCTAATCCTATCAGATACACATTGAGTTTCCTTGCCCAAGACAAGGCCATCTGCAGTCCTATTTAAACCAAAAAAAGAAGCCTCCTCACCCACAACTCACAGCCAAGGCAGGCCTTATCAAGGGAATTGCAACTTAGAGAAACCCCATCCTCCATCCGTTCATGACATTCTTTCTTCTTTAACAAAGGACTTTCCCAGCTCTGTTGTCCTTCTGAAAGGCTCATTTTTAGAACCTAACCTCAGGAACTTCCTAGCTTCTCCAAGCTGGTCAAGCAATCAGATCCAGAAAATTTCCAGCCTTGTTGCTGTCAATGTGTATAAACATCGGTGCTTGCTCATAGTGTAGGTCCTTTTTTCTTGTAAAGCAGGCAATCGGTGATTATTGCAGTAAATTAGGGTTGGTCTCAGTATTCTGCTTCTTCTTCATGAATCCATGACAGATCCTAAACTCTTTCTTCTTGTTTAATTTTCTTTTCTCCAACTGTCAAATCATCAGTTTTATTCTCAGAAGGGCTTCCTAGGCTGGGCGTCCCTCAATTAAAAAAAAGTAGGCATGGAAAGGTGTTTCGTTATCAGTAAGAATGAAAATATAGCAAATTCCTCTCTTCCATCCCTTCTCAGATGTAAAAATAAAAAACGTCCAAAGAGAAACAGCCATCCTTAATAAAAGAAGTACTAATTACTTGAGATGTAACACCTTTTTCTCTAGAACCAACTGCTCTGATTGTATATTTGCTGTGGCCTTGTAGGGCCTTGTAACTTTCTTAGCTGGAGGTAAGTAAATTAGTAATGTTTTTATTAACACAGCAGCAAAGAAGCAAATGCAATCTTATATCAGAGAAAATGCCACTAGATTGAAACCTCAGGTAGAGGAAATGATTGCAGTCACTTCTTAAAGTTACAATATAGGTAGTCTTCAAATAATGACTGCAATAGAGACTAGAAGGTGGTTGTTGTGAGTCATGCCTGATTTTATGACAATTTGGCATGGTCATTAAGCAAAACACTGCAGTTGTTAAGAGAATCTCTGGTGATTAATCAAATCCAGCTTCCTCCATTGACTTTGCTTGTTGGAAATTGGCTGGGAAGATCACAAATGGTGATTGCATCAATGGGGACACTGTAACTGTTGTTAATACAGGCTGATTGCCAAGCTCCTGAATTTTGATCATGTGACCAGGAATGCTGTGATGTTTGTAAATGTGAGGACTTGTCCTAAGTCACTTTTTTCAGTGCTGCTGTAACTTCAAATGATTATTAAACAAATGGTGGTAAGTTGAGGACTACCTATACTACACCTCTCAAGATAGAAGAAGAATTTTGTAACACAGACTTTCCTGTCCTTGCCGGTGACAGTAGTTTTCCTGTGATTTGCTCTAGTCTCAGTTTTCTCTACTAGATAGGTTGGGCAGATGGCTTGTTTTTAATTTCATCACAGAGCAAGTGAAAAACAGCAACCCCATTTAATGAATAGGATTATAGCACAGAGTGAAAATCCTTTCCTACACTGTTTAATAAATCAGATTTCTTCCTATGCTTTTCTATGCCTACATATCTGTCTTGTAGTATTACAAAACAAGGATACAGGAGGCAACACTGCTATTTTTAATAATTAAAAAAAGCTTATAAAGGATGCTACTACCTTATAAAATCACAACGATATTTGCAACCAAACCTCATATATCTGTGGTGGCTTTCCCCAGAAACAGAGATACTATACGGAGAAAGGAAAATGCAGAAGAAACTTAAGTTTTGCTTTCAAGAAGAGGAGAATCATCTCAAATAATTATTGGTTTACCTCTGCTAATAAAATTAACTGTCAGGCCTGCTGGATTCCATTTGCAAAGTTTGTATTTGCCAACTGACAGAAGTGAGATAATTTAAAAAGAAAGGTAGATTCCATTTTTCCTACTTTTCATTATAGTAGGAAATAATATCTTAGACTGACCAATGTTGACCTACTAAAGGTATTGTCTTAATAAGGACTTGGGGTGCTTTTTTCATCATGGTGTAGCAGGCTTCCTTTTATTGTTTTTAATATACTTATAAATTAAGATCAGTGAATGTTACATTGTAGAACATGTAGACCAAGTTGCTACTGTTCTATGTATATATATCTTAAATTTTGTAAAATAGGGAGTTTCTCTTATTTATTTTTTTAAAAGATATTAGTGGCAGCCATTAGGGGGAAAATGATTTTTCAAGAGATAGCAATATTACAGAAGATCTTGAGATACCGTATATTCCAGCGTATAGGGCGACCCGGTGTATAAGACGACCCCCTAGTTCGACGCCGGGTCGCAAGACGATTGACGCCGAGTTGCAAGACCATCGATGCTGAGTCGCATGCCTAGAAAGTCGACTTATATGCCAGAAACTACCGGTATTTCTGGCATATAAGACAATCGACGCCGAGTTGCATGCCTATAAAGTCGTCTTATACGCCGGAAACTACGTTATTTCCGGCATATAAGACGATCGACGCCGAGTTGCATGCCTAGAAAGTCGTCTTATACACCGGAAACTACGTTATTTCCGGCATATAAGACGATCGACGCCGAGTTGCATGCCTAGAAAGTCGTCTTATACGCCGGAAACTACGTTATTTCTGGCGTATAAGACGATTGACGCCGAGTCGCATGCCTAGAAAGTCGTCTTATATGCCAGAAACTACCTTATTTCTGGCGTATAAGATGACTCGGCGTATAAGATGACCCCTGAGTTCGGAGGCTGTTTCGATGCTCTCAAAAGTCATCTTATATGCCGGAATATACGGTACATGGCTTTTTCTGATTTTTGAATGGCTTAAATAGTTTCAGACCTGTCTTTCTTGCCACAATGACAAGTAAAAGCACAGGGTAGACTAGATCCAGAAACATAGTTATTGAAATATTAAATAATTAAATTTCTGGAGAACAGTGAAAAATACATAATTGAAAACTATAATGCTTCAGAGTTTAGTTTCTACAGTCTCTTTCAATTTATGCATCATTGTAAGGTGTGTGCATAATATATATATTATAATTTGGTAGCAATTTAGATTAAAAAACACTTCAACAATGAAGGATATTAATTTTCCAATACTAGGATGCAAGTTGTGGCCCATGCCAGGGAAAAAGAGAAAGAGAGAACAGCAATTAAAATAAGCCTTAATTCTGTTGCTAAATCCATAATTGTTACAGATTATTGGTTTATTTATTTTTGCAAAATGGGATTTTCAAATGGTTTTGATAGAAATTGGGGTCTGGGTTATTATGCGGTCTTGCTCATGAAGTCATTTTAGATAATGATGGAATTTTAAAAAAAAATCAAATAAAATTTATGGCATTAGGGCTACAACTCTAATGCTTATGTGGAAGGAACATTGTTACAGTTCATTGAACTGGTTGCCTGAATGAGTATACTAAAGGTCATGCTGGAAAAATCACCCAGGAAATTAGATAGCGTATCTCATCTAAAAAGCTTTGGTTGGTCAACCTGCAGAACCAATGTCCCCAAAATAGAATTTTATTTATATACAGTAAAATTAATGATTTTAGTATTATAATAAAGACCATCAATAGACTCATCAATAGCACTGCAATCTTCATTTAAATAACAGAGAAGAAAATGAATTTCTATGTGTGTGTATATTGTCGTATTCTATAGATTCTATAGGTTGGAAATTGGTAAAAAAGAGATGACACCCAATTTGATAGCCTCCAATTAAAGTAAACAAAGGAGCAAGCATTTTATTTATTTATCAATATTTTATACCACTTATCTCCCCTACATGACTTTGGGTGGTTCACAAATAAACATGACAGTTTTGGTTATGGGGATTTGTTTTTTACGTGCTAGATATCTTTTGTTTAATATTTTTGTGGTACACTAAACCATATTTAAAGAATCTAACTTTCTTCATTCTGTTAGTTAAATACCAGCTTTCTCTCCTGGGCTAACTTCTAGGTATATTGAAATGCATCTCCCATTATTCTTGGGCAAAAAGGGTCTGGGTATTATGGCATTTAATTAGTCTGGCAATAGGCACCATTGGAAGATTTGAAGAATCAGAGTAGAGACAGATGGTTCTGGAGAAAATTTACCTATGTGGTCACTAAGAATTGACACTAACCTAATGGTACACAATCAATCAAAGCCAACAGATACAGACTTATCAAAGAAGGAAACTCTTATAATCTACATCTCTCTCCCTCCCCCAAATTTCTTTCCTGTTAAATCAGTGCTTTTTGATTGATTGTACTACTGTAGATCCCACCGTGACAATCATTTGCCATAGATAAGTCCCCTTACAGCAGCCATTTTACAAAAGAAGCCACTACATGATCTCAATGTTCAAAATAAGCTCACGTCCAAAAAGTTGGAGATTTTGTCAATTAATATGTTGCATATAAGTTAACAGCATGAAAACTGCAGTGCTTTCCTAATAATTGTCACGTTGCAGCCATGCATCTTCAGAATAGTACCTGAACATTCACTGTCTAATTACTTCTTTTGTGCAAATAGTAGCAGAAAATTAATTGGGGGATAACAAAGAAAAGATTTAGCTAAGTTATTCCAGTCCCGTTCTTCAGCAATCTTAGCTGAGATTTGGTGGCTATGCATGAATAACTATTTCACCCGAACAATAAAAATTACTATGTAAGAAGATGGAGAAGTTGACTGGACAGAAAGAGATCCAGAATAGGCCAAGATAGTGATATTATTTGCTCAGATTAAAAATAACTCAGATCTGGAGCTGGGTTTCTTTATTTTTCCTTTGATATAACTTCCTTCATGGAAAAACTAAAAGACCTCACTTATAAATAGGAATTGTTCTGATTAAATATGCCTTGAACTCTCCTATGCAGGCTTTAATTATGCATAGATTCTTACATTTGTTTTGGTATATAAGGTACTGGTTTTAATGCAAGATTTCAATGGAACAGTGTATATAAGTTAATAATATAACACTGTCACCGTCTACTCAAGAGAAAGAAAAAGAAAGAAATACAAGCACAAACTCAAATTTTAAATAGCATGCATTTCTGTATATGTGCATATATGAAATAAGTTCATGCAAAAACATTAAGATTTGGGATTAGCATATGAAAATTCCTGGAGGAACTGGCTGAGGAATTCTGGGAGTTGAAGTCCACAAATCATAAAAGGGCCAAATTTGAAGAACTGTCATAATTCAATGATATTCAAGGAAATGTATTTAAAGATACATCTCTGGGTTAGAAAAAAATGCAATGGGACTCATTGCCTGAATAAAGAATGAACTTCAATGAAAGAAATTGAGCAGGTACTCTCTCTCTCCCTCTCTCTCTCTCTCTCTCTCTCTCTCTCTCTCTCTCTCTCTATATATATATATATATATATATATATATATATATATATACACACACACACACACACACACACACACACACACACACACACACACATATGTGTGTGTGTGTGTGTGTGTGTACGCACGCATGTGTGTGTTGAATTTGGATTGCTAACAAAGAGTTAAAGGGAAGCTGGTATAGCTATTTCAAGCTCCTTAACTCTCATCAGCCAGCTACACCCTGAAGGGGTGTAGCTGGCTGATGAGAGCTAAGGAGCTTGAAATAGTTATACCAGCTTCCCTTTAACTCTTTGTTAGCAATCCAAATTTAACTCAAAAATGATTGTCGCAGTAGTGACTGCTGACTGTGGATAGCCCTAGATTGGGGCTGATACAGGCAAAAGATTTCTTCTTCCCATATTTGGGCCGAGTAGGTGTCTTATATATATATATATATATATATATATATATATATATATATATATAGAGAGAGAGAGAGAGAGAGAGAGAGAGAGAGATATAGATAGATAGATAGATAGATAGATAGATAGATATTATTAATTTTTACAGGGTTAGGGTTTTTTAAAATAACATTCTTAATATTTAGCAAACAGCATGTTGTCTGGGTTCATGTATTTAAAAACAATGAGTAATAATTAATTTCTATATTATCATAATCAATATGTTAGTTAGTTTCTGTAAAATCTCCATTTACAATTACTTTGGCTGTTTGTTTATGATAAATTGTTTGTTTATGATAAATTGTTTTGTTTTCTCCAAAATCCATTTCCTCTAGTTGCTGGAACATAAATTGCCAATTTACATTGTTGAACGCTTTCTGTGCATCAAGAATCTGTTTCCCTGGATGAATTTCATAGTACTCTAAGATATCTAGGATCATTCTTAAGTTATTTTTTATCTGTCTTTTAGGTAGAAAACTATTTTGTCTGTATATATAAATTTGGTCAGAAATTTCTTTAGTCTATGTGTCTAGAGGGACTTTGGGATCCAGTGAGAGATTCTTGGGGAAAAATCAAGACAACAATTATCTTCATAGCTATAAATAAATTCTTGATGATGAATAATTTAATTATATTGCTATAAAAGTAATCAATAATGTCAAAACATCTTACATTGACACAAGCTTTTGTTGTCCAGAATGAGCTTTGTCAAGTACACAAACTATTTAAATTACTAATCATGTATGAATTTTAAGGTCTTAAGGAGAACTTTAAACCATCCTGACATGGATTTCTGTGGGGATAACAGCTTTAGGAAGCCCCTGTTCAGGCCAGTTCATGCCACAAATCCTCCATTAGGTGATGCATTATAGAACTCACAATATCAGGATCCATACTCTAATGCCATCTAGATACAATATTCTTTTCACTGGGCTATTATTCAAAGTGGATAAATAAATAGAATGTATCAAAGAAAGCCAGTATAATTATATTCATTAATGATTTAGGATGCAGTACAATAGATCATTTAATGAAATCTTTGTCACCCCTTCTTACTTCATTTTACTTAAAATGTGATGGGATTCTTACTATCTAGGCATTATTCTTTGGCATTCTTAGACCTCTCTTTTAATAGGCATATCTCAGGCTGGAAACATTTGCCTGCTTTTCAGTAAGATGTAATTTTTTTTTATCTTTCTGTTTTTTCCCTTCTCCCTTCCTGCATGGTCTTTTCCCCACACTGAACAAAAGCAGAGACTATTATTTACCAGTATTATTTTTGCTTCAGAGGGAAATATGGTATTTTTTCAGCAAACTTTTCATGAAAGTAATATTTAGTTGGCTTTGAAAGAAAAAATTGGCAACTTTCCTGAGCATCCCTTCCTTCCTTTTCAGGTTTTCTTTTGAAATCCTTTTATTTCTGGTCATTTGCATAAATGCATGTGTGTGTTTTCAAAAAAATACTGAAGTGTCAGTTTTAGATATTTGCATTGTTAAATGCAAATATGTGTTATTATAAACTGGAAATGAAATGAGCTTCAACTCTTTTGTCATGATTGGGGCAAAAAAGGAAGAAACTGGGAGAATTCTAGTGATAGCTTAATAGCTTTGGAGCCTCAAAATGTCATATATTTTCCTCTTAAGTGAAAAGCTCTCTTTTATCAGGAGCAGATTTGTGTCTGTCCAAGACACTTTAAAACATACTGTGCTAAAGGAGATATAAATAAAGACTTTATCACGTCATCACATGAAAATAGAATTTTTGTATTACCTTGGGCCTATAAGAGTATCAATAGTTCACAAAGTGGTTTTTTAAAAATAGCTTTGTCTGAAATAGCTTCAGAGTCTGTGTATCATGAATAATGTAAGTTCTGCTACCAGAGTCACACTTTTGTGACTGCTGGCTCTGTACTTTCAGTTTCACTTGCTAGGACTCACAGAAAATCAAGAGGCACCATACTCAAGAGAGGACAAAGAAAATTGAAATTAATTAGGCATCACCCTATCAGAAATAATGTATTTCTGCCCCATGGACCTGAATATAATGGTAGTGCTATTTGGTTGGACAGGACTTCTTATGCTGATAATAATGAAGTAGCAACCAAGACCAGTAGTAGTAGTTATTATGGCAATAATAAAAAATGAGTGAGAATTTTATAGAGACAAGAAAAGAATCTTACTATCCTAGATGAGCATCATTACAATAAATGGATGAAAAAGAAAATGGCACTAAACCAACACAGAAGCAACTTCTTTGCTTTTAGTGGTAACTTTTTCTTTTTTTGCAAATCTTTTATAGAAAAAGAGAGAAAGAAAGAGAGAGATAAATATTGGATGAATATCAAAAAGGAAAGTTTAGAATAAAGGAGAGTTGCTACATTTCTGATATAATAAAGGTGCAAAAGAGATGACTCACATGCATCCTTTTGTTAAAATGCCATTATCAAAGAAATGCCATTGTAATTCAAACAGTCCCTTGAACTAACAAAAAGATAACATTTACTGTACTGACCTTTATAGTGTTGAAAGCAATGTTGTATTTATTTAATTTCATAATGCTAGAAGATATTAAGACCATGAAAATACTTACCTTGGTACTTTGTTAAGATTATCAAGCATCAGCAATTCTCTTTCTACTAATGTAAATATATTTTTTAAAGCCGGGTTCATCACATTAGTTCACAAGGTACAGTAGATAATAACACTTGTGTAACCAAAAGAAAAAGCAAAACAGATGGGAGAAGCAATTAATTCTTCAACCTTAATATTTCTGATAATATATAGATGAAACTTATTTTTATTTTATTTTTTAAAAAATATGTAGGATACCAAATTGACAAGTGATGTAACCAATGATTCTAATGAAAATGATTGGTATCATTTATGCTATTTCACTTCAGATTAAAAAATATTATACATTTTTTCCTACCCCAAGGATATGAAAAATTGGTATAGCCAATGGCAAAGATTTCTGGGAATTGTAGTTCAGCAACATTTGAATGGAGAATTATAGATTTTTACCAGCATAACATATACTTGGATGTGGAAGAGTTTAGGGATTAATCATTAATAATTCATAACCAGAGTGACTAATGTGATATAATTTTCTGGGAAAATGACTACCCGATGAATATGTAGCTCAACAAATCTTAACTGTAGAAGTCTCATAAAAGATTGGAAACCAAGGACAAGATTCTTCTCTAATTCAATTTTCAAAGCTGGCTTTCCTTAGCATAACCACCAAGCTTGCCTCTTCTGCAATATTTGTACATTATCTGATGATATTTCACACTGTGCTGGTGGATGATCTCACCCAGCTGCTTGACATAGATATTAAATAGGAATGGGATTGAGCCTTGAAGCAACCAACAAACCAGGGGTTATGGGTTGGACCTCTCTAATCCATCAATAACAACTAGAGGAAGGAAGAGAGCCAACAAAAAACAGTGTTGCCCAGTCCCAGCATCTGAAGGTAGTCATGGAGGGTTAACATCGTCAGTGATATTGGAAACCACTGAAAGATCCAGAACAAGCATGTTGACATCATCTCCATTCCATTCCTGTCAGAGATCATTTACAAGTGCAATTATTGCTATTTCAATACCATACCTAGGTCTGACAACTGACTGGGGAAATAATCCACTTCTTTCAGAGTTCTCTGGAGCTGCTTCAAGACCACCTTCTCAATGACCTAACCTAAAAAGACAAAGTTGGACACTGGATGAGAATTTCAAGCATGTTTGAATTTAGGTATGGCTTCCTGAGAATGGGTGTACTATGCCCCTTTTAAGGAATGGTGAACTTATTCCATCTCTCAAAGAATTCACTGCCACTGGGATCCAGCCACTTCCAGGTCATTCATAGACAACTAGGTGGGACATGAATCTAATATATAGAGGATTGAGCTTATAGTCCCAAGATTCCTGTTCATTTGAATTTATCAGGATTAGCAGGTTCAAAATCTTCTCAGGCAGTGAAACTGGGTTCAGTCTTGGGCACCTTCATTGGATCTGCTTCAAGGCTAGAATCCAACTGGGAGCAAATCTGAATGATTTAACACTATTAATAATGATACCTTGTTATTTTGACAGTGTTTAGTGAAAAGAAAGAATTATTCAATCAGAGGAGCTTTCCTATGAGTCTGTAAAAGTACTATTTTTCTTTTGAATCAGAAGTATACATGACTGACTGGCAAATAAGCAGGTGTGATCCTCTCAAATTGTAAATACGTGGAGCAAATCAATCTTCATGCTTATGTTTAAAGAGGGGTTAGGTGATTTCTAAGTAATCGATCCTGATTAGGAAAGCAATAATTTAAAAAAAGATTAAAAAGTAGTAAAATTGGATAAAAGCATTGAATGTTCACAAAATATTTCCAAATAGAAGGACCAGTAGTAAAATTGTCTTATCATGGGTTGGTAACTCTTGGTTAAGAACTTCCAAAGCGAACAGCCACATTAAGTTGTTGCAGCCAAAGATAGAATTCTATGTGACTTGAGAAAATTAATGGAATGGAACAGGTCATTTAGATGACTAAGTTAAACCCTCTTTTTTTCAGTGGTAGAATACAAATGAAATTCCAACAAATTACTTTCTGCCTGCAAGTGAATATCCATCTGCCATCTCTCATAGTAGAAGTCATTGTTTTTTCCAAGCAGGTACCCCTTCAATTATTATGGACTACAATTCCCAACTTTATGAATCAATATTTAGAGCATCAGGCAGGAAAAGTTGGCATATGAATTCATGGATTAAGGTCATCTTCATTTGGTAGGTATCCTACTGAACAAACAGCTGTTGAAATATTCTAGTCCAACAATTAACTGCTGCAGAGATGTTGCTTGATTACTTCCTCAAATACCTTTATCTCTATTTAACTCAGATTCAAACTCACAAGTTTTCAGTGATCTCAGCCCTGAGTTTCACATACTGGATATTGAATACTGTTGGGGCTGTCACAAATGCTTCAGCATCTGCTTCCAGGGTGTTGCCCATCCCATTTTAAATGTCAGATTTGTTTGACTTTGTCATCCAATACCTTGGAGAGAAGTTAGATGAGTGCAGTGATTTGAAACAGAGGCAACTGAGGCAGAATTTGGATGGGCAATGAAGCAATAATTTCAGGCTGATATAAATCTTCTCCCAACTTTAGGATAGGTAGACTCACAGTGGAAAAAGTCCTTAACTATGCTGGCTCTTAAGAAATTTCTAGGCCTTTTTATCATCAACTGTCATAAAAATCTCCAAAAGCATCTAGCACAGGACCCAAAATATAATAACATAGCAGATAAGCAAAATGGAAATCTAAAAATATTCTCTTTGATGGAGAGAAAAATTGTTCTAAGAAAGTAATTAGATGCTTCAAAAAGACAGCTTGTACCATGTCAATGCCTCAGGTTCATGGAACTCAGTAGGAGTTCTGCTATTTTCATCATCCATTGGAACTCTCTTACATTTTGCAATACTTCTTGCATTCTTTTTCTTTCTTTAAAAAGAGAGTGAGAATCTATGTAAAATATCTGTATATGCAGGGCTTTTTTTCTCATAGAATGCCCAGAACGAAGTTCCGGCACCTTTTTGGAATGGAACCTTGTAGGGTAGGCAAGGCGGGTTGCATGATGTGTGTGAGTTCCAGCACCTTTTTTTTTTTTTTTTAGAAAAAAGGACTGTGTATACGTAAGGTGTTTGGTGATAGCACTTAGAACCTTTCACCAATATTTGATAAGAAAACTAGTACGTAGGAAAAGAGATTTTTCTGGAGATTGAAGTTAGACTTTAGGGTTTAGTTGTACTGCAACATTATTTGCATTGCTAAATACCCCAAATTTAGTTCCTCTGCATAAGGATATAAAAAAAAGAAAGAAAAATATAAAAAGAGACATATTGAATCAAATGAATAATCCTTCTAACCCAACAAGCTGTATTACATACTAACTAGGCAATCATTTTTCTGAGTGGGCGTTCAGAACTTTTCCAGATTGGCTTGATTTGGTTTGAAAGGAAATCAGTGAAGACTTCTGGAGTACTGGATATCTTTATTTTATTTATATATAAATTTAGGGTTGTGTATAAGTTGAAAATGCAAGCATAGCACCTGATGGCTGTTTATTAAAGCAGCTGAACTTTTTTTAGGCTTTTGTGCAAGCCTGAAAAAAAAAATCATTTATTAAAGAGATTACATCTTTAAGACCCAGCGACAAAGCTTTCTTTGCTGATGGCTTGTTCAGAATTTCTGAGGGTAGGTTAGGATATGTGAATAAATGTGCTTATTTTAATAGAGCACAAAAAGGCTTCCTTTTTTTAAGGAGCTAAGCCTTATTGTGAGTTAGATGGGAACTGTGAATTGAAGGAACACATAGCATAAAATAATTTCTGTGATCTGAAGAATCTTTTAAACCTATTTTCAGTCCTAGGAATTAAATTAATTATTTATTAAAATAATAAATAATATATACATTAACTTTTTTAATGTTGTATTGATTTTCTAATTTTACATTTAAGTATTTAAAAAGCAATGTGGTGGCTGAGTTAATCGATAATTCAATGACATACAAGTATCTTTAGTACCAGTCTCAAACTACCATATTAAATAGTTCCTCTCTTTTCCCTTAGTGTTTACTGTCTCATGTTTAAACTAATACAATTCTTATCATATCAATTAAATAAAAATAACATTCTTATATTTATCAATAATTTTTAGCTTATACATATCCTGATTATTTTAACATTTTGTCTTTATAGACAATCAATATCCTAATTAGTTTTTCCCAATTTTTAGTTTCCTATTAATATTTAAATTTAACATTTAATATTTATAATTTCCAAGTTTTAAGTAACCAAAGTTTCCTTTATCACAATTCATCACAAAATCTAATATTCAGGATACACATCTTATCTTTTTGAATATATTCTATTTCTCACCATCTTACACCATCTAATTAATAATATACTGTAGTATAACATTCTTATTTTCTATTAATTTCCAAAAGTCTTAAATTTAGTAACCAAAATTTCTCTTGTTTCAAATACTTCCTCTCTTTTTCTCTTAATGTCTGCTACCTCATATTTAAGCTCATACAGTTCTTATTATATCAGCTGAGAAAAAACATGTTTATTACATTTATCAATAGATTTTTAGCTTATATATATCTTAATTACTTTTACGGTCAGCCTTTATAAACAAATCAATATTCAAATTTAACTTTTAATATTTATACTTCCAAGTTTTAAATGACCAAAGTTTTCTTTATCTCAGTTCATAACAAAATCTAGTATTCATAGTACACATCTTGTCTATTTGAGTATATTCTATTTTAATTCTCACTAATAAGTCAAAAACCCATTTTTCTTCAGCCTTACTCTAGCTTTCTTTCTTTGCCAACTTGTCTTCCATATCCATACTTTTAAGTCATCAAATAGATTTCCCTCTGTTATTATATATATATTGTTTGAGATAAAAAAGGCCATCTAGTCGCCATTTTTTTGGAAGGACTAACAAATTGTCTCTCTGTTTTTTCATCTCGACGTAGTTGTCCTGAAATGTTTATCTTCCCTGTGGTCTGTTCTTCCTGAGCCTCAGGTTTCTTCTGGTTTATATAGAAAGTCTTTTCCATTTTCAGTATTGTCAGTCCCTTTTCCAGATTTTCTATTAACTGTGTTTGTTGATCAGTTGAATCTTCTATCATAGTATTTGATTGTTCCATTTCTTCTATTATATTCTGTGTAGTTGTTTCTTTAGTTGTAATCAAAGTTTGAGTTTGTATATCTAGGCTGACATCTTGTTCTTTTCTGTAGCTTCTTATTTCATTAGTAGCTGTAAGAATAGTTTCATAAATTACTTTCAACATAAAGAGTATCTGTTCCTGATCTTCATCCATGTTCTCTTAGTGATGTATTCAATTAAAAGTTTTACAATCAGAGAATGAAAATAATTTTGTCACTTAGTATAGAACACAGCTCGGCTTCTCACAACTGATATCTGCTAAGATTGCAAAAGTCTTATCTATAGTCTGGGCTTCAAACCAAGTCTCTTATCATCATCATCATCATCATCATCATCATCATCATCAAGTTGGGACCTTGAAGGTCATCTAGTCCAACTCCCTGCTCAGGCAGGAAACCCTATACCATTTCAGACAAATGGCTGTCCAGTCTCTTCTTAAAAACTTTCAGTGTTGGAGCATTCACAACTTTTGAAGGCAAGTTGTTCCACTGGTTAATTGTTCTAACTGTCAGAAAGTTTCTCCTTAGTTCTAGGTTGCTTCTCTCGTTGATTAGTTTCCATCAGTTGCTTCTTGTTCTGCCTTCAGACACTTTGGAAAATAGCTTGATTCCCTCTTCTTTGTGGCAGCCCCTGAGATATTGGAACACTGCTATCATGTCCCCCCTTGTCCTTCTCTTCATTAAACTAGACATACCCAATTCCAGCAATCGTTCCTTATATGTTTTAGCCTCCAGTCCCCTAGACAGTAACAAGTTGTAATATCAGATTTAGCCACAAGATGTTGCCCATACTGTTTAAGATTTTTTTAAGTCCAAAATTTTTATAACCCTTTTTCCAATTTTACTTCTTTTTTTGTAAGTAAAAACCCAAATCTTCAATAAGAATAAGAAATCTTTTAGTCCTCAAATCCAGTTAGAATCAGGTTATTCTTTCAGTGTTTTAAACGTCCCTGGATAGTTAACCACCACTGTTTTTAGAAGGTGGGATGGAATTTCTCTCACCCCTCTCCACAGGGGGAAAATACTTTGGGCAGCTTATACAGGTGAAAAAAATAGTTAGGGTTGAAGAGAGGTTCAAATCTCACCCAGTCTCATCCGCGCTGCTTTATAGGTGCCTGGTGGTAAGTTTGACTTTGTCTATCTGCAGTCTAGTGACAGGCCATATTTCTATGGCTAGTCTTTCGTCCCCCAGTTTGGAGGGCTGCCCAGATTGAGCAGAAGGGCTACTGCCATCCTACAATCAAGTGGTGATACCTGTTCTATCCCAGCCTATGGCCATCCTTGTTAAAGGCATAAGGACAAAACCCCTGTAGAGAAAATAGGTTGAAGACTCAAAAGAAAACAAATCCCTTTTAATATGGGTAACAAACCTGCCAAATAGTCCAGAAACAAAAGCAGCAAAACTCAATCCAAATGAAGGAAATTGTCCACACGAATGCAAAACAGAAAAGTAGTCACCGACAATACTAACAGAACATGATCCCATGAACTACTTTTCAATGGTTGCCTTCAGCAACCAGCACCCCTTTTTATAAAGCAGTCCCAAAGCGTTGCCTCTCAGTGCCTTTTCCTCCTCCCCTGGAGTTGTCGTATTGACTGCTGCTGATATGCTCTCGCTAATTGCCAGCATCTACGAGCATCAATCATGTCCATCAGGTGTGAATCCTCCAAGTCTGACTCATTCTCCCCACACAGCTGAACTTCATCCGTAACACAACTGGAGGGGCCAGGCTCTTTATCAAACCGTGAGTCTTGTAATTCATCAGAGCCTCCCTCTGACCCTTATGGCCCTCCAAATGCCTCCTCCACCTCCTCCTCAGATTCCCCAGACTCAGCTGTTGGGAACACAGGCTGGTACAGAATCACGACAATACCCTCCTTGCTTGTCACCCCTACAGGGCGACTTTCAACCCTTTCTAGGGTCCTGCAGCGGTGCAAAATCTGATGTGGAAGATGGAGCTTGCTCTCCAGCATTCACAGCGGCCGTGACGGCAAACCAGAAGTCTACATTAACTTTTAATATGTGCATCATATATATTTCCAGATCTGGGAAATATGATCACTACAACGACCATGATAAGATATGTAAACAGAATGCCATTGATGGAATATGAGTAAATTTTGTATATTCATGGACATTTGCCAATGTACATAGTCATTGGCAAATGCTCCTTGGGGCAATAGAACTGGATGGTGTCCATGTTGTTTTCTTCAGAATTTCAGGTTCCATTTTTGACTCATGGTTTTCCTTAAACACCTTTATGGTTTTTTCCCCTTCCCATTCTTTGGCATGTCAGAACAATAACAATTTTTAAAGTTTTTGTGAATTGGATATTGAGATAAGTTAGTAAAACAGATCCTATTACTAAACCGACTGGATTTTTAAAACATCTTTCTGATAAGAGAAGGATGGCTAAATGTATGTGTTGATGAGGATGTTAATTACAATGATAATGTAATACTAAAGTAAGGTAATGTTCAAGAATAATAACATCATCACAACTGACATGTTTTATATTTCTCTTTTAAATTTAATCCGTATTTTATTATGAACCTCAACCATTGTCAGATTCTTAATGTTATTCTCTCGGAACTGTGATTCATTTTATCCCCCCCCTTTTTTTTTTAAATAGCTAAGCCTTATTGTGAGTCAGATGGGAAATGTTGAATTGAAGGAACATATAACAAATGCTGTTCTTTAGCAAATCCAGCAGGTTTAGGAACAAGGAGAAGAAACCTTTTCAGGAGCATTATAATGCAGCATGTAATTTGTTCTTGAATTTCAGGAATTAATATTCCTGAAGACAGGGTGGTGGTGTTCTTTCCCTTACCTATGCCACCTGCTCACTTCAATACTCTGAATGAGAAAACCACTGCTAATGGAAAGTTCTTAAATTACTGGCAGGACAAGAAAAATCTGTATTGAAAGGAAGGAATGTATTTTATGGGTCTATTGAACAATAGACTTGCTTTGGTTATTGTAATTATACCACCCTTGTTCAGTGTCACAGCTGCTGTGCATTATTATTCATCTGAGTACAATAAAAGAGCCCTTAAAAAAAGATTCCCTGCAATTAGCATGTTGATCAGTGTGTTCTTTACCAGCAACAACAGTTTGCTTCCTTATAACCTGGCATTTCTTAAGGAATAGAAATAAGTTAATCACGATGAGCCTTAAAGATGCTTTAAAAATCCACATAGGTGCTAGATTTGCTTTTCGTTAATGTATTAATATGTGTTTGAAATAACACCACGTACACCAAGCATTATAACTTTAACAATGTATTGATTTCAGCAAAGGTTACAAATATGATTTTATTTTGGTAATTTAAATGGCAATGTTTTCTCTTTGACTTTTCTCTTCCCTTCACCTATCTAATATTCCAGTCCTCCTTTTAGATTCCTTTTAGACTTTCGCTTTTTATATATAATGTTGTTTTATATATTTTAGCTTTTTATTGTTTTTGAGCCTTTCAATGTATTTTCGGTGCTTTTTAACTGACTATACTCTTCCTTTCTTATGCTGGTCTTTGTCCATAACAAAGATTTCATTTGAACTCTTTGACTAATTGCACTTTTTTCATCCTCTCTGCCATCTTTCATTTTGCACAAATCAATACAAGGCAAGGAGGTGAAAAAGACACAGAAATTGGATTGAACCATGCCACGCCTAGCTTTGCCATAAATCTCCACTGTCTTCAGCTAAGCCCAGTTGAATCTTCTTCCTTCTCTACAGAAAAAGCATACATATTGTATTGATTAGTAACACTGGTCTACAAATTTTGGGCAATTATTGACCTCCAAGATAAAATGTGTTAATTCTTACATATTTTGATTAGATGAATTAGAAAACAGGTGATAAAGGTACTGGATGGTTAAAGTTTTCAAGATACTTTGCAATAAAGATTTATACACAGGTGAGTATATTTGCCTACAAGGAGGGAGGTGTCTAATGATCATGATGCCTTGTAACTTCTTGACAAAGTACGACGGAACAATGAAAATGGTACCACATGGAAGTGTATAAATTTATCTTCACTTTGAGACAAAGATTATTACCTAACTATAATTTATTGTTCTTTTATTGCAAGGTACATTTGTCTTGGTCAGATCTAGGCATCATACAGTTACGTGTGATGGCTTGTGAAACTGTCATTGCCTAACATTTCCAAGAAACAGTTGTATGATATTTTCCTTCAGAAGCCAAGATGCCTCAAAATTGTGTAAACAATGCAGACAACTTCTGCTATATTTGTGGCAAGGTAATATTTGCATCTCAAAAGTACAGCAGTGGTAAAAAAGGCATACCACTTATATTTAGGATGCAAAATAGGGGATCAGGACAAGACTTTGGCCCTTCGTTGTTGTTGCATTACATGTGCAACTTATCTGTGTCATTGGCTAAACAAGAAGAAAAAGTCCATGCCTTTCACAGTCCCAATGATGTGGAGGGAACCCACCAATCATAGTAGTGACTGCTATTTTTGCATGGTTCTCCCAATTGCAAAAGGGATCTCAAGAAAGGAGAAGTGGACCGTGGAATATCCAAACATTTCATTCACACTCCATCCTGTACCCCATGGTGAGTATTTGCCAATTCCAGATCCACTAGAATCCTACTCTCTAGACTCAGATAATGATAAAGACGATGAGCAGGATGCAGCTGATCCAGGGCTGTCTATGTCAGTGGACTCAAACTTAGCCCACCTGAACCACATCTAATTTCACAGAGTGAACTAAGTGACCTGGTCAGGGATTTGGAATTGCCTAAGAGTAAGGCAGAGCTACTGGGCTTCAGATTACAACAATGGAACCTCTTGCAGAGTGATGTTAGGATCTCCATTTTCTGTGATTGCCAAAAAAATCATGGAAAATTTGCTTAGATCTATAAAGCACTTGGTGAAAACATGTCACTGAGAATTCACTTTTCACACTCACATTTCCCTTTGAACTGTGGGGCAGTGAGTGATGAGCATAGGAGAGATTCCACCAGGATATCGCAGACATGGAGAAAAGATACCAAGGGAAATGGATCTGTCCATGCTTGATGATTACTGCTGGAAACTCCCCAGAGATGATCCTATTGCAGTTCACAAGAGAAAAACCAAAAAGTGCAGTTTAGATACCGAATAAAGATGGAAGTTTGTCAGTTTTTCATGCAAAAAGCATGAAAATGTTACATAAAAACCAATAAATGAATGGAAAGTTATGTTATTGGTATCAATAAAAAGATAAATTTATGATTGATGTGGCACCATTCTCATTGTTATATCAATTTTGCAGAAAAGTTATGGAGCATAATTGCACATCCCCCTCGTAATTTTGAATTATTTTGATGCAATTTTGACCTGAAGCTGTATTTTGGAAACTGGAGCCAATTAATATTCAGGACTTAATTTTCTGTTATTAGTGACCCAATTCTGGTAAAATTTAGATACTTTCATTTCCAAGGTTTTCTCCTTGTAGACTAGTGTAATCAATGAAATATTGGTGATGGATCCTGAGTTGAAATAGAAATCAGTGAAAAGCCACTGACTATTAAGAGAAGAAAACTCTCTGCTCTTATTACAGAAACTTGTTACAGGTTACAAAGGCAGTAGATAATTTAACTTTTTTGTTAGTAAATGGCTACCAACATCTATTCTGCTAGTGAATGTTACCTACTTCCACAAAGACAATGCTGGTCACTTACTGCTGACACTACTTATTTTATTTCTATATTCTAAATTCAGTTTCAGATGTTGGCCATTCCCTAGCAACATGAGACTGTGGAAGGATACTTTTTCATTTGGGATTAGTGCATTGAATGGGTTCTTGCTACCTGAAAAGACAGATACTTATGAGCCAAAGCATTTATGACTTTAAAGATTAAGTCCAGCACTTTCAATTACATTTAGAAAACTTTTTGAAAATGAGTGCAGTGTGTACAAAAACATGGTTGGGTCAGCTTTTACTTCTTAGCATGCGAGCTGCTGCAGCCTACATCAATTGCAATTTCTGAGTTGACTTCATCATGGAAGGCACATGCAAAATGTGTGGTCTGTATTGTGGATAGGATGAGAGATCCCTGAACATACTTTAGATATGAAATACCTGTACTATGTGTTTAAGTATAGTGTGAGTATCTTATTTTTCAATATTCATCTCCATGGTTTCCCATTGATTCATTGTGCCATCAAGTCAGTATTAACTGTTAGCAACCCCATAGATTTCTCCATAATGATTTGTCCCTAATCTGGTATTTTAGATTTTCATGGTTTGTCATGCTAGAATTAAATCCCAGTAAAATTCCTCTAATGGTCATTTTTTAAATCAGGAATATGGATATCCACTTTACCATTTTATAAGAATAAAATTCACTTAATTGCAAACTGACAAAAGGTCTAGTGAATCTGAGGATGATGTAGAAAAGCAGAAGCTTCTATAAAATTGGTTAAAAATTTAGCTCTAGATTAGTGGTGGCGAATCTCTGGCACGCATGCCAGAGGCGGCACTCAGAGCCCTCTCTGTAGCACACACACGTTGCCCCAGCAGAGTTCACCAAAGTAGTGAGCACGTGGCATTTGGAAGCGACAGGGCAGGAAGTGAGCGAGCAATTGGCACTGGCCCCCTGGGGATGCCCAGGAGATGGCGAGGGATTGGCCCCAGCCATGCTCACCCAGTCTGCCATGACCATTGCAGCCACACCCACCCAGTGGACCATGCCCCCTGCCCCCCCCCCGAGGGCACCACAATGCTGATGCAACCCTGGCACCTTGTGATAAATAAGTGGGTTTTGAGTTGCAGTTTGGGCCCTCGGTCTCTAAAAGGTTTGCCATCACTGCTCTAGATAATGATCTAGTCTTGATCTAGGGTTATATCTAAACAAGATATAAGATGTCTACCTAGTTCAGCATGCCTGCCATTGATAGCATCACTTATCCAGAGTTATAGGGAGAGTCTTTCCACAGAAATGTCTGGAGATGCAGGTTTTCATACCTATAGGCCATGTGTTCAAGCCTTTGGAAATCTCTGGTATGTGTGCTTATGACTCAGATTTATTTATTTATTTATTTGCATCCTTCTGTCTGTAGTATTGTGCAGTAAAATTATCAAGGAGAAGGAAAGGAAAATTTTTAATATTTCTCAGGAGCAAATTCCCATCCTCAAAAAAGGAAAAAAAAAATGGATTCAGGAAATTACAGAACTATCAGCCTGACCTCAATACCTGGGAAGATCCTGGAAAAGATAATCAAACAACGAATCAATGAACACCTAGAGGCAAACAAAGTCATTACTAAAAGCCAACATGGGTTTGTCAAAAATAGTTCATGCCAGACAAATGTTATTGCATTCTTTGACCAAGTGACAAAATTAGTGGATCAGAGGAATGTTGTGGATGTAATTTACTTGGACTTCAGTAAGGCATTTGATAAAGTAGATCACAACCTACTACTTGATAAGATAGAAAAATGTGGGTTAGACAGAATTACCACCAGATGGATCCGTAGCTGGCTGACCGGCTGTACTCAGCGAGTGGTCCTCAATGGAACTGCATCTATATGGAGGGAAGTGTATAGTGGGGTGCCCCAGGGCTCTGTTCTGGGCCCAGTGCTCTTCAACATCTTCATCAACGATTTGGACAAAGGGATATATGGGGAACTCATCAAATTTGCGGATGACACCAAGCTGGCAGGAATAGCCAACACTCCAGAAAACAGGCTTAAGATACAGAAGGATCTGGACAGACTTGAACACTGGGCACTAACTAACAAAATGAAATTCAATGGTGAAAAAAGCAAGGTTCTACATTTAGGCAAGAAAAACCAAATGCACAAGTACAGCATAGGTGGCACTATGCTCAATAGTAGTAACTGTGAGAGGGACCTCGGAGTCCTAGTAGACAATCACTTAAATATGAGCCAGCAGTGTGATGCAGCTGCCAAAAAGGCCAACACAGTGCTAGGCTGCATTAACAGAGGGATAGAATCAAGATCACGTGAAGTATTAATACCACTCTTCAATGCCTTGGTAAGGCCACACTTGGAATACTGCATCCAGTTTTGGTCACCACGATTAAAAAAGATGTTGAGACTCTAGAAAGAGTACAGAGAAGAGCAACAAAGATGATTAGGGGACTGGAGGCTAAAACATATAAGGAACGTTTGCTAGAATTGGGTATGTCTAGTTTAACGAAGAGAAGGACAAGGGGTGACGTGATAGCAGTATTCCAATATCTCAGGGGCTGCCATAAAGAAGAGGGAATTAAGCTATTTTCCAAAGCACCTGAAGGCAGGACAAGAAGCAACGGGTGGAAACTAATCAAGGAGAGAAGCAACCTAGAACTAAGGAGAAACTTCCTGACAGTGAGAACAATTAATCAGTGGAACAGCCTGCCTCCAGAAGCAGTACATGCTCCAACACTGGAAGTTTTTAAGAAGAGACTGGACAGCCATTTGTCCGAAATGGTGTAGGTTTTCCTGCCTGAGCAGGGGGTTGGACTCGATGACCTCCAAGGTCCCTTCCAACTTTATTATTATTATTATTATTATTATTATTATTATTATTATTATTATTATTATTATTATTATTATTATTATTATTATTTTGGATCATCGCACAATCAGCCAAATGTTCAGACTGGATTTGGCATTTTGTCTACCTATCGAGTCCTTACCCAGGACCTGGGATAGGCAGATGTCGATGTTTGATGGTATTATAGATATCGTCGCAGGATGGAAGCAGTTCCTAGTAAGGCTGCCTTTTGCAATTGACTAATAGCGAATTTGTCAGTGCCAATGGTGTTCAAGTGGTGCTCCAGTTGTTTTGGTATTGCACCCAAGGAGCCTATTACTATTGGTACTACCCTTGCTTGCTTTTGCCACTGTCTTTCTATTTCTATTTGTAGGTCTTTGTATTTTGTTATCTTCTCCAGTTCTTTCTCGTCTATTCTGCTGTCTCCAGGCACTGCCACGTCCACTATCCAGACTTTTTTGTCTTTCTTATCGACAATTGTTAAGTCTGGGGTGTTATGTTGCAGGTGCTTATCTGTTTGAATTCTGAAGTCCCAGAGCAGTTTAATTTTATCATTTTCTATGACTTTCTCTATTTTATGATCCCACCAGTTTTTGCTTACAGGCAAATGATATTTTTTGCAGATCTTCCAATGCACCATTTTTGCTACTTTGTCATGCCGCTGCTTGTAGTCAGTCTGTGCAATCTTCTTGCAACAGCTTACCAAGTGGTCCACTATTTCTTCAGCTTCTTTGCATAGGCGGCACTTACTGTCTGTTGCTGTCTTTTCAATTTTGACTTTGTATGCATTTGTTCTTAAGGCTTGGTCTTGTGCAGCCAGAATTAGTCCCTCAGTCTCTTTCTTCAATTTTCCTGAGCCATTGCCAGGTTTTATTATTATTTGCTTTCCCAGCTATTTTTTTCACATATTGGCCATGTAGTGCTTTGTCTTCCCATGCCTCTATTCTGTTCTTCATTTGGTCTTTCTTGTAGGCCAGTTTGGTCTCTCCAGTAGTTACTAAGCCTTCCTGATATACTAATTTCAGTGCATCTTCATCATTGTTCTTCAGATATTCTTCCAAAGCCATTTCTTCTTCTTCAACCATCTGATGTACTTGTAGCATTCCACGCCCACCTATTTGCCTTGGTAGATAAAGTCTATCAATGTCACTGCGTGGATGCAGGGCATGATTCATTGTCATTATTTTTCTGGTCTGCCTATCCATTGCTTTTAGTTCTGCTTGAGTCCAGTCCACTATTCCAGCTGTGTCCCTAATGACTGGGATTGCCCAGGTGTTGATTGCCTTTATGGTATTTCCTCCATTGAGTTTGGATTTTAAGATCTTCTTCACTCTCTTGATGTATTCACCTCTAATCTTTTTCTTGACTTCAGTGTGCTTGATGTTGTCAGCTTGAAGGATACCCAAGTATTTGTAGTACTCTTCCTCATCCAGATTCTTAATGTTATTTTCGTGGGGCATCCTGATTCCTTCAGTTTTCACTATTTTTCCTTGTTTGATAGTAAGTGTGGTACATTTGTCCAAGCCAAACTCCATTACAATATCTTGGCTATATATACGGACAGTGTTGAACAGCGTTTCTATTTCAGATGATGTTTTTCCATACAGCTTCAGATCATCCATGTACAGGAGGTGGGATAGTCTGGCAGATGTTTTTGTTGTTTGATAGCCATGTCCTGAGTTATTCAGTATTGTTGACAGAGGAAACAGTGCAATAACAAATAGTAATGGTGATAATGAATCTCCTTGAAATATTCTCTCTTGATCTTAACCTCTCCCAGCTTCTCACCATTGATCTGCAACTGTGTCTTCCATTGTGCCATCGATCTTTGCACAAATTTTTTGATGTTTCTACTGACTCCTGTTATTTCTAGGCACTTGATTATCCAATCATGTGGCCGAGAGTCAAATGCCTTTTTGTAGTCAATCCATGCCACATTCAGGTTGGTCTTCCTTCTCTTGCAGTTTTCCAAGATCATTTTGTCTATTAGGAGTTGATCTTTTTGTCCTCTGCTATTGGGGCGGTTTCCTTTCTGCTCAGGTGGAAAGAGATTGTTTTCAACTAGATGCTGTTGCACTGCATCAGCTACTACACCAGTTAGTAATTTGAACGTTGTTGGTAAGCAGGTAATTGGCCTGTAGTTACCTGGTGTTGCCCCTTTTGCTGGATTTTTCATTATTAGGTAGGTTTTCCCAGTTGTTAGCCACTTTTCAATTTCTCCTCCTTGTAGTATATTGTTGAACTGCTTGGAAATGAGTGGGTGTATAACAGTTAGATGTTTCAAACAAAACCCATGCAGTTCATCTTCACCTGGTGCTGACCAATTTTTGATTTTCCTTGCTCTTTTTTCTACCATTTTTGTTGTTATTACTAGTTCTTTCATTTCAACTTCTGTTTTATTTGCATCCACCTCTTTTAACCAAGCCGCATCCTTGTTGTATTTCTTGGGTTATCCCATATCTGCTTCCAGAACTGCACTGTTTCTTCCTTGTCAGGTACTGACTGATTCCTTGCAGTTTCTCCATTTATGGATTGGTAGAAATGTTTCTGATTGGATTGAAATTGGAGGTTCTGCCTATAGTTTGCAATTCGAGCTTCATATCTACTGATTTTCCTGGCTATAGCTGTTATTTGTTGCTTTATTATTTCCAGTGCTTCTTTGATCTTTCTTGTTTCTAAGTGGTATTTCTTGATTAGATATTCTTTGGTCTTCTTGTTCTTCAGCTTCTTTTCTTTCATCTGTTCTAGCTTGCTTGCATGTGATCTTAACTTGCTGATCTTATTTTCTAGTCTAACCTTCCATTTTTCTGGTGCACTGTTTGTTTGTTTTTCTTTTTTGTTGATTTTGCATCCCAGGTATTCTGTTATAACTGCAGCTGTGCTGTACATTAGTTGGTTTGTTTCTTGCAGTGAATTGGTGCTTATACTTGATATTGCAGTATTTGCATCTTTTAATGCTTGTGCTAGCTGTTTCTTTGGAACAAGCTTCAATGCAGGCAGCCTTATTCTGTTGTTTTTGTGCTGTTCTAGATGCTCAGTTATTCTTTGTTTCAATTCTTTTATTTCTTTAGTTAGAGGGTTTTGTTCTTCCTGAGGAAGAGGTGCCTGGTTTCCAAATGAGAACAGTTGTATATCTCTACTGGATTCTTTCACTGCCAACTCCCCCTGGTTTGCCTCTACATTCTGAATTACTTCTGGTAAGGCTTTGATTTCTTTGCCCTGAGTAAACCTTTGCAGTTCGTCCAATTCTGTTTCTGTGAATACTTTATTTCGTGTTATAAATCGGCATTGATCTGCTAGTCTCTGTTCTGTTATTTCTGATTCTGGACGTTGTTCTTTCCAGAACTGGTGCATTCGTTTTAGATATCCTCTTCTTGTTGGACTTGATCTGTAGTAACAGATCATTATTTCTTTGTTTTCCATCACTGTGTATTATTATTATTATTATTATTATTATTATTATTATTATTATTATTATTATTTATAAGAATACGCATTTGGCAAAAGAAGCAAACAACCCTGGGCACTGATCGTTTTGCATCAAACTACTATATTTGCACTTAGATTTTCTAAGGTCACTTCAATGTTTCATTATCGTCCCAAAATATCTGAGATACATTAAGGAAGGGTGGTATTTCTATAGCTATTCAGGGAGCTTCATATCTTTGCTGGGATTTAAATTTTTATTTCCCATGTCTTCATTCAATTCTCTAATCATGGAATTACACTGCCTATATTTCACGTTTTTTTTTTTTAATTGTATTGTAAGCCCATCAGAAAATTTGTTCCTGTGCTAAATCCAAACTATATATTACCTTAAAGCACTACTTTAAAATATTTTATATTTAGCCCAGGGATGGCAACATAAACATATAAACATATGAAAAAACTCAGTCTTGA
This sequence comes from Crotalus tigris, assembly GCF_016545835.1. Taxonomy (NCBI): domain Eukaryota; kingdom Metazoa; phylum Chordata; class Lepidosauria; order Squamata; family Viperidae; genus Crotalus; species Crotalus tigris. The sequence continues at coordinate 50,873 of NW_024100545.1, read as the reverse complement.
TTTATTGCCTTCCACCATCTCACCCCATATTAGGATTGTGAACTTGATAAAGTCCTCTTAATCTAGAATAACATTTTTTAAAACAATAACCAACATAGCCCTTGTGTTGAAGATTTGAATTTAGCAGGAGTCCTGGTTAGAGGATGTGGTCCAGAATAGATGGAGAGTGCTCAACTGTATCCAATAATTAAATAACATCATGACCCATTTCTAGAGAAGATTGCATTTATTTCTTTGATTAATTTATATGACTCACTCATCAAGTGATTCTTCTAAAATGCTCATCATATATTTGTCTTGAATATCAAGTTTATGGGCTTAACATAGTTATCAATGAAGGCAGGCAAAATTCATTATATTTGAAGTAAATGTAGATTTATTAAGATATTTATAGGATATGAACTATATCTTGAAGATAGAGAGAGGAGAGGAAGTTTCCCTTATCTCTTAAACCTAGAAATTCACTTAACCCTCAATAGACAGCTGACAAACAAATACAAACTATCTTTATTTCTATATCTAGTAGTGAAAATAGGGTAATGTATGCAAAAAAGTTGATGAAGTCTCCCACAATTGGCTGTGTCTTTTGACACAGAAGCAGAAGGCTTTGTCTTGATTCTCTTTCACCTTCAGAGTGTGCAGTATAAAGCTAGAAAATTTTCTTTTATGAAATCTGTCAAAATGATGTACCATGAAACACAGAACAGTCTATACTTACAGGCACAACATATCTTGACTTTAATGCATCACTTTTTCATTGTATTTCTCAGATATAGAAAAATGTTTTGCTTCAATACTGTGACCTTTGTGGCTAACACACCATGTAGACCTTTATATATCCTACAGAAAGAATACTGCAAAGTAAAGTTTGACAGGACCTTGCCTCTAGGTCCTGTCTTAGTGTAGAGAGATTCACATTTCCAGGCTAAGTATTCTTCAGCACTTAGATTATTGAATGCCTCAGTAATGGGATTCAAAAGATGGCAGGAATTTATGTGTAAGATTTATATACTGAGTGACCATCAGTGTTACACTGTGGCCTGAGGTAAATTATTGTTTGGGTTCGGTGCCAGCTCACAGTGAGTGCAATCTGGAAATGAAAATGTCCTACAGAATTTGAGATCCTTGCTGTCAGCTATGTGAGGAAACATTCTTGTTTGCAATTTGCCATTTTCTAACTGGCAATGAGAACTCTTAAATTTGCTTATCATGATCAGATTTGTCATTTTGAATCAATTCCATGGCCAAATGTTGTAGAACAAATGTAGAAAGACATCTTATTTCAACATCATATGATAATTTACATTTTCATTACACTGAAAAGTCTTTAATGGAAATCACAATCAAGTTATGCCTACAGTAATCAGTTCCTAATGGCAAGATTCTCCAGGCTCAGAAAGAAAGGAATTGCCTGAAATTATAAAAAAGTCCAAACCTGATAAGATGTTGATAATCCTACCTGGAGATCTTGCAAGAATAGCCACATCTTAGGCAACATATCATGAAAGTGTGTCAATTTCAGCAAAAATTTAATGGGGCAAGGAATGCCACTCTGGGACATGATGTACTTTGTCACCCATGGAAGTTGTATTGCCAATTCTGAACTACTAAAAAGAGGTTGTATCAAAAGTTTTGATGTTGCTGGTAGTAGAATGTTAAGTCCTTCATTCGATAGCGAATGAAGATCATGCATGTTACAAGTAATGGTTCTTTATTTCTCCTTCTGCTCACTACAACAACAACAGTGAGACTTGCAGGTCTCTGCTTTAGTGTCCGGATCCCCAGGCAAAAAGGCTACAGTTAATGGCGCGCTTCTGCGCCTTGCGCATGCGCACAAGGCTGGCGCCTCTCAGTCTGGTCCCGGGCAGCTTTCAGCAACCCCAGGACCATAGCAATGTTCCGAGCCTGCTTTTGCAGGCTCAGGACACAACATAGAAAGTACCTGTATTGATTAGGCCTTACTTATGATAACTAGAGTAAAGATGGCACAAAGCAGACACATATTCTATTCTTATACCCAAACTCTACCCTGTCTCATTAAGGAAGCATTTTTATTATACAGGTTGTTTTAAGTGGTTTTCAGCAGTCCATGAAAACAGCTTCACCTTGCCAGCTTGTGGGAGGAGAATGCTTTTGCCACTTTTAGTAATAGTAATATTTGTAAGTTCAAATTCTGATTTAACTACAATTTTGAATTAAAGGCATGAATGGGATTACAGGGACTGTCTCTATAAAGAAAAACTCATCCTTCCAAAGAACAATTATTAATTCAACCTATCCTATGTTTTAAGGAAACAGGTCATATGTACTTCAGACAGAAGAGTGATGAGGGTTGCTACAGTTATTCTTCATAATCCTTCATTTAGCCTCCTTATCATATTTCTCAAGTCGTCGTCCTCCTCTTCTATTTTTTACTCTTTCCTCATAGAAAAAAGTAGATGATTCAGAAAATTAATATAATTCTAATGTTTGTCTTTTTGGAGAAAAAAACATTCTCCTTTGATATACTGGATTTTTTAAATCAATAAATGAAGAAACAAGGAGATAGTCTCCATCCATTGCCCTGGTTCAAATTAGTTTCCTGTTCTTGTATAAGGAAATTAAAATCAGAAATGAAACTAGTTGTTAAAACTATAAGCATCATTTTTATTTTCGCTGTCTACAGAGTTATAGGTGTGGATTTCTTTTAAACTCTATTTTGACTTAAAAATGCAGTGCAATATGAAAATCCTAGTTCTTACTTTACAATAAAATTATCTTCACCTGACAATACTTGGCTCAAAATTGTATTTTACTAGAACTATATTTCAAAAACAGTATTTGTTTTATTGGTATTCTATATTGCTATTTGGATGCTATTTTCTTTGAAACAAGTCAAATTTGCATAGTGGTACATCAGCTTACGAGATAGGGTCATTGCTATAATGATTTCTTATTAAATTTGTAGTATTTTTAGCACTCTAATTATAATTCATGTTTTATTTTTAAAGCAATTTACAGTCTTTATTTCACAAAGGCTACAAATTACTTCAACTATCAAAATGCATTTCAATTAGAGTATAAAAATAATTATTAAAATCAGTAATGAATTTAATTCAATATTCCAGATACAGAGTAATGCACAGGACATTGGTTCTCCTATGTTTTAACATACAACACATCCATTTGTTTATTAATATATGACAAAAAGGTGTTTATTTAAGTGGAAACTATTGTGGCACATTATTTAATTGGAACATTTTTTTCCCTTAAAGGGATGTATCACACAGTGAACCTTTTAGAATGAACATGAGAAAATAGTAATTTCTTTTCAATTTATTTTAATTTATTTCATCACTCCTTCATAGAGTACAATATATTTTTCTAATGTCTTAGCAAACAGACCTTGTGCTATTTCCTGTGTCTTTTTCCCAGTTGACTCTAGTATCAAAGCCAACAAAGCTTTGGGTGAAAAACCCAAAGTTACGAAAATGTCCTTTATTGGCAGAGCAAAACCCAAGACTTTAAATAAAACAATGCAAACTAAAAGCATATAATACCTAAGGACTAGACCAGAGAAGCATCTAAAATAGGATGATTAAAAAGCTGAAGTCATCACAATTGCCCAATTGCACAAATGGAACTAAAAGTTTAAAAATAAAAGCCCTCAAAAACCTACACATGCCTGAAACAAAAATGAGATTAGATCAGAGAACCAAATTAACCCTGATTCACCTTTTTCCCCCCAATCAATATAAATGAGCTAACCCCTATTAAGGTCAGGCTTCTGCTGATGCTGTTAGTTCAAAAGTTAAATACCAGTTAAGAAAATTTCCCCCAAAAAATGGGTGAGGCAAGAAGCAATAAATCTTAATCCTCATCACATAGAAAGTAAGGACAAAGATCCAGAAGTAACTGATGTAAGATAATATTGTAGCTTGAATATGTGAATGCTCACAAGAAATAAATCTGAGTTCAATGTTGTCATCACTTTTGTGATCAAGAAAGCTAGAGGTGAAGAAGGCACCAAAAAGGACAGCCAAATGTTTAAGGGCGAGAGCAATTCCCTTTTAGCACTATAAAGTTTAGAACCAATTAAGATAAGAGGAATTCAAGGTGTATATAACTAAAAACTTGACTCTAGCAGAATTCATAGAAAATAATTAGTACAATGAAGCTTCAGTTTAATAGTTTCCTGTGTGTTGAACTTCAAATGAAATGGATAAAAATTTGACCAAAATAAGTTTCCCCTAAACAGCAGCTATTAAATTTGTGTTATTTGCAGCAATCTTTTTTATTTGCTTAATTGTGTTGATATGCTAATGACACATATGACATCATTCATATAATAACAGGTTTATGCAAATCATCATAAATACAGTAAGCTTCTTTCCCTCTCTCTTATATTATATTGTTATCAGTGCTCACAAATGATATTAATTCATATTTTCAGGAATAGCTGATCCAAAACAATCCCCTGAACAGTTTCTTAATTTTTTTCTTTATAGTGACTTGGTTGTTAAAAATCTGCAAACAGCTAAAATGAATATTAAAATATCAGCATAACACAAACCTTAAATAGTAATCTGAAGAATACCGGTAGATATTGCAGGATTCAATCTGGGTTGGTCTTCCGAGCTTTTGGATTTGTGCTGGAGCCCATCTCAGGGAACTTCTCTCTAACAGAGTGTGTGCTTTGGGCTATTCCATGTGTGGTATTTATATGGTGCCAGTTGTGTGTGGCTTTTAGGTAGATGTTGTGGAGCCATTACTGGCATTCTGATTATTGCAATTTTATAAAGTCAAAGAACAGGGAGAAAATACATCTGGCTTACCTGATAACAGGCAATTTAAGATTCAACCATGATGCCCACTATTTGTGACTGAGGCTTCTTATGGATTAAAAGGGGATAAAGTGATTAAGGATAGAAGTATAAATGGTTTACAATTTTGTTTATTTATTTGTTTATTAATTTTTTTTAATCAACATATGTTAATTTTTCCAATCAACAAAGTTGTCTGGAGTTTGTTAAGCTAATACATGTTCAATTCCTAATCCTTCATTCTTTTCTCTATCCAAGAATAAAATAAATTCCAAATTTGATAGTAGTCTGTATCTTCTTTGTCTTTCAAAATGGTTTACAATTTTGGGTGTCTGTGTACTGACTGTGGGTCATTTCCCTTCTGTCCTGCATCTGAACTTTCTGGACCTATCTGGCTGGTTGCTATGTGATACTGAATGCTGGATCCATTGGTCTAATCCAAGAGGGCTCTTTTGATCCTTAAATATTCATAGGACTGCAGCTGTAGGTGGAAATTCCTTATAATATGAATGTTGCAATCTCAGTAAATAGCACCCTTATTTCATTAAAATGTCTAATGTTCCACTATCTTAAATATTTGCCTTTCACATTTGCTATCTAAAATCTCTGTACTTACACATTGAGAGATGTTTTTAGATAGTTGCCATAGCTACAAAAAATTTTCCTACAGAGGTTCATAAAGTTGAACCTCAGCATAGATAGGGAGGGGGGAGAGAGTTGAATGTTAATAATGAGTAGGTGGTATGAACTGATTTTAATTTGTCGGATTTAAACATTCCAGACATCATTTTTACCTTCTAGTGTTTTGTTCAAAATAATTATAATCTTCATTGATTGACAAATTGCATTAAAGGTAGCTTCCCTGAAATCAAGCTGACCTCTTGATGACTTCCTGGACACATTTTGTTGGCAAGAGAAGCATTTTACTATTGCTTTATTCCAGAATGCTTTAAAAATCTCACTCAGGTCTATACCCTGGTATTCTCTGGAAATCTGCAATACAAGCATTAATTTAGCCTAACTCTGGCCCAGAGAAGACTGGCCAGATAAAGCCCTTGCACAATGAATAGAAACAATATAAACAGATAAATATTGTAGACTCTTGTTCTAAATAACAATAGATCACTGAAACACAAGTGGATAAGAATAACTTCAGTTTCTAAATGCTTAGCAAAATATAATGGAAATGAAGTAAAGTATGGTAAATTGTTTAGTTACTTAAAGTTGATTATGATCATAGATCAGAATCTGGCAAAAAATGTTTGTTTTCCCTTCAGAATGTTAATGGTGTAAGTTTCTTGACATTCACAATTCACAGGAAAATAAATTATCTGCTGAAAGTACAGTGTCTGTATTTTTCTACATCAATGCTTCTCAGTCTCAGCAACTTAAGATGTGTGGATGTCAACTCTCAGAATTCCCCATCCAGCATGGGACATTGGCTGGCCCTGTTCCAATAGTTGGAAGAGAGGCTTGACCTATTTTCCAAAGCACCAGAAGCCAAGACAAGAAGTAATGATTAGAAACTAACCAAGGAGAGAAGCAGCCTAGAATTAAGGAGACATTTCCTGACAATGAGAACAATCATTGGAACGTCTTGCCTTCAGAAATTGTCTTGCCTTCAGAAATCACTGGAGGTTTTTAAGAAGAGACTGGGCAGCCATTTGTCTGGAATGGTATAAGGTCTTCTGTTGAGTAGGGGTTGGACTGGAAGACCTCCAAGATCCTTTCAAACTCTGTTATTCTGATTCTGATATCTTTTTGTTTTAGCCTTCAAAGCCTAATAAACACTGAGATGATTGGAAAGCAATTGTTGGAGATACAGTTCCAGAACATAAACACATTCATCTTTTGTCCAGTTGACCAGCATAAGCATTACAAACAGAGACAGTGAACAAGATGTATAGATTTTGTTCAGTTCTTTATTTCTGCTCTCCTTTTCCTTGACTGAAAGATTGATATTCTTATCCCACTTCCTATAAAAAAGTAGGTAACATTCTTTCTTCTTTGCCTTTTTAAATTATGATAATGACAACAGCAAAAAATATTCAGAGATGCAGAGTTTCTCCCAGAGCATGTAACTCCCTAATAAACTTGACATAGTCCTTTGGACTTTGGACATCAAGTTCTAGAAATTCATGATGAGTTTGGTTTTACTTAATTTTGCATGCTCTGCTAAATATGCTAAACTGATAAATGAACTGGAAGAATCCATATAGAAGTTAGTCAAACATTTCCCTATAGCAGTAATTCTCAGTCTTGGCAACTTTAAGAAAAGTGGACTTCAGCTCCCAGAATTCCACAACCAGCATGCTAGCCAAGGAAATCTGGGAGCTGAAGTTCACAAGTTTTAAAGTTGCCAAGGTTGAGAAAATGTTCTACAGGAATTGCATATGTTATTGTGTTTGTAATAGCATTATAATACCCATTAGCCTATAAAATGCACAATAAAATCAAAGACATAATAAAAAGTAAACAAAACAAAAATAGATTTTATTTATTTTTTACTATAAATTTTGTTTATTAGAATTTATAACTGTCCAATAGCCAAAGCTTTCTGGGCAGTTTATAATCAAACACATTAAAATGTGATCTGAATAAGCATATACACTAAAATCAAATTTTTAAAAATGTATACAAGGGAGAAGTAGTGCAAGCCATTCAAAAAACTAAGAACTAAAGTAATTAAAAGTGAACTAAAAAGCCTGGGAAAATAAAATGTTTTTTTTTATCTGACACTACGTGCTAGTCAAATGCCTGAGTGGTTTAGAATAAAGCATACTAAGAAAAAATACAATTTGAACAAAAACATGTAAAACAAAATGCTAAATTAAAACACCATATAAAGTAGGCAGATGCAAAGTGGTCATTCAAACACCATTAAAATACAATGGAAAGGCAGGAAAAAAACCCTGGGAAAATGAAAACATTTTCACTTGTCACTGAAATGATGCTAATGTGAGTACCAGTTAAGTCTTTCTGGGGTGACTAAATGAGGTGTTACCTCAAAAAAGCTCTGTCCCTCATAAAGGCCTCTTTCCCCTCCTTTGGTGAAGGGACCTGGAAAAGGCTTTGTTAGATGATCTTAAAGGTTGTTAAGGTACACACAAGGATAACCTGGTACTAAGCTACATAGGGTTTAAACATCAAAAGCACAACTTTAAATTTAGTCAATAAACAGACTACCTACCAGTGTAGATGGCACAGAACCTATACAACAGTTTGTGTCAATAAGACCCAGTGAACAGACTAACCACTCTTTCCTCAGCTTAATTTTCCAGGCAGCCCACCACATAAAACATATAATCCAACCAGAAAGTCACTAACAGGAATAACTGTTGCAAGGCTGTCTCTATCCAACTAAGGTCACAATCATTAAATCAATCAAGCTGCTAAAGAACACTCTATGCCATCAAGCTACCTGGGCCTGTAAACTGACTCCTTCAGGTTGAGTGTGAATCTCTCTGGGACAGGCAAGGTACCACTCAACTGGACAGATGTACTATCCACAAACAGTACTTATCTGGATTGAGTCTCAGTTTATTGGCACTTACCCAGTGCATTACCTTATCTGAGTACTGGTTCAGAACACCAAGACCTCAACCATTAGATGAAAAGGAGCAGTAGACAAAAGAGGGTATCATGTATATATTGATGACTCCTCAGCCCATATCCTCAAATAATCTCCCCCGGCAGTTTTGTGTAGACATTTAAGAGAATATGGAATAAAATAGAGCCATTATCCAATTACAATAAGGAGTAATCCCCCAGTACCACTTTCAGAAAACAGTCATCTAAGTAGAAGTGGAACCACTACATCAGTGCTTCCCATTTTGTATGACTTTTGTGGAAAAAGGGATGTTCTTTTGTCATCACATCCTAAAATCCACACAAGATGTCTTCTGGATAAGACTTTGATAACTGTCAATTTGATAGTTGTCACTACATTCTGGGATGACCAATTCCATAGTTTGAAAAAATATTCCTTTCTTATGAGTCCTATTCTCTTAACTTTTAGTTCTTCTGTGTACAGGTAACCCTGGACTCTAGTATTACAGGAGATAAAGATAATGCTTCCACATTTTGCATATTTTTATCTTTCTCTATTATCTCTCTCTTGTTTTTTTTTAACTCCTGGTAATAAGCCACAGCCCTAAGACTTGCTGAGAATATGACTGGTCTATCTGATAACCTAATAATATTGGTTAGATAATTTGGGGTAAACAATTTTGGTCTGATTGCAAGGCAAGACTAACACATTAAAAAGTATAATTTAATCCTGAAGTGCACCAAAGTAGAATAATCACAAGCAACCTTTCAAAAGAACCCAGATATTTCTATTCATGTTATGCTGCCAGAGAATTGTGTTGCATAAAAATCTGTAATCTTGATTAATAGCTCAGCAATGCATAAGTGGATCTTTACTATTGGTTCTGCAAACCTCCCCATTTCTCAGCAGGGAATTTACAGTATACTAATATTTGCTTTTAAAATATCTACAATGCAAGAAAATGACAGCTTTATAATAGACTAAAAATGGCAGGAGACTGAGTGAAATTTACTCCCCAAAGTCATTCTGGTGTGCCACTAAAACATTTGTTTTGGATCACTTCACAAAAAATAAAATATTATTTAGGGATATCAGTCATGCATGACTGAATCTAATAAAATGTTTTGCTTAAATTAGGAAGACGTCCATAATGGGGTGAAAAAAAAATAACTGCTGATATTGCTAGAAAAGTTTCAGCATATCAGATGGGGGGTGGGGTAGGATAATGGTAGGTAGATAAACTGAGAAATGATTAAAGATTTGAAGATACATTGGCAAAACATTCATTGATGATTCTGTTACCAGAATAGCACCAACTGCCTGGCTTTTAATAGCTGATCAAAGAGTGTCAGGTGATCAGGAAGTGCACATTGTCTTTCATGGCATATGTGCTCTGAATAGGGTCTTCCCTGAGATCCAGAGAGCTCCCACCTTGATGACATTCAGGAAGGCCTTAAAAATCTGGCTGTTCTCTTAGGCCAGTGATGGCGAACCTTTTAGAGATCGAGTGCCCAAAAACTGGCCCCACCCCTGCTCCATCCTCTGCCCCGCCCCTGCTCTGTCCTCCATCCCCTGCCCCACCTGCCCACCGGACCACTCACCATCTCCAGGGTCCGCCACAGATCGCCCAGGCAGCCCAGCAGCGCTATGGCGGCCACACCCTCTGCCTGTGCCCTGCAGCGCTATGGTGGCCACACTCTCTGCCTGCACCCTGCAGCATCAACTGCATGATGGGGTATGAGGGCAGAGTCTTGTCTACACTGCCTGTCTGCCATGTCCTTGGCTGAGCTGCTTCGTGTGGGCCACGCTCGAGGGCGACTCTCCTTCAGGGGGGCTGCTGGAGAGGAGGAGGTCATGGGGGAAGGCAAGGCTGAGGCAACGGCACATGTGCCCACAGAGAGGGCTCCAAGTGCTGCCTCTGGCACCCTTGTCATAGGTTTGACACTACTGTCTTAGGCTCTGGAGTTGGATGGTACCAAAATCAAAATAAATGAATAAACTGAAGGCATCTATCAATACCCATGTTCTTATTTCCCTCAATATTTCAAAGACAGCATTGTTCTAGGAAATTGTGAAAAATTAAAAATTGCATTGAACCTATTTATCATAATCAACACATTCTGTTGAATTAGGTTATAGACCAACCTGAGATGCAATCAGACCAACTTATGAGTATCAAAAGTCAGTCACTTTATTGTTTACCACCTGTGTTACAAGAACCTCCTTACTGCTTTTGCTAATAACCAGATAAGATTTCATGGGTCTTGGGAGAAGGCAAGCTTATGCCACTTTCGGCTGTGAAAGAACTCCAAGCTACTGTAGGCCATTGCTTAACCCCTCCTTCCAGCCTAGCTGGCAGTTTTCCAACAGTTGGGGGAGCACTAAGTCTCAGGATCATTTGAGGATCATTCTCTCCTGGAAGGGGGAAATCCAGACTTGGACTTTATATCATACACCCAACATAGGAAACCTGCTATTAAGAGAAACAGAATGTTGGATGGTGATCAGGAAGCATGGTTGGAAAGGCTGTGGATCTGAAAAGTTCAAAGCCCTCCCAATTTGCCATCACTCAAAAGCAAGAAATATTTAGATCAGCTGTTAACATCCACTAGAATAGGTCATGGAGATATGTCTCATCACTTCCACCCTACTTTGTTTCTGTACTGGTGGTTTTCTGGTAGAAAAAAAATTAAGATTATGCAGCTTGTCTTGATCCAGCCCAGAGAAAGCAGTCCTTGTTATAAACTAGATTTGCCCAACTATCTCAGATAAATGTCCTATACAAATATAGTAAGAGAATATTTGGAGCAATAGGAGGCTGAGAGGATAATATGATCTTTTATTTCTGCCACTATGGCAAACTATATACTGTAATTAGGAGACAAAACATCTATCAAGCAGTATTTTCTATTACCTTCCTGATTTTCTATTACATTAATCTGCTTCCTGGAAGCTAAGGTATAATGGCTCCAGCAATCAATATTATTGGAACAAGAATGGTGAGAAAAAGGAGATGATAAGAAAATTGTTTCTTAACCTCTTAAAATTGGAATTGTGAAACAAATATCTACCTCCTAAATGTAAGCAAAATATATATAGTCTACCATATCTTAAACTTTCAGAGGGGAGACTTAACTGTTACATGTCATGCTTCCATATATTAAAGTTTTTCCTGACTTTTTCTTGGCAAGGTTTTTCAAAAGTGGTTTGACATTGCCTTCTTTCTAGGATTGCGAGAGACTGACTAGCCAAGGTCACCCAGCTGGCTTTGTGCCCAAGGTGGGGCTAGAACTCACAATCTTCCAGTTTCTAGCCTGGTGCCTTAATCACTACACTAAACTGGCTGCTCTCTCTATTTTTACAGAATGTATATTGTGAGGGGATATTTTAAGTTACTTTGACCACCGGGAGGCACCACATGACTGGTTTCACCTTCGTTCAGGTACAGTTTTTTGCTACAGTTAAAACCTATGGTTTGGGAATTGAATTACACACCTTTGCACTTTTAGATGAGTATATACAAAATATTGGTTTTAGAAGTTGTCCAGGTCCAGATACTCAGCAGTTGCCAGAAGAGATATCTAGAAGCACTATCGGAATGGAATATACACACCACTGGGATCTGGATGATAATACATAATTTCATTATGAAAAACAGACCACAAAAGGCTAGAATGTCACAAATACCATGTAAGAAACCTTCCTGAAGCATTTTATAGAAGAGTGAATGAGGATGTATTGAAAGACAATAAAAAGACAGAAAGACATTTTTATTAGCTTTTTAAAAAAATGGCTTAAGGAAGAATGTTTATTGAAGTTTCTGTTGCTAAGCTTTGAGTATATTAATTATTAATGCCTAGATCACATTCTGAAGAATTTGGGGACAGCTATTTATAAAGTTGATTGTAAAACACAGGGACAGATTGTCATCCGGATTATTAAATTATGCAAAAAAGGAGGGGAGAGGGGCACTGTGGAGTGATATCAGGATACTTTTGCCTCTTATTAGGAGCAAATATCAAGGGTATTACTTTTTAAATCACATCTATGTAAATGCATGCAAACTTTGATTCATGAAAATAAAATTCTTTGGCTGTTTATATTTATTATGAAAATAACAACTGAAAAATAATTTCTTGGGAAAAAATAAAATGACATTGTTATGTGGAAAGAAGACAAGGAAAGGCATGCATGGTGGTCTTTCCATCCACTACTGACCTTCTTAAATTAAGTTGGAAGGTCTTACAAAGATTCTGTCTATACCTGGCTGAATGTGATTATAGACTCTTACGTATTCCACAATACTATACAATCCTGTTGTAAGTTTGACTAGCATTGGTATAAAGCACTGGGAGGTGGGATGTCAAATCTCATGAACTGAGGAGGAATGTGTGCAGGTTGGCAACATGCTGGTAGTGTAATTTCTTCTCCAAGCTGTCTTCCCAATCTGCACTACCTACTCCATGTGATCCTGTTAATTGTGTGGCAACCTCTGGCATCCTCTCTTTGCCACCATGGCACTTTGAACACCAATATGGCACTTCACTAGGACTACAGTGCTGACCCTTTTCAATAAGGCATATGATTCTCCCATTAGGAAAGAATATATGATCTGTACAAAGAAGTAATGGAATAAGATGTGTTTTAATGTAGTGAAAAGAATTGTATTATTGTGTCATTGAACTATGCTATTGGGAAATATGAAAATAAATGCTCTGCAGAATGCTGAAGTGAAAATATGCATATAGGAGAGGGACTGCTAAAAAATTGAGGATGAAAGACATTGTATACTTTGTACATAGAGAAGAAGGTAAGTAAGTCTGAAGAATGAAGTCAAAGAGAGGAAGTAATGAGAGGAAGATCACAAGAGACAAGAAAATGCAGGGAGATTTTGGAAATGAGTCAAAGGGGTCCAAAAAAGGAGCCTCCTATAGAATCAGTGGAAATTAAAAAATGAAAGTAATGAAATGATTTAAGATGAAACTAAAATGGAGAAATGCTGGAAGAAGTATTTTAAAGATGTATATGGGAATTATAATAAATATGTCAAAACCCCAAAACTGAAATGAATGCTTTAAATGTTAATATCCGAGAAGAAATTGATAAAGAAGTCATAGATGCTATTAAAATGTTGAAAAAAGGTAAGGCTGGAGATGTAGGTAGTGTAAGTTATATAAAATGAGAAAATATAAAATATGGATGTGGTTTGCTTATGAAGTGATGTATAATATGTTTAATGTTTGAGTGAAGACTACATCTGCATGTTACAAATGGAAGAATTACATTATTATTATTATTATTATTATTATTATTATTATTATTATTACTGATGATGATGATGTTGTTGTTGTTGGAAGGGACCTTGGAGGTCATCTAGTCCAACCCCCTGCCCAGGCAAGAAACCCTATACCATTTCAGACAAATGGCTGTCCAATTTCTTCTTAAAGACTTCTAGTATAGAAGCGTTCACAGCTTCTGAAGGCAGGTTGTTCCACTGATTAATTGTTCTAACTGTCAGGAAGTTTCTCCTTAGTTCTAGGTAGCTTCTCTCTTTGATTAGTTTCCATCCGTTGCTTCTTGTCCTGCCTTCAGGCACTTTGGAGAATACTTGACTCCCTCTTCTTTGTGGCAACCTCTGAGATATTGGAACACTGCTATGATGTCCCCCCTCGTCCTTTTCTTCATTACATTCTCCTTTAAAAGTAAAAAAGAGAAATGCAAGATATATAGTAGGATTAGTTCACTGTGTCTGGGGAAGTGTTTAGCAAAATTGTCTGTTGCAGAGGTTGGAAATGTGACACTGGCGATGCCAAAAATGCAATATTAACTAGGCAACATCAATTCATGGTAGTTCATGACAACAATGCAGATAAACCCTTCATATTGAAGTTCATTCCATAATCCCAAATAGGTTGTCACCTATCTGCTCTAATGCAGAGTTGAGACAGTTTCTGCTTATGGTAAATGACAGAATGACAACAGCGATTGTTGTAAATTGATGGATTGCATTTGCAACAAGATGTGTCATCTCCAAAGTCTGGTTATGGATGCATTTAATTAAAGTCATTCATGAAGATGGAAAACATTAACCCCTTAAGGAAAACTATGCCATCATCAAGAGAAGTAACAAAATTCCTAAATTTCCTTTGAACTGTTAGAATTAATTTGATCTGTTCTATCATTCTCAACATATATTTCTGGGTATTATTTATAGAAAGTTCTGGAGCAAATTAATGCATTAATGTAGCAGAGTCATGTGGAGAACAGATGAAAGTCTTAGCCCAATTATTTACAAAACTTGGTTCATATATTTATCAATGGGTCCATGCCCTAATTTGGCACAAACACTTCATGCAATTCAGAGCACTTTTTAATGTCATTTAGAGGTGGAAATTGAGACTTTCTATGAAGCACAACCAATAGTTCAATAGTTCAGGATGCTAGATAGCCAGACAGCCCCAGTTTGTCCAAAGTCTGAAAACATTTTTAAAGTGATATCTTTTGATGTTTGCTTAATGCACTAAAATATGTTAGTAAGGGAGAAGGAGTCTGAGATTCAGAAAGTGACAGGTCTGCCTGCCCACAAATGAAACTAATGCTTTCAATCACATTACAATTTCTCGTCCCAGTGCAACATCTCATGGATCATGGAAGGAACATGAAAATAAAGTTGTATTTATTGATTTACTCACTGTTTTATATTGCCCATTCTAGAAGTTCTGCTTTGCAGCTGCTACATATTTTTGATTGGCTTAAAGATTGTTCTTTCTTAAATGGAAATGATAAATTGATTAACCTTGCCTGCCTTCTATCCATGACAATAACCTTTGATTTATTTGCAAAGAAGCTTCATTATTCCTTCCTCCTATACTTTTATTTTGTGCCTACCCTTTTATTTGCCTGTCACTATTCACAAAAAGAGTATTTTGATTGATTGTGTACCATCAAGTCAGTACTGACTCTTAGAGATCACATAGATAAATTTTCTCCATGACAATCTTTCCCTAATCTGGTTTTTCAGGGCTTCCAACAGTGCATTCATCACTGAGTAATTGAGTTCACTCATCTGTTACTAGTCATCTTCTTTTTCCTTCTAAGTTACTCAGCATTAAAGCCTTTTTCAGAGACTAAGTTCCTCACATAACATGGTTTGTTTTCTTTAATATCCATGGTATTCTTAGGAGTCTTCTCTGTCACCAAACTTCAAAGCTTCCTCAAATTCCAACATCCTGTGTGAGAGGTGATGATAATGACAATATGCCATCAGATTATTTTCAGCTCCTAGCAACCACATTAATAGATTTTTTTCTAAGACAAACTATTCCTAGCATATTCTTTCAAATCTCCAATAGTGCACTCATGGCAGCTATAACTGAGTCCATCCACCTTGCTGCCCATCATTCTATTTTTCTCTTTCCTCTCACTCTTTATATAAAGTCAGAATTTAAAGGAATTTGGTTTTAAAATTCTTGAACATTTTTCTTTTAAATTTGGCATACTTCATTTCATAATGGCAATATTGTTTTCTCGTAAGTTAGGGGCAATTCAACGAATGAATTTAAAAAGCAAAATCCATGACATTGCCTATAAAGTTTTACCTACTTTGACAATTCATCCTAGTAAAAATGAAACAAGACAAAAATGCCTATTTAGTAATATTTATCCCTTGTTAGACAAAGGGATGAGATTGACGTTTCAACAGTTTTCTCAGTAATTGGAAGTGTAGGCCCTGTTATAGGGTAAGAAGACAGAGGAGGAGTGGAAAGTGGAGAAAAGAAGTCACCAGAGAGAAAGAAAAGATGGTCTCCCCCTAATGTTCAATCTTGTCTTGCCCACCATTTCCTTCTGATCCACCTATTAGTAGTATGTGATACGATTCCCAGAACAAAATTCTGAACATGCAGCCCCTTGCTTTATGTTTATGTTCATATGTTGTATTTTCAAGGAGAATGACATTTTGAATCTGATAAGTGTTTGGATTCAGTTTGTGTTTATGACTACCTGCTTATTTTCCCCTTGAAACTATTGGATGAATCTATACACTTGAAATTAATATATGTTGCTACTGAGATGGTTTTTAATGCTTTCAGTGCTCAGAGGAAATCTGAAAAACAAGGGTATTCATGATAAGGGAATATCTGGGGAGAGGAGGTAATGTAGCAACACTTCACAAATATCTCATAAGCCACCCTTGACATTAATGAAGTTACATTTCATAGGATAATAATAGGAGCAAGACATATGTCATCTGGGGCAATCTATTGTGTGTTCTTATTACATGTCCAAATTCAGACTGTCATGCTAGACACAATGCATAAGGATTTAAAATAAATGAACTTGAATTGGATTTAACAAATAACCTTCAATAGAGATCCTGAAATTGACAGTTTTTTTCCACACAATATAATGTCATAATTTGGATAACAACATTCTTCTTAGCGTGCTTTTTTGTGTGCATTATGTGCAAAAATCAGTACCTTTATTTATTGTTAATCTGGTGCATTTTTGAATACAATAATATTGATAAATGTTCAATTTAGTTGGTAATTTTATTTATCCATAGTCTGCACAGGTGTTAGATGCCATACTTGTAATTTTCCTGCATGTTCTTTGTCTCTGCACCTTACGTTGTTCAACTGTTATGCTACTCCTGACACCTGTAGACTTGTATATGTACATCATACTTACATTTTAGATGAGTGAAAATATAAATGCAACAGCCATATGGCATGCACCAACTGAATAAAAGTGGTTTCCAGACTGAGAGCAAACTGTTACAGCATATGGCTTGAATATTTTCGCAGATGCTTAGACCAGCAGAACATTTACTTTGGAAAGAGAAATAAAGTATGGAGACAGCTAGCAGACTCGATATAAATAAGTGAAATGAAGTCATCAAATGTATAAAACACTGACAGAATCAAAGTAAAGTTTTTGATAGAGGCAGTAACCAACAGTTTAAGTAAAGCATATTTTTATCCTTTCATTAGTATTTAAAAAGCTGCAAAAATGAATGTGATAAATATTTTGGTCTTAAAACCATATAAGAGATATAGGTTTAATTTGAGAGATATCCTCTATTAAAATGCACATAGACAAGCTTGAGACAACACTGTATCGGTACCCTCATCATTACACCTGAACAAGGATTCCATGAAGAAGAATTCAGTATACATGCATGTTGCCCCCATTATCATCAAACATCTATTCAAGGCATCCACACCATTTTTAAAGCCTTCTCTTCTACACCTTTTGTTTCTAACCAAGCCCAGAATCCTTCTTGCTTACCCAATAGTAACAATATTATATAGTGCAAATTTCAAGTGTGTGAAAGACTATACTTTGTTCAGAAAATGAATCATGCATGTTTCAGGACAACTAAAAACAATAATTTCTGATGTCCTTTATGTCTGATTCAGAGCAAAGTCCTTATGAATTAGATAGAGTGGGATTCATAGGGGTCAAGACATTGATATTGCCTGCATTGTTCTCAAATAAAAAAACCCAAACAAGTTGGGATAGAAACCATACAAAGAAAAAAAAAGTGTGCCTATTTGGACTGATGGGAAAGCAGGGGTGACATCCTTATGGGATATGGTGTTTCAAAAGGTTTTGTGCAGCATATATACTATTTTCCATTGTATGATCCACACATTTGTTGGCTGAATAGTCCCTCATAACTGTTCTTATTTTATAAGCTATAGGCAGACTGAAGTAACATCCATATGAGAACTGTTGTGTCCTGAGCCTGCAAATGCAGGCTCGGGACATTGCAAGGTTCCCGGGCAATTGCAAAAGCTGCCCGGGACCAGACTGAGTGGCGCCGGCCTAGCGCGCATGCGCATGGCGCAAAAGTGCTAGAAATGTTGTCATTATGTCCGGGGATTTGGGACATATAAAAGGAGGCCTGTGTGCCTTTGCTCGTTGTTGGAGTTTTGACTAAATGCAATAAAAGAGCTGTTCACTAGAAATGAGTCTTCTTCATTCGCCATCGCGTCCAGGACTTAACAAGAACCAATTTGGTTTAGTGATTAACATGCTGAATTGGAAACCAGGAGTTCTAGTCATGCTTTTGTCATGAAAATTGATTAGGTGACCTTGGGGCAGTCACTCTCTTTCAGCCCAATGCATCTTACAGAGTTGTTTTTGTGGGGAAAATTAGAAGAGGAGGAAGGAGTTTTAGGCACATTCACTATCTTGAGTTACAATATATGCAGGATGTAAACAAATAAACAAAATAAATAAATTCTATCTTCTTAATTTCAGGGATTTGTTTGGCTTTTGGGTCTGGGAATATGGGTAAAGAATTGATCTTTCTTCCCTTACCCAGAAGGCATTGTTGCAGGTATACCAATGGATCTTCCTGGACCAGTGTTTCTTAATCTTGAAAACTTTAAGACGTGCAGACTTTGACTCCCAGAATTCCCCTGCTAGCATGTAGCAGTAATTCATACAGTGGTTGCATACTGCTAAGAATCCTGTTCTCAAGTATAAAGAAGCAATGCTGAGTTCATCTCTACTCAACTTCTCTACAAACTCTATTAGATATATTAATTAATGTGGTAATTGGTATCTCTGGATATATACAACAATAATAACAACAAATTTCCACACAGATCAAAAGTTCTTTCTATACCACATGAAACCACAACTTTACCCTGCTATATTCCTTTCTTCAACACAACCCTTCTCCCTCTCCAGTCTGCATGATGTTTTGGATTTCTGGATGAAGAGTGAGCCCAGTTTAGAAAAGTCATGCACAAAAAAGTGCATCCAGGTTCAGAAACATGCCTAAAATAGAATCCATTTCATAATAATATGGAACTCAATGTAATCATTTCTTTTTACTGTTGCATTGTTCAAGAAGTATAATAAGCACATCTTTTTTTTAAAAAAAATCATTTTTGTTTGAAGAAAAAAAGCACAACTACAAAATGTTGAAACAAAAACTATTGGCTTCTGAGAGCAGATATATACCTGCCCCAAGTGCTTTTCACTCTAGCCAAACAAGATATTGTGATGTTTAAATTATGCAAACTACTTTAAACAGTCAAGTGAAAAGATGGCATATAAATAATGTAAAACATAGAAACTGAATTATTTACTTTAAAATGTAATCAGTTTTATTTGCTATTAGTGTTTAAATAGGTTTTAGCAAATAAAGGCATGCATCAGTAACTCTGAACAAACAAATGATACAGAAGGAACAAACCACAGTACAGGTAGTCCTCAACATATGACCACAATTGAGTCCGAAATTTTTATTGCTAAGTGAGACATTTGTTAAGTGAATTTTACCCCATTTTATGACTTTTTTTGTCATATTTGTTAAATGAATCGCTGCAGTTGTTAAATTAGTAAAATGGTTGTTAATTGAATCTGCCCCCCCCCCATTGACTTTGCTTGTCAGTAGGTCTCAGAACGGGATCACATGAGTCTAGGACACTGCAATCGTCATAAATGTGACTCAGTTGTCAAGCATCTGAATGTATATAATGTGGCCATGGGGATGCTACAATGGTCCTAAATGTGAAAAATGGTTATAAGTCACTTTTTTCAGTGCCATTGTAACTTTGAATGGTCATTAAATGAACTGTTGTAAGTCGAGAATTATCTGTACAATACTATAAATTCAGTTATGACCATCAAAGGGAGCTTTAAAATGGGGAAACAACAACTCAACATTTTTAAAATAACAAGTCAACTTTTCAATGATTGTTTAGGGCAGTGATTCCCCACCTTGGCAACTTTTAAGATGTGTGGACTTCAGCTCCCAGGATTCCCCAGCCAGCATAGCTGGCTGAGGAATCTGGAAGTTAAAGTCCATGCAACTTAAAATTGCTGAGATTGAGAAAAACTAGTTTAGGAAATGTATATGTGTAATATTTTGCTATGTAAGGTAGTAACATCTGGAGCCAACAACACTGCATTAGGTCATGCTTACCCTTGAAGCTATAAATACTGTAACCTTTTTAATCTCATCATCTGTCTGATGGAACAGGTCTTATGCTACTGTAGCTATTTTTTCCCCCCTTTCTTTTCTATTCCACAGCATTGATTATTCCACAGCATACACACAAATCAGACACACTGATCAGAATTGACAAATATTACTTTCTATTTTTAGCATTGTGTTAAGTCTGCTAAAAATTAAATTGCTGGATGTCAAAAGAAGAAATTAACTAGCTGTTCTACAGAAGAATTCCATCACTATAACTGCATCTGTTAAAAGCAATGAGAAGACATTAGGAATCCAGAATTAAATTATTTCTGGGTACCAAGGATCTACTTAGATCAGCTTCATTATTCCTGCTGAGTTTTAGATTAATATTTACTTTGTTGCCCTTGCTAATTATCCATCAATACACAATTCCAAAGACACACTTTTATTCCATCATAATTGAAAACTGTTGTGTTTGGATAACAGAACTATCAGCACTGTTTTTCCAGACATCAGTTTTATTGTTATCTATCATACAATGGTATGGATAAAAATAAATATTCAATTCCATTTGGCATTGTCAGTAATAACAAGAAAAAATAAATTTCAGAAACAAAGTTTTATGTGTTATTTGTTTTTATTCAGGTATGTGTATAAGGATATGGACATGTCACTGAGTTCAGGATTAATTGAAACTAACATCAGAGACACAATGATCATATGTTTTTATCCTAGAGAAAACTTTTGTCAATTTCTTCATCCTCCCATGGACATACTGAATATCTGAGGACCAGTTACCATCACAAAAAGCTGTTGGAGTTGCAAAATAGTCTTCAGGCCACAAAGCAGCTAGATGACTAAATCTAGAGGCAGGAATGGGACTCAAGAATATTTATTTATTTATTAAATTTATGAGCCTTGCTTGAAGCTCTACGGAATAACTGACCAGCCTGCTAGGATATATTAGACAGATTCAGAATTAGAGGTTCCTTATCTCTGGTTTAGTCACAAAGAACTTTTTAATGAATTCAAGTCCAAGGAAAGGTTTAAATAGAATCATGTATTTACAGAATGAAAAGGGAGGATAAGTTCTGTCCAAGAAACCGAAAGGAAGATAGTGTGTTTAAGCCTTTTCCACAGAAGAGAAAATGTTACTGCTGAGAGGACTGTCTTCCTAGCAGAGACACCAAATGAATTGAATTCCCAAAGAAACCACCTTCACTGAGGCTATAATATATTATACATTTCCAACAGATTTCAAATATAGCTTTTTCTTCCTTTTCAAAGTCTCAGATCTGCAACCACTCACTAAAGAAATTCTAGAAAGCAAGGAGAAGGAAGAGAACAATCTGGAAATTCTGACAAGGCAGGAGATTCAGCAGATATCAAGGGAGGTATTTTGGGATGCTGCTCATTGCAACTCTGGAGAATCTTCCTTAGAATACTTTTTTGCTTTGGTAGTCTAGAAATACAGAGATGTGGGGAAAATCATAATTGGAAAATAGGCCACAGTTCGTGACAATTTTGATTCATAAGATCACTTTTCTAATAAAGCTACACTTCATTCATCTGCTGTCTCTCTAAAAAGCTGACATTGTCTTCTTAAAATTAGACAGCTTCAAAGCAAATGGCAGCTTTTTTTAAGGTGCATTTTAAAAAATGATATTTGCTTTAACTCAAAATGTTATGCTGCTCCTTCAGCTCAACATAACAGAAATGAAGCAAAGCAATGAATGAATTCTTAGTGTCAATTTTTCTTGGTGTTAGCAGGGAATCTCAGCTTTGGAATCTCAGTCTTTTTGAGTTAATGCATGAAGTAAACAAGGTGACTTTCAAATTAGCAGAGGTTCTGTTTATAAAATATTATGCAAGTTTTCAAAGATACAAGTTGAAGGGGAGAAACAGGGTATTCCTATGTCATGTGGTCATAATGAGAATATTTACACCATATGATGGGAAAGCTTTGGTATACTTGTATAATGCCTCATTTCATGAGATGTACTGGTTGTCAGTTTGTTGCCAAGTGAAATTCGAGGTGCTGACTGCCACCCATAAAGTTCTACATGGCACAAGGTCTAGTTACGTGAGGGACCATCTGTCTACTGTAGTATTTGCCTGGCCAATTTGATCTGGCATGGTTGGCATGCTCTGGGTTCCATTGATTAAATAATAGCATCTATCAGGACACCAGAAATGCACCTTCTCTGTAGCAGTGCCTGCCCTCAGGAATGAGGCTTCTCCTGTGATTCAATTGCCCACACCCTCCTGGTGTTTTCAAGATGTTGAAGTTATGTAGTCACAAGAGCAACATTATGATAGCACCATAGTTGCACAAAAATCTCAGCCATCTCAGAAGAACCTGAGTAGATTTAACCTTGAATTGTTAGTTTTGGGATGAGCTGGTTGTTTGAAAACAATGTAAGATATTCTAGAACATTTTTGAAAGGATGCTTTGATTAAAAAAAATTTCAATTATATTTCTTTATGATACGAGGAAAACTGGCATTCTATTAAAATAATCAGCAGGGATATGACTGCTTTCAAGAGAATCTAATGTGTATTTTTTTTCTGTGTTCTCCTTCCACTTTTGTAATTCTCTGCTTCTTTTCATCTCCATTCATTCACTCCCTCAGCAGTCCTCTTTCATGTGTGCCCCTTCATCAACGCCTGTCTCCCTTTATGTACTGTTATTCCAGATTTAGAATTTGCTTCATCCTTTTTATGCCCTTGCCAGTACTTTCTCGGGTTGGACTCTCATTCATCTGCTTCCTCATTTTTTTTCTGTGCATTTCAATCTTTCAAATCAAAGTTTTTCTTCTCACCTTTTAGACATTATTTGCTTCAAGGGAAAAACATATTTGGATAGCATGATCACAAGATGATGCAGAGACTCCAGCTGTCACTGACAGCCTTAATAAAAAAAATGATAAAGTGGAATATATACTTACTTCCTATAAAGTGCATTCTCTTTTGTGTGTGTGTGTTTCAAAGCAAAATTTCTTTAGAATTTTATTTTATTTTTTTAAATTTTTTATTATTTTTCACCATACACCCAAACAAACTTAAAATACATAAACATAAATCTTTTCTTTTAGCAGAACAGTACTATACATTTTAAGCATTCTTTACATTTTATTTACATTTTATGTACATCAATAATTATGTCTTTTCCTTTCTCTGTTCTAGCCAATTATAACATTTATTCCAAATTTCATAAAATTCTGTCGCTTCCTTGTCTTTTAATTCTAACGTAAGTTTATTCATTTCTGCGCATTCCAAGATTTTGTACATAATCATATCATTTGTGGGAATATTTTCACTCTTCCAACATTGAGCATATGCTATACGAGCTGCAGTCAATATGTGTATAATGATATGTTGGAGTTGTTTTTCCATCTTTAAATTTATTATGCCCAAAAGAAATAGTTCTGGTTTAAAATCCATTTGTATCTCCATTGTCGCCTGTATCCAATCTCTTATTCGTTCCCAATAATTTTTTGCTTTGGGGCACAGCCACCACATGTGATAAAATGTTCCTTCTCTGATTTTATATTTCCAACACTTTGGGTCTATATTTTTAGCCAATCTCGCCAGTGTTAAATGCCATCTGTAAATCATTTTATATTGATTCTCTCTGTATGCAGTTGATAGTGTCAATTTGCAATTTATGTTCCATAATCTTTCCCATTCCTCTAAATTTATATTTCGCCCCACATTTCGTGCCCACGCTATCATTGGCCCCTTCACTATTTCTTCCTTTAACTCTATCTCTAATAGGTATTTATAAATTTTTGATAATAGTTTTCCTTCCTCACTGCCTCCATCGGCGAGAACCAATTTGGAATATTCCCATAGAGTCTTTTTTTATTATTTTTTCCCATATCCCGATCAATGCTCCTCTTATCTGATGTTGCTGGAAATACGTTGATGTTTTCTTCTGTTTCCCCCATAGAAATGCATACCAACCCGCCTGTAGATCATGTCCTTCTATCATTAGTATCCTTTCATTATCCAAGTTTATCCAGTCTTTAATCCATAATAATCCTGCCGCATAATAATAGATTTCCCATTTATGGAGTCCAAGACCACCTCTACTCTTACTGTCTTGTAATATTTTGATATTTATCCTAGCTTTTTTGCCCGCCCAAATAAATTTATTTATTATTTTATCCAATTCTTTAAAAAAATTTCTCTAATTTTATTGGAATTGTTTGAAATGAATACAATAATCTTGGTAGAATATTCATTTTAGTCAATGCAATTCCGCCTAATAATGATAATTGGAGATTACCCCAAGTCTCAAGATCTTGTTTCATTTTTAATATCAATTTTGTATAATTGTCTTCTCTTATTGAGGAATACCTTGAAGTTATCCAAATTCCTAATATTTAATCTTTTTCATTACTTGTAATCCCAAATTCTCTTCCAATTTCCTTTTTTGTTTATCGGTTAAATTTTTTGCTAACATTTTAGTCTTTTCTCTGTTAATTTTTAATCCTGCCACTATTCCAAATTTTTCTATTTCACCCATAAGAATATTTCCTCTCTCTCAATAAAGAAAACCAGGTCATCAGTGAATGCCTGTAAACTTATATTACTTTGCTTTGACCTGTACCCTTTTATTTCTTTATTTGCTCTAATTTGAACTAATAATACTTCAAGTGTCAAAATAAAAAGTACATTCTCAGTGGTTCTATTATTAGTAGAAACATTTATATAGAGTAGCTATCTCATGCCTTAAACATGGCCACTTAGTGGGCCAGTATGAGATGACTTGGATCTGCCACAGAGGCACCATCATATTCTTTGCTTTAAGAGCAAGATACCTTTGTTTTAAGAGCAAGAATCAAATTAGATATAGCCTCCTATTGGCCTCACATTTGCCATTATATATACTTGCACAAGATCATTCCCATTTTATGTAATATAACAGCTGGATTATAAGCAAATGCTGCTGGTTACCATCCACTGAAAGTTATCTTCTAGGTTGGCTTTCAGCAATTGCACATCAAGCATTATGAATTCCTATTTGTATGTCATTATTACTTTCCTGTAGATCAGGGGTTCTCAACCTTGGCAACTTTAAGACTTGTGGACTTCAACTCCCAGAATTCCTCAGCCAGCTTTGCTATAGATGTATGGACTATGTATGAGATGCTGTGCCTAGTGTTTGGGAATTCTAGAAGTCAAAATCCAACATCTCAGAGGGTACCAAAATTCAGGAGGCTGTTCTGACTATGCTGTTATAATTCTGCATACCTAACTTTGTTTTGTTTTAGCTTGACTTTACAAAAGACCTCTGACTTCTGTTTCCAAAAGAAAAGGTTGCTGGATGCCAGGCATACCCTGAGAGCAACTAATAATAATACTAATCATTTCTAGATATCTTCTGACTGGATGGTTTCCTATTTCTTTTTTCCATCCTACATTTGCTTTTTATGTGATTTTACAAGAATCTAAATTATTCCGTTTATAATCGACAATGCTTTTTCTTTGTAATGTTCTAGTCATTCTCTTGGTGCTGTAGGGACATATGCTATATTGTATACCATCTTTTTAGAAAATGTAATTTACTAGGCCTTGTGTAAATATTGAAACACTTGAAATGACATGCAATGAATTTACACTGCCCGGTTGTCATCATGTATGAGTTTTCAAACAATTTAATAGGCTGCCCTGCAAAGCTATGGATTTATATGTCAAGTCCACAGTTTTATTTGCTAACTTGTTATTAGAATTAGAAATACAAACTGTCTAGAATACACTATTGCCTAGATATATGTCATAATATATATGTCATAAGGTACGGTACCTTAGAGAGGATGTCTCTGTATACTGACCTATTTTTCCATTCTCTTACCCAGAGGCGTTTTTTCCTTATATCTGAGTAATATAATTCTTTCTCTGTCTGTTTATTGATCTCATATACTAGACTGATCTTTGTCCATGAGTTCAACAAGCTTGATAAATAAAATATTGGAAACATGGTTTTTGCACAACATCCCAGCATTAATAATTCAGGAAATAAAATCTATGTTCATTTTGAAAAATCAAAATGCTTTATTTTACCCCTACTTCATCTTAACCCACTGATCGTTGGAAGTAATTATAAAATCCCAGAATTTTTTGAGAATTCCATATATGATTTGATGCACCCCTATCCTAGAATGGAATATACCCAATCTAAAAGTAACTACTCAGCCAGTTCCTGAACCTCCTTAAGAAAAGCAATTGCTTAATTAGCTCTGTTTATTGTTTCACTTTATTTTTAATAGGTGAAACAGTTTCCTTATCCTGAACCTCCAGCTAAGCCTACCTTCCTTTTTGCTGGTTATGTCTTCACTCCTTGATTAAAAATTTGTTGCTGTCCCTTCTCAATTTTACCTGGCAGGTAGTTAGGTAAATTGCATTAGCATGCAATCAACCAACCAAGCTGTTCCACATCCCCAAATCTGGTGTGTCCAGTTTGTTTCTGTTTGCTGAAAAATTGTATGTGCTTTCCCTCAGATTTATTATCTTCATAGCTTTTGAACCAAGATGATGTTGGATAGGTATTTTGGCAGGGCACTGACTTAGGAAGACTGCTCTAGCATCTTCACCATCTTCTAGGCTAGTAATCTACAATCATCAAGTCATGGCGCATAGCACCAAAATGTCCTTTGTAAACATTTCAAACATACAAGCATGATAGTAAGAAAGAAAAGAACAACAGACAGACATTAAGAAAAAGAATGGCAGCCTTTTCTTGTTGGGTCTATTGTTCTACTATATATGTCTTAACTTTGATTACTTGCACTACTGGAAGAAGCAGTTCCTTCCTGTTGCATTTGAAAGCATAAGCATCTCATTCTTTTAATTGAGCAATTATGTCCTTTCCTCCCTCCCTCCCTCCCTCCCTCCCTCCCTCCCTTCCTTCCTTCCTTCCTCTGGATATTTCCTTTCACAATCTTACTAATCTTCACTTTCTTTTCTTTGCTCCATATTCATTCTCTGCCTTCCAGCCTTCCTTATAACACCTTATTAGAAATGAGCACATGAAGTCATTGTTTGGCTATAGAAATAATAATCATTTAGGGAGGGATCAATTCCTAGAGGCTCAGGTTAGGGTTTTTTCCAACATTTACCACCTGAGAATCTCTAATCTACTGAAGATGGAATTATAGAATGTGGTAGATTAAATCAGTGGCAGAGCAAATGTTTTTGAATGCAAATGTTTTGTCGTTGAGGTACAGTCTCTCTGTAAACTGTTGATCATCACCACTAGATTCGAAATCATTCTCCTCTAGCTTTGCATGGGTTGAACACATGAGTCTGCTCTCATGCCCACCATCTTTTGGCTTTATCCTAGGCTGCCTATTTATTACCTGTCTAATCAGTCATGTAGCATTTCTACCATGGGATACAATTTTTCTGCTTTATTGTTTTCCCTAGAGGGAGCTTTTGAAAGCCATTCTTAATCCTTGGCTGTTCTTTATGTAAATGTTATCCATAGGTAATCTCATTAAATCCCATTGTTTGCAGTATTTCTTAAAGACTTTCCAATCCCTCTCTGAAGTCAAGCTCTTCTCTGATATTTCTTCTGGAATGCTTCATTACCACCTGAAACAGAATTGAGAGCTGTGGAACAAGAGAAAAGAAAAAGATATAGCTAAGGGATGCAAATAAAAAAGCAAGTCTATAAAGAAAAAGAAGGGCTAGCTGGAAAAATCAGAATTTATTTATTAATTTATTAGAACCCCCCCTTTATTACTTTTATAAATACTCCTTCCTCTTCCTATTTTCTCTACAAGAGCAACCCCGCGAAATGGATTGATCTGAGAAAGAGTGACTGGCCCAAGGTCACTCAGACAGCTTTCATGCCTAAAGCAGGACTACAACTCATAGTCTCTTGGTTTCTATACCAGCACCCTGGTTACTAGATCAAATTGGTTCTCAGAGTTGCTGGAGGGAAAGTAATAAACAGGGTGAAATGAGAAGGAGAGCAGAACAGAAAATCTAGCAAATTTCTTGACCTTGGATGCTCTATGGAACTTTTAGAATTAGCCACTAGGCCTTTGGTGAGACTCCTGAGAACTGAAATCTGTACATCTGGAGGTGTCCTGAAGAAACAGAGAGAGATTGAGAGGAAACTGTGTTATGGGGACAAGTGCAGATGAAAGTGTAACAAACAGTGGAGTTCATAGAGAGTGTGAGGTTGAAAAAGAATTCTGGCCATGTATTAAGAACAACTTAAATTTTAATGAACATGTCTTTCTGCACAGGAAAGTGTATAGCTACAAACTATGTGGTTTATATAAATGTGTAAGGTTCTAATATTTGTTTAAAGGTAAGATCATTGAATAAAACACTATTATCTTACCTCACAGAAAAATGTGGACTGCACTCTGTACGAGATTTTATAGCAATGTCTTAACTATTCTATTTGCAGTTATTTTCTAGTTTACTTACTATTTCATCCCTACCTTCATATATATTTAATGTCTGTTTTTTTAAAACTTGTGGAGTACATGTATCCTTGGCCTGAATTATATTCTTCTGAGAAGTTCAATCTTGGCTTCAGTAAATAAAAGAATGTGCATCTGAGTTTCATTCTAGAAATCAATAGTATCATTGTGAAAATGCAAACATCAGCTGAATGTTGCAGCTGCACAAGCTTTGCTTCTTGCCAAACACAGCACTCTTCTGTCTCAAGCTTCTGGATGCTGTATTGGATCTGATGGGTTTGGGCACTCTGAGTATCACTGAAGCCTGCCACGGCAACTGTTATTTACAGTAGTGCTATTACTCCCTACTCCCCCAACTCTTTACTATGGCAGGAGCCGTGCCCCAAGAGAGGCATTTTCAGTCTGGAAAGTGCATAATTAATGGTGATAACATGGGATATATAAACATTGATGCTCTAGAGATCACTGAAGACTGCTGTGCACAAATCATGTGGACATCTGTAGCTGTTTATTAATAGGGGTTCACTCAATTCACTTCCTTTTATTTATGTTATTTATAGCCTGCCTTTCAGTAGCAGAAGTCTCCCAGGCAACTATAAGGCAAGTGAAAAAGGAATAAAAATATAAAGAATCAAAAAATCAGTACCATCACAGTCACAAAGTAACAGAATAAAACAATTAGAGGATGATCAGAAGCCATTGGTGGCAACAGAGTGGAAGCAGCCTGAATGCTTAAGGTCTTCTTAATTCTTCTACTTCAGACCATATTGTTTGTATGAAACATATACTAATTAAACACCAACCACTGAAATCTACCATCCCCATGAAGTGTGTGCAGGATAGGATCAAACATGGGAAATGGTGGTGACAACAATGCAAATGAAATTCCACCTAATTTTTATGTCACAGAGGAACTTCCGCCACACTGTCATGGACCACAACCCTGGACATCCCTGAGTATATCTGCATTTGTTTGAAATGATACAGAATATAAATAATATTAAACAGATAGAAGATCCAGACACATCCAGAAAGTTAACAGCTAGGCCATTCTCTTTTCCTCTACTTATCCACCTTCATCTTATTCAAAGTCATAATTTTTCTGAGGACCCTGCATCTATAAAGCTATGTTTCTAAGTTAAGTTCAGTTTTCCTGGAACATTCAAAGGGTATCCTTTCTGAGAGGAAAGTTCAACAATAAATTACATATGGTAGAAGTGATATGCACTTTCCAAAACTTTGGTGTCCTCTCATCATCATCATCTTACCTAATGAGAAGGAAGGACTCACTGGAGAAGGGTCTAATGCTGGGAAAGATGGAGGGCAATAGAAGAAGGGGACGACAGAGAAGGCTGGATGGAGTCACTGAAGCAGTAGGCGTCAGCTTAAATAGACTCCAGAAGATGGTAGAGGACAGGAAGACCTGGAGGAACATTGTCCATGGGGTCACGATGGGTCGGACATGATTTCACGACTAACAACAACAACATCTTACCTTCTACATTGGTATCACCATGGGCATGTATCATTTATACCAACAGGCTTTACATCATCACAATGATGACTGGGTGATGTTATAAACTATAGTTAGGAAAATCCTTA
The DNA here is from genome assembly GCF_016545835.1 of Crotalus tigris. NCBI lineage: Eukaryota > Metazoa > Chordata > Lepidosauria > Squamata > Viperidae > Crotalus > Crotalus tigris. Next base: position 20,534 of record NW_024100545.1, on the reverse strand, counting down.
CAGGTTTTCCTCGTGTATATCTGCATTTGTTTTTTTTTTCCTTTTGGTATTGTTTCTTGGATTGCAGTCCTTCCATTTCACTACCTCTCCCCCCCCCAGGTGCCCGAGCTTTCCAACATCTTTTGATCTGTGTCTCTATTAGTGATTATGAATCTGTGGGTGTATGAGAAGTAAACTCAGACAGAGTCACTTGACTGAATCCTTGCCAGTTCAAACTGAAGAAATATTTCATTTTTCTAGTCTTTAACTTTGCTGCTTCCACTGGAACCAATAAGAATGTTATTTCTCCTACTGAAATAAAATTGTCGTAGGGGAAACAGGTTTTAATTTTCCTATCCTACTCTTAAGCTAATGTGTCTTGGCATACAGTGATCAGAGGAGTTAAAATGTTGGTGCTTTGGGATCCTATCAATCAGAAGGAACAGCAAACTTGAAAAGATCTCATTACTCATTAGTTTATTGAAGTCGAGATCTTCTAAATATTGTTGTCTTTCTCTTAGGTTTAGGTTTGGCTCTAAGGCCTGTGAAAAGCAAAGAAACTTAAGTGCAAGTGTTGTGATGCCACCTGGCACTCACCAAACTGACAGCTGCTTCCAAGATAGAGCATAGGCATTCCTCTGTTTCAAGCAGGATCTTCCTGAGGGGAGCTGTGTTAAACAGGAGACAGAGATCCCACACAATGTTTCCTCTCCAGGTGGAAAAAGCTAATGTTCTTTTGGAAACTGCTGGTAATTGTCCTGCAGGAAAACAGCAAGCATAGGGTGGGGGAAGGAAAGGGAGAGCTAAAATTCTACTCCAACCTCTAGTCGAGCTACTCATTTACAAGCAGAAGAGATCATATCTTCTTTAGAGGAAGAGGAAAGCATTAGTCAATAGTTGCCCTAAGTTTATTTTGCTTTAATGTGTGAGATTTTAAGTCCATCTCTGGTTGGCCTCCATGCATGCTCAACCCTTGTGTGTTTTATGCACATTGGAACATCTTTATATGGGAAATTGTTTCTCAATAACAGCATCACTTTGGGATCTGCTCAGGCCACTAACCCAAGGCAGGAGGTAAAGCTAGGACAGCAATAGCACTTAGACTTATATACTGCTTCACAGTTCTTTATAGCTCTCTCTAAGCAGTTTATATTACAAGCTTTTAAATTCTCTTTTAAAAAAAATCTCAAAAGCACTTTTAGTCCCCAAATTTCAAAGTTATATATATGTATTGCTTCCAAATTAATCTTGTAATTTGCTCTGTTTTCCCCCAAGCAATTAATTCGTCGTGTTTTTTTTTTTCCTGAAGGAATGGGGTGGAAATTCCTCTTTCCTCTCTCCAAGGGGACAATTCTTTGCTTTGGACAGTTTTTCCCCCAGGGAAAAAATCTTAAAGTCATAAAGAGAGGATAGGGTCTCACCCAGTTCCATCCATGTTGCTCGAAAGTTGCTGGTTAATGCTTATTTTCTTCAGTTGTCAGCAGCTTCTGACTGGCCACAAGAATGTAGTCAGTCTTTGCCCCACTGGTTTGGAGGGCTTCCTTGGATCAAACAGAAGGGCCACCACCTTCTTTCAATCAATGAGGGTCCCCTCCTTCTCCGTTGCCTCTTCGGGGTGACTTTCAACTCTTTTTAGGGTTCCCAGCAGTGCAAAATCGAATGCGGAAGATAGAGCCCCATCTTCCTGCTCCCATTATGCTGTGACATCAAACCAGAAGTCGAGGAAGTTACCATTTCTATTCAGACAGAATTTGAAAATGGTTAGAGAGAGCACCTAGGATTAAAAAATAAATTTTGGAAAGATCTCTGACTTAACCATAGTCTCAGCAAAACTTCGGGGGAAAAATTGCTGTAAAATCTGGCATATGTCTTTCTTTCTCAGGCTGCTCTTTAAAAATACATTGAAAGAACTTATTTCCCTGGAGATTTATTGCTGGAGATTTATTGAGTATAATCTTGTTAGATGATTTTGCATTCCTAAACATCAGCAGAGTATTAAAAGAATCCTGAATAATAAGCAGCAGAGCATTCCACTGAAAAGTAAAATGCTCATAATGTAGTCATCATGGATGTGAGTTTAATCCAGCTATCAGTGAACACTAAGAAACATTCATTATATGAGAAGTAAAAAAAAATATTAAGAAATATTTAGGAAAGGAAAATCTCACTTCTGCCAAAATATGTCTTGAGGAAAGGGAAACACATAGCAGAGAGAAAGCAAAGAACTACCAATAGACCAGATAAGAAACAGACTCAGGAAGAGGTGTGAAGACCCTTCCATTCGTCTCATCATTGGCATGATCAAAATACATTCATGGGTGAGACTTCAACCCCTTTTGACTTCTCTTTGATTAACAGGTAAATTTATACAATGACTTTAGTAGTGTTTAATATCTTAAATACCCAAAATGGAATGTTCTCTGGTTTTCATAAAACTTCATAGATGCCTGGAACTTTTTGAAATAACAAACTTGAATTAAGGGATTACAGGGTTGTAAAATGGAGTTTTTTAAACATCTGCTGGGTTTAGATTTGATTTCAGTTCAGAGATAACTGAATTTGTCAATGGAGTTTACATTCTCATTTTTAACATTTTGACACATTTCCTCATCAGACTGTGATTTTGTATATAAAAAAATCCATGCCTGGGAGCTTCCGGTGACTAGCGACAATGATGGCGGCTACTTTGTAGCCGTCCTCCTGAGACGGTGTCAGATCCGCGGAGCACAGCGTGCATCAGCTGGCCCGCGGCTCGAAATCCCCTTCCCGGGCGAAGGGAAGGGGTAGAGACTACACGAATAGAGGTAGAACCTCTTAACCCCCCCCTGGATTTCTCTTTTGGGGGGGTAGAAAGAGTGTTCCCTCGGAGTTCGTGCTTTCTCCGCCTCTCAGCTGTCTTTGTTTCTTCGGAAACAAAGTGAAACGCCGCTACCATCTCCGCGCTTAAAGTTTTCTGGTGAGTGATTTTTAAAGCGGACAGAACTGTTTAAAGGATTTTACTTAGAGTTAGAGATTTATTCTTTTTTTATTTTTTTTAGCTTATGCTGATTCTGTTTTCTTTTGTTTTTTTGGGGGGGGGGAGAGTGAGAGTGAAAGTAAAATGGCGTTTTGAAAGTGCTTTTTTTTTCCTATTTCCGGAAAGAGAAGATGGACTTAAATAAAATGTATGTTTAGCATTGTTCTTTCTCTCTTTTAAGTTTCTTTTTCTTTTTTCTTTTAAAGTGCTTTGGAAGTTTTTCCTTTTTTTTTGCACTCTCCCTGGTCTTTTTTTAATTTTAAGGATTTTAGTATTATCTTTTTTTTTAAAGGAGAAGGAAAGAGAGAATAAGATTTTTAAAAAATGGCTTCAAAGAGACAACCAGCTTCTATAGTTTCTAAGGTGGTTTCTTCTCCTGTAATTGCAACTGTACAACAACAACTTAAAGTAATACCACCGGTGCAGCAACCTAAGGCTACACCTCCATCTTCTTCTCCCCCGCCAGGCTTGTCTGCACAAGATATTAAAGATATAATGGGAAATGCTGTGTCCCAAATCAGGGAGGAAATGAAGCAACTTCTTGAACAGAGCAAGTCTGAAAGTAAAGAGGAAATGAAGGAGGAAATGAAGGAGCTTTTAGAGCAGAACAATACTATTCTGAGGCAAGACATAGTTTCAGCTTTATCAGGATTGGCTTCTGTGGTCGTGAAGCTGGATTCCAGAGTGGAAGAAGTTGAAGAGAAAGTAGATTTCTTTGAGTATAAATTCCAAGATATGGAAAAAAAGATGGAAACTTGTCTCAGTATAGACAAATGGAATATGCTTTGAGAATCAGGGGTCTTAAAGAAGACATGAATCAAGATCTGATGGAGATGGTGATTAATGATTTAGCTGTTGTTTTGAATACAGATAAAGATGAATTACGTAGAGAAGTGGAAAAAATTTACAGAGTTAACTCTTGGATTGTGAAACAAAAGAATCTGCCAAGAGATGTGGTGATATATTTTGCCAAAAGGTCTCTGCGTAATGAGATTATACAAGCTTTTTATAATAAGAGGTTTCAGATTGCTGCCCAAAATGTCATCATTTTAAAGGAAATCCCATCTAAAATTTTAAGAAACAGAAAAGATTTTGCTTTTTTAGCTAATGAACTTAAAACAAGATTGATGCCATTCAGATGGGAGATTCCGATGGGTATTGTTTTGAGCCATGTGGGGACACGTTATAGACTTAATACGGTTGCCAAAGCTAAAGAATTTTATAATACGGTCCTGGGAGCAGGCTCATTTTCATCTATGACTCAGAAAGCTTTGGGCGGCAAAGAGGTAGAACAGCAGTCTGAAGGACTAGGTTTGACGGCTGCTGGAAAATTACAGGTGGAATGGCTGCGTCAAACAGAGGTCAAAGAGCAGAGAATGACCCGTGCAGCACATAAACGTAAGGAAAAGGAACAACAGAAGAAAGAAGCTAAAGAATCTTCTCATGAGAGTGCTTCGATGCCGGTGGGAGGAGCAAGACCCAAGAGTTTTGCAACACATTCTTCAGTGGCAGATCTTCAGGCAGTCTTCTCCAGGCTCCTGGTTGAGGGAGATGGCAAAGTTCCTGACCTGGAATGCTAACGGTCTTAATTCCCCGCAGAAAAGAAAGAAAATCTTTCATTATTTAAAGCAACATAATAATGATATTATCTGCTTGCAGGAAACTCATATTTTACTTAAAGATCAAAAATACTTAGCTAATGCTCGCTTGGGATCTCACTTTGTATCTCCTGCCCCTGGGAAAAAAGGGGGTGTGGTTATTTATGTTAAGCAAAGTCTACCAGCTTGTCTGGTAGAATCAGATCCTCAAGGAAGATATGTTATGATTGAACTTGGCTTATATGGTAAGAAAATACTTATAGTGGGATTGTACGCACCAAACCAGCAACAGGAACAATTTTATAGATTGTTACATCAGAAAATAACTTTGTTGGACTATAGGTCTGTGATATTAATGGGAGACTGGAATGGTGTTTTAGATACACAAAAGGACAAAAAAGGTTCTTCTACTTTTTTTAAACAGGCTAAATTACCTAAAGCCTGTTTTGATTTGAAAGAGGACTGGGAGTTGAGAGATTATTGGCGTGAACGTAACCAAGAGGAAAGAGACTTCACCTTTTTCTCAGATAGACATCAATTTTTTTCAAAGATTGATTTCTTCTTGATTACGACTGACTTATATAATAGGGTGAAGAATGTAAAAAATTTTCCTAGGTCATTGACGGATCATAGTCCAGTCTGGATGGAATTGGCTGCTGAAAAAGAGGAGAGGAGATCTTGGAGGGTGAATGAGAATTTATTTAAACAAGAAAAAAATGTTCAAAAATTAAAGGAATGTTTAAAGGATTATTTTGCTTTAAATATGTATAAGGGAACATCAATGTCAATGGTTTGGGATGCAGGTAAAGCCTTTATGCGTGGGATTTTGATAAAAATGAATAATGTTCATAGACAAAAGCAAATTCAGAAACGTAAAGAATTGGAAGAGGAGATTAAATTAAAAGAGAGGTCTTTGATTTCAAACCCTTCAGATGAAAAGGTTAAAGAAGCTATAAAGTTGTTAAAAACACAATTTAATATGTTGATGGCTGACCAAGCCGCAACTAACTTAATGTTTATGAAGCAAAATACATTTTGTAATGCTAATAAACCAGGGAGATGGTTGGCCTATCAATTAAGAAAGAAACAGAGACAGAGAATTATAGATAAAATAAATTATAATGGTAAATTGGTTTACCAGAAAGAGTTGATTAAGAAATCTTTCTTGGATTATTATCAGAAATTATATAAGAGCACCAATGTACAAACTTTAGATATAAACAATTATTTAAGTAAGGCTAATTTTTCTAAACTAACAGAAGATCAGAAACAAGAAATTAATGGTTTAATTACTAATGAGGAAATTGTAACAGCTATTAAGCAATTAAAATTAGGTAAAGCGCCAGGTACGGATGGCTTGACATCTATTTATTATAAAACCTTAGTAGAAGAGATGACTCAACCTTTATGCGAGCTTTTTAATAATATATTACAGGGTTTAGAGATTCCTCCGTCATGGCGCAGTGCTTTTATATCTTTGATTCCAAAAGAGGATCAAGATCTTACCTTACCAAAGAATTATAGGCCTATATCTCTCTTAAATGTGGATTATAAAATATTTGCAAAAATTTTAGCTAATAGGTTTATGAGGGTTCTGCAGCAGTTTATACATAAGGATCAATCGGGCTTTATAACTGGAAGGTATATGAAAAATAATGTTAGACAAATTATTAATTTATTAGAATATTTAGATAAGAACAACCAAATCTCTGCAGGGCTGATATTTTTAGACGCTGAAAAAGCCTTTGACCAACTGAACTGGCAGTTTATGTTAAGATTAATTAAGGAGATGAATTTTGGAGAAAAAATATTACAAGCTCTAGATGCTATATATCAAAAACAAACTGCTCAACTTATTGTTAATGGGGGTTTGTCAGAGGTTTTTACAATAGAAAAAGGTACAAGACAGGGATGTCCATTATCACCATTATTGTTTGTTCTAACATTGGAAATTTTGTTGACCAAAATTTGGGAGTCGCAAGAAATAAAAGGAATAGAAGTTAACAAAAAAGAATATAAGTTAAGAGCTTTTGCAGATGATTTGGTGGTTACTTTGTCTCAACCTACTTACTCTGTAGTAAAGTTATTACAATTGACTCATCAATACGGATGTGTCTCGGGTTTTAAAATTAATAATAATAAGACTAAAATATTACCTAAAAATATGACTAACCGTAATAAACAGACTTTGGTTAATTTAACAGATTTTGAAGTTGTTGATAAGGTAAAATATTTGGGGGTCAATTTATCTGTTTCTAATGCAAAATTGTATAAGAATAATTATGAAAAGTTGTGGATCAGGGTACAGAAGGATCTGAAGAATTGGGATAAGTTACCTTTTATGGGTAGAATTGCAGTGATTAAAATGAATGTTCTACCAAAATTTCTTTTTTTGTTTCAAATGTTACCTATTTTAAAGAATGAGCTTAACTTAAATGAATGGCAGAAAGGCATTAATAAATTTATTTGGGCAGGGAAAAAACCAAGGGTAAAGCTTAAAATTATGCAAGATTTCCGTGAGAGAGGTGGACTCAAGGTACCGAATTTGAAATTATACTATGATGCTGTGGTTTTAACATTGATTAGTGATTGGGTAAATTTAACAAATGTAGACATACTCCATCTGGAGGGTTGGGATTTACTTTTTGGATGGCATGCCTACTTAATTTTTAATAAAAAAGTGGATCGAGCTTTTAAATCACATATTATAAGGATTTCTTTACTTAGGGTTTGGAGGAAGTATTACAAGAGTGATTTTAAAATACCCTTATGGGCTATACCTTGGCATGCGATAGAGGGGATAAAGAGAGGAGTTAAAATGGATAGGGTTTCTTATACACAATTACTTAAATGGGATGGTCAGAGCTGGCAGTTAAAATCTTTGGAAGACTTAGCACATGAAAATATTACCTATTCATGGTTTCAATATAGACAAATAGTGGACAGATGGAAGATGGATTGTAATGTGGGCTGGTTCAGAGAAGATGAAAATCTTTTTAAACAAGTGAAGGATCAAAAACAAACTCACATTAAGAGGGTTTATGGGGTTCTAGTGGAATTGGATTCAGAATCTGAATTAATTAAAGACTGTATGATTAAATGGGTACAAAATTTTGGTGAGCCAATCCCACTGGATACCTGGGAAACTATCTGGGTGAGAAACGTTAAATTTACACAAGCCCAGAACTTAAGGGAGAATTTTTATAAGATGTTTTATAGATGGCACCTTGATCCACGAAAAATGTCTCTTATGTACCCTGACTTACAGCCTAAGTATTGGAGATGTGGCTGTTTGGACGCCACTTATTATCATATCTGGTGGTCGTGTAAAAATATAAAAGCTTTTTGGGTTAAGATATGGTGGAATATTCAAAGAATTTTTAGAAGGAGGGTAAAATTTACTCCGCAATTATTTTTGTTAGGTATTGTTACTGATTGTGATGCTAAGGAGGTTATATTAATGTTAAATTTGATTACAGCCACAAGGCTGTTAGTAGGGCAATATTGGAAGAAGGAATCTTTGCCTACCTTGCAAGAGTGGTTTTTTAAAGTTTCTTATCTGGCAGAAATGGCAAAGATTTCGGCTTTTTTAAAGGGGCAATCGCAAGAGAAATTTCTTGCTGTATGGGAAAAATGGATGAATTTTATACAACATAAATTGGATATAAAAAAATATTATTTAGCCTTTTTGTAACTTGTATATAATTTTTGATATTTTATAGATTGTTTTCTCTTTTTTTCTTTTTCCTGTTTCTTTTTCTCTTTCTTTCTTTTTTCTTCTTTTCTCTTTTTAAGTATTTTTTTTCTTTTTTTTTTTCCTTAACGTTTATGTTATATATATTTTATTATTAACTATTTTATAAGTTGTAAAAATTTGTTTAGGTTTCTTAAAATTTTAATTAAGCCTATATTCAGCTCTGGGAAGCTCGGGGGGGGATGGGAGGGTGGTTTGGGAGGGGTTGGGTGAGGGTTGTTTTGTTTTGTTTTTCTTGTTTGTTGTTGTTTTTTGTCGTTATTTGTAAAAACTTTTAAAAATTTTCAAAAAAAAAAAAATCCATGCCTGTTCATGTCATGTTACCTATAACACCTTTTTTATGCACAATTTCCACCTATATACATTTTTGCCAATTATTTCACAAATGTAATATGTTTCTATGCACTATTTTCAAGAACAGACATTATGGGGATGTTTTCCCCTAATTTATGCATTTTTTTCTACAGATTTTTAATTAAAGAAATGTGTCATGATATGTATGAACTCAGATAACAGCAATTACATTTGCAACTGCTGGAGAATTGTGAGTTAGGAACATTTGTATTAAAATATGAATTCAATGAGTTTCTCTCCATTTCTAACTTACACTAAAATAAAACAATTTGTTTATAAATCGCCCCCCCCCCATTTCACTGTGTGTATCTACTGAATTGCAGACAAGCCTTCTGAAATAAATTGATAATGGAATTCATGATAAAGGATTTAATTATTATTAGTAATGAATTATTACTAATAGCAACTCAAATTATTAAGTAACTCAAATTATTAAGAGCCGTTTTGGTGCAATGGTTAGAATGCAATATTGCAAGCTAATTCTGTCGACTACCAGCAGTTTGATCCTGAGTGGCTCAAGGTTGACTTCCATCTTTCCATGGTTGGTAAAATGAGGACCCAGATTGTTGAGGCCAATACGCTGACTCTGTAAACCACTTAGAGAGGGTTGTAAAATACTGTGAATCGGTATATAAGTCTAAGTGCTATTGCTATTGCTATTAATGCGTGAAGGCTATTATTAAGGAATATTCTTCAATGGCTTAAAAAAAGAAAAAAGAAAAGAAAGTTTCTTTTTCAGTGATGGTTTATTTTATTCACTATTAAATTTATGTCCCATATTTCTGTTTATATCAATACTCAGGAAACAAATACAAAGAAGAAAACATGTGATAAAGCATGCAGAACATTGCTTTTGAAATTCATCACAACTACTTTACCAGCAACATCCATAAGAGGCTTTTATAGGAAATGTTGAATAGACCAATAACTGCAATAGAATTAGAAACAGCATTGAAAAAAACAAAAAACAAACAAACAAAAAAAAAAACCAACAAATCACCAGGCCCAGATGAAATTCAGTCGAGTTTTATAAAAATACACAAGAGTCACTACAATGGATAATGTTGGAGATTTACAATGAGGTGTTGGAAGAGGCGAAGATACCGACAACTTGGACTGAAGCAATCATCACCCTCATTCCTAAGGAAGACTCAGATCTACAACAAATTCAAAATTATAGACCGATTTCTTTACTGAATACAGATTATAAGACATTTACAATAACAATAGCAGAAAGGATAAAAATTTTTGAATAACTACATTCACCCAGATCAAAATGGATTTTTACCAGGACGACAAATAAAAAATAACATGAGGATAATACTGAATACTTTAGAATTTTACGAAGTTCATCCTGAAAGACAAGCTACACTGGTTTTTCTTGATGCCCAGAAGGCATTTGATAATTTGAATTGGAATTTTATTATAACACAATTGTACTACATGGATTTTGGGACAAAATTTGGAAACATGGTTGAGAAAATATATACTAAACAAACAGCTAGGGTAATTATAAATGAGGAAATGACAGAAAAAAATGATATAACCAAAGGACTAAGACAAGGGAGCCCACTTTCCCCTCTTCTATTTATTTTATCATTAGAAATACTTCTTACAAAAATCAGAGAGGACCAAGAAATAAAGGGTTTAAAAATTAAAAAGGAAGAATATAAGGTCCAGGCCTTTGCTGATGATTTGGTATTTATTTTGGAAGATCCATTAGAAACCGGCTTTAAATTGATTCAAAAAATAGAAGAATTTGGTGAGGTAGCCAGACTTAAGATTAATAAGAATAAATCCAAATTAATAACAAAAAATCTTACAAAGGCACAAGAAAAGGAATTGGAAGATAAAACAAAGATAAGTATAACCAAGAAAATAAAATATTTAGGTATCTGGCTTACAGCAAAATGTAAGGAGGACAATTATGATAAAATACTACACCAGATAAAAAAAGATTTATAAAATTGAGAAAATTTGCAAATTTTATTTTTAGTGAGGACCGCTACGGTTAAAATGAATGTATTGCCAAAAATATTATTTCTGTTCCAGGTTATTCCAATAAAATTAGGGAAAACATTCTTTCAAGAATTAAATAAATTGATCACTAAATTTATATGGCAAAGGAAAAAACCCAGGATTAAATTAAAACTCTTGCAAGATACGAAAGATAAAGGGGGATTGGCATTACCAGAGTGGGAAATATACTACCAAGCATCGAGCTTAACTTGGCTAAAAGATTGGATGGATTTGAAAAATACTAGAAGGACATGACATGACTAACAATAGAAGGACATGACTTGCAAGCAGGGTGGCATGCATTCCTATGGGACGAAAAACATAAAATACACAGATACTTTCAAAGACACATAGTTAGAATGCATTGCTACAGACTTGGGAAAAAATAAAACAAAAACATTATATAAGAATTCCAATGTGGTTATCCCCAACAGAAGTTCTGAAATACCCAAACCTATTGGATATAAATAAGATAATTAGATACAAGGAATTAGTAAATGAACAGGGAAATTTGAAAACAAAACAAGAATTGGAAGAAGACATTGGCAGAGAGATTGATTGGTGGACATTTACACAAATTCAATCTAAATATACAGAGGACAAAAAATTATATTAAATCTAAAAAGAGCCGCAAGAATTGGATAAAATTATACATGGAACAGAAATAAAATTAATAGCAATTTATACAAATACCTATTGAGATATAAAATGGAAGACGAGGTTGTCAAAGACACAATAATTAGATGGGCAAAAAATTTCGGATATAATATAGAATTGGAGAAATGTGAAAAAATATGGGAAATAAATGTAAAATTGACTATGTCAGTGGCATTCAAGGAAAACCAGTTGAAGATGTTTTACAGATGGCATCTTCCACCAGCAAAGCTTGCCAAGATGTTCCAGAATAATTCGGCAACATGCTGGAAATGTAAAAAAGTACATGGAACATATTATCATTTATGATGGACATGCCCAGTTGCAAAAAAATACTGTTCTACAATAAGAAAATGGATCCAAGAAATAATAGACCAACCCGTAGACTGGAAACAGAGATCTTTTTGTTGGGTATTTTAAATAGAAAATATAGTAAAGATGGTACTCCATTTAAATGGACTCCAGAAGATGGTAGAGGACAGGAAGACCTGGAGGAACGTTGTCCATGGGGTCGCGATGGGTCGGACACGACTTTGCAATTAACAACAATAACAATAGTAAAGAAATATGGTACTTAATTTAACGGCGGCAAGAATAGCATATGCACGTGCTGGAAAAATGAGAATATACCATCAGAGGAAGAAGTAATAAGAAAAATCCTGGACTGTGCTGAGATGGACAAATTAACAAAAGAGATAAAAGAAAAGGAAGACACAGAGTGTTATATAATATGGAACAAGTTGTATGTCTGGTTGGAGACTAGAAATAATAGAGGAGAATAAATATGGAAAGGTCAAAAGTGAAAATATGTGTATAATAATGTATAATGATAATAATATGAATTATTCTTAGTAAGAAGTAGAACATGAAGGAAGAAAAATGTAAATAAGAAATAATGGGGCTATAAGGACAAATATTCTAAAGAAGAATAAGGGGGAAATGTAAATAATAGATTACTGTTACGCAATTGCTGTAAAAAAAGGAGAAGTATATATATTGTGTGTATGTGTGTTATGTTTTGCTTTGTTTTGTTTTGTCTTGGTTAAAAATAAAAATTAAAAAAGAGGCTTTTATATTTCTGTATAATGAAGCAATGTGTTGCATCGATGCTTGTGTATTATTGTCGTCTCTTCTTGTTGACTTTTTGTGTTTGTGTACATCAAGAAGCACAGAATAGACTGCATAGGCTGTTCTCTGATTCACCTTATTGTGAGGGAGGAAGGGGTGAGTTTATAATGGACCAGCCAGCAACATTCTCACGTACTACCCAATGTATCAGTGAATATTTTCCCCAGGATGTTATCCTCCATAGCCTCAAACTCAATCTGACCCCTTTTCTTGATCTTTCTTTTACTGATTCCTCCCCCCCCCCCGTCTCACACACAAATTAGACTAGTCCTGCTGGCGGATAGGGTTGGGCTGAAATGAATACCAATAAAATTAGTACACTTGAGATCCATCATTAAAATAATTGTGGATTAACAGTGTTGATTAAGGAGATGCATTCTGCTCACCTCCTAAACACTGAGAAAATGCACTACATACACTAAGTTAGATAGAAAGAGGCCTTTTCACACATGAACGCTAGACCTAGCAGCACAGCATCTTCAGAGTGGCTTCTCCTGGTGCTATAGGAAATGGACAGGTTCAAAGCATTCCCATTCCAGTTTTCTGAAAAGTAAAAGTACAGGAAGAAAGAAGTGCTTTCAGACTTAGAAGATTCTGCTACTCACAATAAAGGTAGTGAAGGCTGACACCAATCTTTCAAGTCTGAAAGTATTTCCCTCCTTTCCTCTGCTAAACTAAGTATCTGGTACACTGTTCCGGTCATCAGCAATGTTGAATTTCAGGGCACAGATCTTATGATGTCAAACTGTAAAATAAGGTTATAAACATTTATTTTCGATTCATTTTTGTTCTAAGATTGAACTACTTTCAAGTAGCAAAGTAAACCATGTGTGTGTTCGTATGTGATAGGCTTATTATACGTTTTCAAGATTTAACAATATGCAAAGATGCACATTTCTAGACCAGACAAACAAAGGAACTTGCATGCCATGCCCATACAGCAAGACTCTGAATATCTTATATTTCCTTCTTACAATAAAAGGGTTAAGCAATATCGGTAATCCTAATATTACAGAAAAAGTACATTGTAATTATATTATGATTCTCAAGAAAAACAGTGTTGAAAGGCAGTCACATAACTAAACAATAGAGAAAAGAACAGCCTATCAACCCGAAATGATTGATAATTTAATGTACAATATCAACATTACAAAGCAACACTTCTCTCCTAGGATATTAGGCCAAATGGGCTTTGAGGCTATAAGAGAAAGTTACTTTAAAAGACATGTGTTATGTCCCGAGCCTTTGCAAACGGCTCGGGCGTTTGCAGGCAGTCCCGGGCAGGTGCAAAGCTGCCCGGGACCAGACAGGCTGTCGCCAGCGCCGTGCGCATGCGCGGGTGCTGGCGCGGGAAAAGTAACCCATTTACCCGGGAGTTGCCTATATAAGAGGCTGCGAGGCGTTTGGGCGAGGCTGAAGCCATCTTCCTGTAAGCTGAACGCTGAATAAAAGAAACTGAGAACTCCAGCTGCTTCTCGTGTCTGTTGTCCCGCCACGGACTCAACACTGGTGACGAAGGTGGGATGCCTTGCACTACCTGGAAAGGAAGAAGTGTAAGCTTACCCAAGGAGTCCTGAGCGGCGGAAGAGGAACGGCGTCGACTCGGCAGCTGCCCGCCATTCCGGTGCGCATTCGGGGGTAGGCTGGCTGATAGACCCGTCTCCTGAAGATCCAAAGATGGCGAAAATCGGAAGGCTTTCAGAATTCGACGTCTCACATCCAGAGCGGTGGGAGTCCTACGTATCCAGAATGGAGAACTACTTCAAGGCAAACCAAGTGAGGGAAGATAGCTTGAAGGCGGCCACCCTGCTTTGCGTTTGCGGCCAAGACGCCTTCGAAATCGCAGAAAACCTTGCAGCACCTGTCCCAGTAGAGTCTGTAAGCTACGCAGACCTGAAGAAGCTGCTGAAGGAGCACTTCCACCCAAGGTGTCCGGTTATCTCATGGCGCCACACCTTCGAACAGAGGGATCAACGGTCCGGTGAGTCAGCCAAGGAATACATCGCCGCGTTACAGAAGGCCGCCAAGCCCTGCGAGTTCAAGGACCTCGAGGAACGACTGAGGGACCGATTCGTGTGCGGGTTAAGGCATCGAGAGCTACAACAAAGACTTTTCGCTAAGGAAGAATTATCCTTCCAAGACGCCTTAAGGGAAGTCACCGCAGAAGAAGCAGCAGGCGGTGCCGTCAAGAACATGCGGCCGATCAGAAACAGTGCAGAGGGTGCGTCCGTGCACCAGGAAGACGTCCGACGAAACTCCGAGGAGGATCCGGACGAAGAAGTCGACCGTCTACACCCCGCGAAGGAAGAGAACCAGAAGGGAAGCTCTTCGGCTCCGCTCAAGGGCATCGGCTGTGGAGGTCGCCACAGGAGAACCGACTGCAAGTTCCGCTCCGCTACCTGCCGGGCATGCGGCAAACAAGGGCATATTGCAGCTGTGTGTCTGAGCCGACGAAAGGCACAACCCCAAGAAGAACGCCTGAAAGGTACCAGATTCCCCAGCCAGAATAGGGTAGGGTTTTGCGCTTCGCGAAGAAGCATCTGTAGAACAGGCACACACAAGCCCATGAAGAAAAAGCTGTCACTCAACGTGAAGCTACAAGGGGTTCAATTATCTATGGAACTAGACACAGGGTCTGCCCTTTCACATTCATTGCCATTACATTAGGAAATTTGTTCAAGTAGTGGGACTAAGGCCAAGTTAAGGCCTTCTGATATTGTATTAACAGATTTTCAGAACTCAAGAGTGTGTGTTAAGGGGGGGGCCACCCTTAACGTGCAATACAAGAGTTTTGAAGGTCCACTAGACTTATTAGTAGTAGGGGGTGAACGAACGAGTCTCATAGGACTCGATTGGTTGAGGCCCTGGGGATACACGTCACAGGACTCAACAGTTTACAAACACTCGACCTACAGGAAGTCTGCAAAGAATTTGCAGATGTTTTCAGCCCCCAGCTGGGCACATTCAACGGACCCCCTGTGTCCTTAAAGCTAGACCCCACTGTCACTCCCATTAGGATTAAAGCAAGAAGGGTCCCTTTTGCTTTAAAAAGTAAGATTGATACTGAATTAGACAAACTAATCCAACAGGGAATCCTAGAACCTGTTGATTCCAGCCCATGGGAGACCCCCATTGTCACGCCTCTAAAGGCAAATGGGGACATTCGCATTTGTGCTGATTACAAATGCACACTCAATAAGGCATTGCAGCAACATGCCTATCATGTTCCTGTGGTCAGTCACATCCTGGCCTCTCTCAAGGGGGCGTGTTTTGCAAGCTTGAACCTAGCTCAAGCATTCAACAGCTGCCTGTTGATGATGATGCTGCATCGACCTCAGGACTATGTGCCCCACAGGGAGCCTTAAGGTAAAAAGGCTGCAGTTGGAGGAAGTCGCTCCTGGGAGTTCCAAAAGCGTAATGGAAAAACACACCACGAGGTATACAGGGGTCTGCCCCTACTTTGACGAAGGTCTGATGCAGGAGACTCACACACATTCTAGCTGAAAGGCTTAGGGCTGTCCTGTTTAGATTCAGGAAATCAGGCCTTAAGCTCAGAAAAGACAAATGCAAGATTGGGGTGCCTTCTACTGAATTTCTGGGATTCAAAATTGATGCTGCTGGGATTCATCCTGCTGAATCCAAACTACCTGCTATTTTAGAAGCACCCAGGCCAAAGTCTAAGGCCGAACTTCAGGCCTTCTTAGGCCTCCTGAATTTCTACAATTCTTGTCTTCCACATAAAGCTAGTGTAGCTGAGCCTCTTCACAGGCTACTAGACAAACAAGCTGTGTGGCTGTGGTCACAAGCACATGAGGCTTGCTTTAAAGAAGTCAAGGTGTGCTCTTTGCTCACTATTCTAACAGGGTTCTTGCCACATTTCAAACGAGTCTCTTCCTGTGTGCATCGCTTGTGATGCATCCCCCTACGGGGTTGGAGCTGTCCTGAGTCACCTCAGGTCTGATGGAACTCAGGTTCCTACTGCATACTACTCCAGAACACTGTCTTCTGCCGAGCGCAACTACGCTCAGATAGACAGGGAGGCTCTGGCTGTTGTTGCTGGAATTAAAAAATTCCACGATGTTCTATATGGCAGGCATTTCACGGTCTTTACTGACCATAAGCCTCTGCTGGGACTGTTTACCACATGTAAGCAGACTCCCCACATCATTCCCCTAGTAGAATGCCTGAGGTCGTCTAATTTTTTGTCTGCATATGATTTTCATTACTCCACAAGCCTGGGAAAGAAATGGGCCATGCTGATGGCCTCAGTAGGTTGCCTCTGCCAGTAGTAGAAGCTGACCCCGCGCCAGCTTTCAACATTCTATCAATCCAAGCCTTGCCCGAGCTTCCTCTTAGTGCCAGGGATGTTACCGCTGAAACAGGTACAGATCACACACTTTCACGTGTCCGCTCCTGGGTCCTGTCCGGGTGGCCTGAGCACTGCCCTAGTCCTGAGTTTCAGAGTTTCTGGTCCAAAAGGAACGAAGTGTCCCTTTCTCAGGGTTGTTTGCTTTGGGGAAACAGAGTTGTCATTCCCACCTCAATGAGGACTAGGGTCTTAGAATCCCTCCACGAGGGTCATCCTGGCATTGTTCGCATGAAGGCTCTTGCACGCAGCCACTTGTGGTGGCCTGCTTTAGATAAAGATATTGAGGCTAAGGTACACGCATGCCACATGTGACAACGATCTCGCCCAGAGATGCCCCAAGCTCCTGTGCATAAATGGGAGGAAACACAGTCCCCATGGTCTAGGGTGCACATTGACTACGCTGGGCCCTTTCAGGGCCAGTTCTTATTGGTCCTTGTTGACAGCCATTCAAAATGGCTTGAGGTTGTGCCTGTCTCATCCACCACCACTGCAAAGACTATTCAGGTACTGAGGGGGATTTTTGCTGCACACGGGCTGCCAGATGTCATTGTGTCCGACAACGGCCCTCAATTCACCTCCTCCGAATTCCAAGCTTTTTTACAGGCAAACCTGATTCGTCATGCCACGTCTGCGCCTTTTCACCCGTCCACCAACGGTATGGCTGAACGCATGGTGCGCATCGCAAAGGACGCCTTGAAGAGACTCACCTACGGGGACTGGCATCACAGGTTGGCTGACTTTCTCCTTTCTTATCGCACCACACCGTCCACTTCTCCAGGGAGAAGTCCAGCTGAACTTCGTTGGGGGCGCCAACTTACTACGAGACTTGACCGGTTGCATCCGGACAGACTGCCCTCATCTACCTCACATCCTAGGGCACCTAGACAACTACTTGTGGGTGCCCCGGTTTGGGCTCGCAATTACGGGCCTGGTCATACATGGGTCCCCGCTTCTGTGTCCAGGATCACAGGTCCTCTCTCCTACGAGGTTGCCCTGGACAACGGTCGTGTCCTGCGTCGGCACATCGACCAACTCCGCTCTAGGCGGGACTTTTCTGCTGAAACGCCTGGGTCTTTTCCAGGGGGGGAGGGGGACCCTTTGGAGCAAAGGGAAGGGCAAGAGTTACTGCCCATCTCCACTGAGGGAGCCACAGACGGCCCGTCCCAAGATTCTGCAATTGCTCCGAAAAGGAAGTCATGGAGCTTACCCACACAACAGGCATCCACGCCTACGCCAGCCAGGGAGTCACCCCGGGGGCATACTCACTTTCCACACATATCACACAGCACTCCAGTCACGGAGGATACCCGGGGGCATCCCAACAAATCATTTCCCGCAAGAGAGCTGGCACACAATCCCCAAAGTTGGCCTGACCTTACCCCAAATCCTACAGAGGGTCAAACATACACAGAGCTAGTCGAGGAACCAAGTCCCGACTACAACACCCCTAGCACAAATCAGGGGACACCTGAGTTTTGGGAGAGTACAGAAACCAACATGAGCCCAAACACAGAATGGGGTTCAGGGAATGGACAGCCTCCTGACAGGTCTTGGACTGACCTAGGAGGTCCTACAGAGACGCCCAGCAGTGGCTATCACTTCAAGGGGCCCGAGGGTCTACAGCTAGGCAGGTCAACCAGGTCACAAAGCAACAGAAGCCCTGGCCTGACGAGCCCGGTGGGCAAGCAAGCAGGCCAGGCATCGGGGCCCAGTCCTTGGAAGACACCAGGGCACAATAGAGAGAATAGGCTCACGCCTCCCTCCAGTCAGGGGACTTATGCCAGGAACCCACAGCTAAGAAGGTCACAGAGAGCAAAGAAATCTCCCAAGTACCTAGAAGACTACATAACATTGCTGGCAAGGCAAAGGCCAGTAAACAGTGGGAGCACTGGGGAGCAAAATGTTATATAAAATAAATGCGGTATGTTGGTAGTAGTTTTAGCCCGGGGGAAAGGGGTGTTATGTCCCGAGCCTTTGCAAACGGCTCGGGCGTTTGCAGGCAGTCCCGGGCAGGTGCAAAGCTGCACGGGACCAGACAGGCTGTCGCCAGCGCCGTGCGCATGCGCGGGTGCTGGCGCGGGAAAAGTAACCCATTTACCCGGGAGTTGCCTATATAAGGGGCTGCGAGGCGTTTGGGCTGAGCTGAAGCCATCTTCCTGTAAGCTGAACGCTGAATAAAAGAACCTGAGAACTCCAGCTGCTTCTCGTGTCTGTTTTCCCGCCAAGGACGCAACAGGTTGACAATCACGTTTTGGAATTTTGGAAACCATCTTGTTTCAGTTCACCCAAAATGGCTGCCCTCAAAAAGGCTGGGGCTTACCAACTCACAAAATGGCTGTCCCAGTAACTTCTTCACCAGAACATAGATTGATAAGGCTGATCTCTACTACCCTTTTCAGCTTCTTGCAGTGCTGTGCAACACCCAAGTTTATCTGATGCAAAGGGGAAGATGAGACAGTTCTAAATATACGAATGAAGGCAAATACAGTTCTAAATATAGTTAGTTCTCAATTTATGATAGGTCACTTAGTGACCATTCAAGTTGGACCTCCCCCCAAAAAGTACTCACAACTGGTTCTGAAGTTTTGACAGCCGCCCTTCTGCCACGGTCATGTGACCAAAATTTGGGCATTCCATATTTACAGCTATTTGCAACATCCTTCATGTTAATGGCACAATTATACAGTTTGTTTAGTGACTGTTTAAAGTGTGTAAAACAGTTCTAAGTCACTTTGGGACTGAAAAAACGAACGACCATTGCAGTATCCCCATGATCATGTGATCAAAATTCAGATACTTAGCAAATGATTCATATTTATGACGGTTGCCGTGTCCCAGGGCCATGTGATCAGTTTTTGTAACCTACTGACAAGCAAAGCCATTGGAGAAACCAGATTCATTTAACAACTTTGTTACTAACTTAAGAACTGCAGTGATTCACTTAAAAACTGCGGCAAGAAAGGGTGTTAAAATGAGACAAAATTCATTTAACAAA
Organism: Crotalus tigris; assembly: GCF_016545835.1. Taxonomy (NCBI): domain Eukaryota; kingdom Metazoa; phylum Chordata; class Lepidosauria; order Squamata; family Viperidae; genus Crotalus; species Crotalus tigris. The sequence continues at coordinate 668 of NW_024100545.1, read as the reverse complement.
ATGTCTTGCTTAGCACCATATATTTGGGGCTCAGTTGTGGTTGTGAGTCGAGGACTACCTGTATTTTATAAAACTGTTGACTAGATTTTACTGCCTTCACACCTATTTCATTTCTCAGGGTGGATGGGAGACAACACAATGCAGTGAAATTAATGGAGAAAAGTTGCACCGTGATAAAATCAGTTAGAACTATAAACTGATGAAGCTGACATAAAACTGCCACAATGAATCCTATTTTGGGAAATGGGCCCTAAAGCGCTTTTTGAATTCAGCTGTTTCTGCAGCTGCATTAAAAAAACACACACACCCAGGAACAGGGAGAATCTCACCAATTTGTTTCTTAAAGCTGTTTCTATCTGGTTGTTTGGAAGACATTATTAACATTCAGCACCTCTTTCTAAAAGGGTGATTAATTACGAATTTTGTCTGCAGTGGTCAGGTATGTGTGTAGTTGTATGTGTGTACACACACACACACACACACACACACACACACACAAACAAACACATGCATACAGATGAACTGATACACAGACAAGAATTTACAGGAATTTATCTCATTTTACCTGCTTCCAATAAGCATTGACAGAAACAAATATTGGTGTTGTTGTTAGTTGCGAAGTCGTGTCCAACCCATCGCGATCCCATGCACAACGTTCCTCCAGGTCT